>NC_142873.1:46438500-46742000 GCF_051225735.1 Oryctolagus cuniculus
TCAACAATAGGAAATAATAGACACTATATTCTTCTGAGTTAAAAAGAAAATGTTTCTATTACGTGGTGAGCAAGGAGAATAAAGGTAAAAAATGAGATCAGAGAGGTGGCTGGGGATCAAATCACAAAGAGAGTAACACCAAGGAGTTTGCCCACTATTCTAAGTGTGATGGAGAGCTCATGGAGTCTTTTAAGCAGGGAAGTAGCATTATTATTTACATTTTTAAACATTCTGATTGCTGTGTGGATAGCAGGAAGAAGGAAGAGGGGCACTAGTTCTAATAGATAAGCTGGGATGATGGTAGCATGGACTAGGTTGCTAGCAATAAAAATGGAAAGAAAGAAATCGGCCAAGGATATTCTGAAGAGAAAGCTGATAGAATTTGCTGATAGACTGTAGATGGAAGATGAAAGGAAAAGGAATAAAGGGTGATTACTAGCATTTAGTCTGATCAAGCTGATGGACAATTATGGCTTTTATGGTTCCATTTATTTGGGCAAAGAACAGCTGGTACAGCATGATTTGGTGAAAAAGAAATCAGGTGTTTTGTTTTGGTAATGTTCACCCTGAAATGCCCTGGAGATGTCAAATACCCAGATGGATAATGTCTGTGTTGCCAAATTCAGTAGTCATTTTAATTACTTGAAATGACTTAGCAGCATTTAGCATCGTTAACCTCTCCCTCCTTCTTTCTCTTGAATCCCATGACTTCATAATTTGCTGGATTTTCTCCTACCCCACTAACCACTACTCCTGATTCACCTGCCTGGCTCTGCCTCCTCTGCTTACTCTTTTCAAGAGTTACACAGTTCTATTCTTTGCTATTTTCCCTTATGTATCTACACAATTTTCGTTTTTTTGACATGCCACCATTATGGCTATAGATGTGCCTATAACTGATCTGGTGAGTAAGGGACATTAAGGAGATTCAGAAGAACAGCCAATATCTACCCATAATCAGCCTAAATATGGTCACAGGCAATATGACTCCACCATAAAGGGAAAATGAAATTTTAGCAATGGTTAAACAGGAGTAGTTCTAAGCAATCAGGATCTCAGCAGGGCCAAATAACCAGTCATAAATTGTTAGATTCTATGCAAGAAGAATCTAGGTCAAGAAAAAAAGGAAGGCATGGGTTCAATCATGAGCAGTCAGAAGAGAATATTAGACATTCAGGGTCATCGCATAGCCAATCACTACCTACAGAGTCTGGAGTCAGCACAGGTAGATAAAGATGCCCACGGACCCTCAATCTAATGACAGTAAAAGACAATCAGAGAACTCAATCAGCCTCACCCCATGAATAGTCTTGGTATGGCCATAAACAACAGAAACATGACAAAAGAGGAAAACAAGATTCTAGCCACAATCACAAGACAGTATTAGATCTCAAAACACAGATCTAAGCACTGGACACACTGGATCTACTATTTCAAAAAAACACAGTATAAAAGAACTAGCTACCAAAAGCAGAAGGTACAGTGAAACCAAAAAAAGCAGCAGACAAATCCAGGATTACACAAATGACTTACACAAGACAAATGGATCCTCATGCCATAGGCTAGAAGAAAAACAGTTTTATATTCAAAGGTTGCCTGTGGTTAGCATACATTTGGACTTTCTCAAGAAATATTAATCTTCTTAGGTATCATTTAAGATACATTCCAGGAATCAGATAAAAGCAGCAGGTTATCTTAACTACTATGGTTACCCTATAGGGTTTGCTATACTGACAAGCTCACCAACAGGGCAAAATGGCAGTTACTACAAAGATGGCTGCAGTCAGGTCAAGCTGGATTCCTACATATGAACAGAGAGAATCTGAGCCCAACAAAGAAGAGAGAGACTGTCAATCAATCAGGAGAAAGCTCTGAACATTCATGGTCTTCTCAAAGACAACCATCCCCTATTCAGTCTAGATCCAATGTAAAATACCAAAGATGCACTTATAACTGTGATAATAAAATATATTCTGAAGACAGACTCAAAATCAACACTTGGACCAAGAGAGCCAAGCTCTAGCATAAAATTTAAAAATCTAATTATAAAAAATTAAGAGATAGTTATATAAACTCCAAACTCTACATCTTTTCAGAGCCAGACATCCACTAATGAATGGATGATAAGGATTCAACATTAAAGGCAGACAGTCATGAACAAATGAGAGACAGCTCTGTATAAGCAATGTCCTATCATGGCCAGATATAAATCCATGAACAGTTTGAGTCTAGTCATGGAGAGTCTGATCCATTGAAACAGGAAGACAGAGATCTACCAATGAACACTTAAAAGATAGCTCCAGATGCTTGGAGTCTACTAACTGACACTCATCACAAATATAGTGTGGGACCAATACAAAAAGACCAGAATCCTGTTATAGACAAGTTAGTGAAAGACAATCAGGAGACACACAGAATCAGCATTATCTCATTTAGGGATTTAGGTTGGTTGAAAAGACAGATAAGGATCTGGTCATAGACGGTTAAGAGACAGCAGTGGACACTCAGGATCTATAACCAGAGTCTGTTATCAGTATAAACAGAAAATAGGCATCGAGTTATAGTCAATCTGTGATCATGAAAAACAATTAAGAGTTGACATGGTCAGATTTCACCCATGACCAATCTGAGTATGGCCACAGGCAATCATGATCCAGCACAAGAGAAAGAAGAAATTATAACTGTAGAAAAATTAGAAGACAACTCTAGACATTTAGGATATTAAAGTGGCCAGAAAACATTCATAGAATTCTAGGACCACCCTAGGAAACTCTGAGTCAAGGAAGACATATATTTCAGAATGGACAACTGGGAGATAGTTCTAAATATTCCTTATCTGTTCACAGACAATCTACAACATCCGGTTCAAGTATAAACACATTGAGGATACAATTAGAGTAGTGATAGTGACACACGATCAGGAGACTCATACAGAAAGTCAGTATCAGTCTGCAGACAGCGTATGTTACAGACAGCTGGGACAGAGGATCAGAAGACAGATCTAGAAACTCAGAATCTTATCAAGGACAGACAACACACTAGAAGGCAGTCTTTACCTAGCAGCCATAGACAGCCAAGATCCAGCACAAAAATACATCATTTAGTCATAGACAAACAAGAGACAGCTGTGGACACTCAAGACCTACTCATATACAATAATCGTTTACACAGATTGCATTCAGTATAAGCAGACAAGGAGAATCCAGTTAAAGTCAGCTCACGGAAGAGTGAAGGACAATCAGAAGGTAATTTTCTCCTTCCCATGTTAAGTCTGAACATCTTCAGAGTCTGAGTATCAAAAGGAGTCAGCTCTAGCACAAGAGTAGGAGATGACTCCAATAATGGGCAATCAAGAGACAAGCCAGGGTTCAATCAGAGAGGGTCACTTACTCACAAGCAAACTGAGTTTACCTGAAGAGAATCTCCTGTGTCCAAGACAAAAGAAAAATGTGAGTCTATTTATGGACAACGTGGGTCATCTCAGAGGCAATCATCATTCATACAGACTGGATCCACAAAAGGAAAACATCAGGGATTGAGTATGGTCATGTCAGTGACGGTGGAGGACAATCAGAAGATTAAAGAGATGGTCAGAATCAATTCCCCAATGGTGTCAGTTCAGTTCAAGAAATCCATTTGAATTCACTTACAGATATTCAGTAGGTGGGGATTCTCATTGTATCCTCAAGATGAGAGGGTTACTTATAGACAATGTGAGTCCACACATAGATACTCAGGATCTAGCACAGGAGAAAAATTAAGGGTCCTGCCATGAGGATCTCTGCTTCTGACTCCTTAGTTTTCCTTCTACTCTTCAAACCTTGGTAGTTTTATCTTCCTATTGTGTGTCAGGGGTTTTTGAGAGCTCCTCTTCCATGGCCTATACTTACACATTTTTGTGCTCCAAAGTTCCATCCTTAGTTCTCTGCCTTTTGAATCAGTTTCCAATCTTACTATTTATAATGTAGTAATAGAACAGAAGGTACTGTATGCGTGAATTTTTACTGACAATTCGTACACAGTTGATTTTTCTGAAACCAAATCCTTAGATGTCCTGTCTATAAATTCAAGGGTATTGCCATCAATCATAGTAATCAGACGATGCTGTAAAACCCAATGCATCTCTACCAGAGTCATGTGTGACATAAAATTTGGCAGACATTTCACAACTTGACCTTTCATATTTAGCACTCCACTGAACCACAAACAACAAAATGATTATATAATATTAAAATTTAAATTTACACCATGTGCATATGCTGAGAACAAATATACATTATCCTCTAATTATGGCCACCAATACTCTCTGTTAGATATACAGATAGATGATAGGCAAATCCTCACTTTTTATATATTTTCCTCATTCATAGAGACTAAGTGAAAAAAAAACTGTCAGAAATTATATGCAAGAAATGAGAGAAATGGACAGAAAGGGCAAGGAGAAAATGACTTTCTGTCAAATTTCCCTACGACCCAGCAGATGGTGCTATAGGCACATCACTCTACCTTTCAGACAGGCAAGAAAGTTTGTACAACAGTTTTATTAATTTATTTTCATTTTATTTGAAAGGCAAAGAGACAGAAACAAAGATCTTCCATCCTCTGGTTCACTCTCCAAATGCCTAAAAGACCTGTGATCAACTCCAGGATTAGGGAACTCAATTCAAGTCTCCCATATGAGTGGCAAGGAATCAACTACTTGAGCCGTCACCTGCTGCCTCCCAAAGTGTGCATCAGCAAAAATCTAGAATTGCAAGCAGAGCCAGAATTAAAGTCAGGCACTTTGATACAAGAAGCAGGAAACCCAAGTGGTGTCTTAATAGCTACACCAGACACCAACCCCTATTTTGTTTTAAAGTAAAACACTCCATTCCTCAAGAACTATCTGTAAAACTCTGCTTTTCCAAGACATGAACAGTCCCATACTCACTGGATATTCCTAAGAAGAAGCAAATTTGAGTTTTAATCTTATCTTTTCCACGTAACAACAAGTGATCTGGCACAAGTTACATGTGAATTTTCTGAGACTCAGTTTTCTCATCTGCAAAGCAGGGATAATAACAATACCTACTGGTCCTGAGGTAGTGGGATTAATGAAATGAAATGGAGCACTCTGCTTGCTGAAAGGAGAATGCATTTCCTTTCTTCTGCTAATAAACGGAGAGAAGCCCTGAAAAACTTAGAGTATGGCATAACACATAACATTAGAAATATTTTCTCCTGAATTCTATCGTCTCCAAGGGGAAAACACACTAGCCAAATGTACAATGAGGGAATCTTGACGTTCAGCTCTGTTACTGTAGAGTACACGCTACAGTAAAATCATGAATCTCAGTTTTAGAAAGGACTTTTGCAATAACTAACACTTATACTAGTAATTCTCAATAGGGAAAGAAATCAAATGCATACTCAACATGCCTCTCATTTCCATGACACAAACCAGGAAATAAAGCTTGAGAAAATTTTGCTTAGGGGGGATTTGCAGAAAATAAAGGACTGAAGTGATTGTTTTTTTAAGTGGTATAATATTGTTTACATAATACATGAAAGTGCCTATAATACTTTTGATAATAAATTCAGTTACTTCACAAAGAGCTCACTGCATTTCCAGTCTTTCTTTTAGATTCTCCTCTCCTCAAGGATCTTCCTGAAAAGCATATACAGACAAGGAATATGATGTGGTAAACCACATCTCATAGGCCATATCTAGTTCATGATCCATTTTTGAATGACCCACAAGTAATAAGCCTTTTTATATTTGGAGGTATTTAAAATAAATATATGGCATGTGAAATTATAAAAAATTTAAAGATTAATGTCAATAAATAAGTTATTGAAACACAGCCATGCTCATTTCTTTATATATCATCCAAGGTTACCTTCATGCTACAATAGCAGAGCTGTGTACCTGCACCAGAGATCTCCTAGTATGTAAAGCCTATATTATTTGCTATCTACTCCTCTACAGAAAAAGTTTGCTGCTCTTAGTTTGGGAGAACACTGGCCTCAAGAGCATGTCTACCTGGAATAGTCTTTACCAGTAACTGTTCCCTCCCTCTGTGACAGCAGCTGGCTCCAGCAGGAATTAAGTCTTCACTCAGCAAATTCCACCTCTCCTTCATTCCCAGTGTCAGTTACACCTTGAAAAGGATCACTGCTCTGACGAAGCACAACAACACAGCCCAAATCAGGCATCCAGGGGAAACAACGTCATTAAGTGGAAACTGACTCTGCAGGCCTTTGGGTACTTCTTAGAAGAAAACACATCACATAGAAATGTTTAAATTTTGAATCATGTAATTTATCATTTACCAATAGTTGCTACCACTCCTTCTGATGGCCATATTGCACAAGTCTTAAGTCTATGTAACTTCACAGATTTCCATTGAAATCTATATTATATGTTCACAATGAATAAAATGCTGAGTGAGAGCCCAAGAAGGCTACTCACTGAGTCCAGTGCTAAGATTCCATTCATTTCTAGTGCAATCATATCCTCTGAGGCACAGATAGTGAGAGAGAGGGCAGACCCTAGCCCTATGTGAAAAAAAAAATGATAGTTGGTCAATGCAGAGGACTGTAAAGGACTCCTCTTTCAGTTCAATTCAAACTTCATGTACCAAACAATATACTGGATCTCCAAGGAACAAGAGATAAATATGGAATGCCTATTCCCTACTCTCAAGGAGCTCATAGTGTAGAAATGACACAGCACAAATATGTACCACTGGGTATATGAAAGGATGTAAACCAAATAATTAGCAGCAGGTATTTCTGGCTAGTGAGTTCAGAGATATTTTGATTTTTTTTCTTTGCTTATCTATATTCTCTAATTTTTTATATTAGACATTAATTTCATAGTAAAACCATTTTAAAATATTATAATGTAGTGAACAAGATATAAAAATTAGCATACCTAAGCAACTCAAGAAATATTCCCTATCGAAGGGCAAAGGAAGGGAGTAATTTACTGATAAGACAGATAATGAGAAGTATTTCCAGAAAACATATGAAATGTCATAGTACAATCAGGAAGGCTGAAGTAGTTAATTATCCATGGAACAAAAGTGAACAAAAGGAACTGGAGAGAAGCCAGCCCAGATCATGAAGAACTCTGCAAATGATGTGACAGAGCACACACTTCTTCCTAAGGTTATATGGTGGTTGAAATTAAAGCTACTTCAACAAATGGCCACTAAGTTCTAGAATGGGTAGGTAAAGAGGTGAAAGGGAGCCTCTGCAGCCTTTATCCATCCCACAAGGAAATAACACTATATTAAATGACATCTTGGCTGGGATTGTGAATAAGAAAAATTGCCTTATTTATTTGAAAGACATAGATACAGAAAGAGGTAGAGAGAGAGAGAAAGAGAGAGGTCTTACATCTCCTGATTCACTCCCCAAATGGCCACAATGGCCAGAGCTGAGCCAATCTAAAGCCAGAAGCTTCTTCCAGGTCTCCCATGTGGGTGCAGGGGCCCAAGGACTTGGGCCATATTCCATTGCTTTCCCAGGCACATTAACAGGGAGTTGGACCAGAAGTGGAGCAGCCTGGTCTCGAACCAGCACCCATATGGGATACCAGCGCTGTAGGCCAGGGCTTTAACCTGCTGTGCCACAGCACCGGCCCCCTGTATAAGAATATTTAACCTAGAATGAGAGAATTTGGATAATCTGTAATGTCCCTTCTAAACATCAAATATCAAGATTCTTTTAAATCTGTGTCCCGATGTCCATGTACACACTACATTTGATTGTATGAAATTGCACACAATTTTCTGCCAATGTATTGTGCTAGACAGAAGATAGTTCAGTGAATGCATGAAGAAGCCTTTCTGCAAAGTGAACTAAGACTAGCAGGTGGAGCTGATACCAGCCCAGATTTGGGAATTGCTAATGCAATCTCAGGTGAACATGTAAGGAAGTGAGAAGGTAAACATCTGGGAGGTGGAGATGGAGAAGGAGAAGGACTTGTTTAGGAGTGAATTAGGACATCTAAAACAGCAGCTCCTCCCTAAGATGAACCATTATTCCCTCTATAAAAAGGCCATCCTCCCCAAATAGAAGCACCCTGCAAGCTGCTTCAGACTCTATACTACTGTTCCTCTGGTGAACTAGGTGAGTAAGCAGGGGCTCAGCTCCACTCCATGGGTACTTAAGGATATAAATTATGAAGTCCAGAATGTGACCTAAGGCCAAGAGGCACTGGATATCAGGCTTATTTTCTGTGTACTTTGAGGGACTTTGTTTCTATTTTTACTATGTACATGACTTGGAGAACTTAACACTAGAAGTTCATTTTAGAAGATTTTATATATAATTTTAGAAGATTTTATATATATTTATATTTTTATATATAATTGTAACTTAAGAAAGAAAATGAAGCAATGATTGGATTATGTATAGTACCTGCTTTCCTTAGGGTCACTTCCTGAAGATCATGGAAATCTAATTATCTACTAGGCATATTGTCTCCCTTACTACAGAGCTTTCTGTCTCTCTCTGTTTTTAACCTATACAGCCTGAGAGTCAATCTCTGCCTGAAGAATGGAAACAGAAGCTGAATATAGAGGCAGGAGAAAAGAGGGTCTCTCTTTTCTCCCCCTTTAGGTTAAATTTTCAGAAAGATGTCTAAACTCCTACAAAGTATTATCACTACCATTGATGTTTTCTACCAATATGCCATCCAGAATGGGGAGTGTGACATGTTGAGCAAGACAGAGCTGAAAGAACTTTTGGAAAATGAGTTTCATCAAATTCTATCACCTAGGCTTATTGTTGGCTTTGCTCACTTTGTCCACTTTCTCTAGCCTAGAAGTCTAGAGGGTCCAGTTTAGTCACTACTGCTCCTTAGCTGGAGTCATGTATGCCATGCAGATAATGGGAATTCCCCCATGGCGGGGTAACTGGGAACTTGGGAGGAACTGAGGGAATGGAAGGATTGGCACACTTCACATTTCTAGGGCTCCAGAACAAAGTTCATAAAAATATCCCTGTTAGAGGCAGGGAGCCCAAAACACAAAGTTGTTGCTTCTGTGTTCGTTCAGAAATGGAAATGAGAGAGATGCATTGTTCCTAATTTTCATCACTCTCTTACTACATGGTTTGAACAAGTCATTCAACTCTGAATTGGTCCTTGATTACAACAGGATGAAATTAATCATGGCTGATTAATTCTGAACAATTGTCACAAATTACTGGAACTATATAGGTATTTAAGCAAAAAAATGAATAATCAGAGGTGGGTCTCTCTTTTCTCCCCCTTTAGGTTAAATTTTCAGAAAGATGTCTAAACTCCTACAAAGTATTATCACTACCATTGATGTTTTCTACCAATATGCCATCCAGAATGGGGAGTGTGACATGTTGAGCAAGACAGAGCTGAAAGAACTTTTGGAAAATGAATTTCACCAAATTCTGAAGGTAAGAACTCAATGCCAGGACTAATTCTGCAACAATTCTCTTTGCTCCTTCCTACCTTTTTATTGTATATGTCAAACATCCTAGAGAAGTATCCTTACTTAGTCAGATACAATAGGGTTTGGTAAATACAGTGAAAAGCTGACCACAACAGTTTCCATAGCATGACCAAGATAAATGATCCTAAACATAATGATACTAAATGATACTAAACAAAAGACTCCATGGATTAAAAAATGTTCTATCTATATAAGCAATTCTTATGGAACAGAAATGACAAGATCTTCAGAAAGATGGCAAAGTAGATAAAATCATCTTCTTTGTCTTTTTTCAGTCCAGAATGTCCCACCCCACTGCCCATTTCTGAGATTCTAGTACTTTAAGGTCTCTGAATTCAGGAAATTGACTTACCCACCCCCAACAAAAGAAAGTGATTACTACCTTAAAATTGTTAGCTCTAGGAAAAATATTTGGGAGCTTAAATATAGCTCTTGAGCTTCAACTCCTTAAATTCAACTACCAACTGAGTATTACTTGGATTCCTGTCAGTGTCTTAAATCCAGTGAGTCAGATATAAATCTCACTATCTTCTCCCAAGGCAGAATCATGGCACCAATACTGAAGTCCTCTCTCTTAGCAGGCACCACCACCTTCCAACTTCCATCTAGTGCATCACTTGACTCTTAAAATATCCCATTTTTCTCCAAGATTAGTCCTCTGGTTCAGGCCACCGCCTATTCCAGTCTCAGCATTAGCTGCTCAAAATCCTTTAACAGCTCCATCTTCTCTTATGACAAAGTTAAAAATTCCTTAAAATGACTTAAAAGTCATTTTCTGGTCCCTAATTATCTTTTCAGCCATATCTCTTAACTCTTAGACTCCAGATCTAGCAATTCTGAATTTCTTTCAGGTTCTTGGATAAGCCATGTCTTTTTTCATTTTTAGCTTCTTATTTATAAAATTCTCTCTGCCTGCAACACTCCTTTGCCTCTTTTATTTCCCTTCTTACTCCTTCATTTCACTAATTCGAATCCATCCTTCAAAAGACATTATATCTTCTTATTAACCTTTCTTGGACAGCCAGTGGTTTCCTTCCAATGTACACATAGAAACCTTATCACAATAAATTATAATTTTCTGTTTCCAACTCAGTAACATTAAATTTCATTTTGTCAGGAACAGAATTTGTTCACTGCTTTATCCCCTCATATAATACAATGCTAAGAAGAGACCAGGTACTCAATAAATCTTTTCAAATAAATTAATTAACTAGTTAAACTGGACAAATACATGTCATATATAATTAATGCAGGTACCCAAATTATTTATAAGTTAGATAATTCATACTTGACATTCTTTTCCCCTCCCCCCAAAAACAGTCCCCTTTTTCCCCTTCATCTTCCAGTTGTATCCCCCCATAGCTATGTATCACTGAATTACTGATTACATATTCCTTTCTCTCTGCTCAGGACAGGGCAATTCAGCCTAAGGAACTATGTGATTGAGCTCCACCAAAATATGTCAAACATTTACATTTCCACTTCCATCACGTGGTTACCTGGATGTATAGTCCTTACTGACAGAGATTGCTTGTCTTTTTGCTTGGTTCCTATACAGAATCCAGATGATCCAGACACTGTAGATAACATCATGCAAAGCCTGGATCGAGATCATAACAAGAAAGTCAATTTTACTGAGTATCTTCTGATGATATTCAAGCTCGCTCAGGCTTGTAATAAAATCATTGGCAAGGATTACTGCAAAGCTTCAGGGTCAAAGCAAAGAGATTACAGTCACCATCACCAAGAGGAACAGAATGAAACAGAGGGAGAGGAAGACAAAGGGAGAGAATCCTCTTCCAGATATTCAAGTTCAAGTGCAGGAGAGCAGGACTCCTATTCCAGGAGCTCCAGAGGAAGCAATAAACACAAACTTAGATCCAACTCCAGAAAACGGGGGCATCAAAGAGGTTTGTCTAGCTCTGGACACAGGCAAAGCTCTGAGGAAAGGACAGAGTCAAGTTTAGGCCACTTCAAGGATAGTGAGAAAAATAAGCATGGCTCTCATCAGCAAGATAGATCTGAGAGTGAAGAAATTGGTTATTCTCATTCAAGAAATGGCAGACAAAGATCAAACTCAGCAAACCAGTCTGAAAGCCGTGGAGAACAAGGGCATGATTACCACTCTGAGAATCAATCTTTCAGTTCTGACCAACACTGGTCTGACTCAGATGAGTCAACAGGAAACAGACGAAATAAAAAGAAGTCAGACCAGTCCCTTAATGGGCAACATCATGGATTCTGCCCAGGGAGTAGTGGAGGACAAGACCACAAGTCAAATTCAAATGAACCCACTTGCTGTGGCCATGAGTCTGGTGCAGGCCAGCCCTATCCACAGATAAGGCATGAAACAAATACCAGATATCAATCAGGAAACTGTGAAGAACAAGGATACTGTTCTAGTTCAAGTGAGCCCTCCAGTTATGCAAAACATAGGTCAAACTCAGGACAGTCCTCCAGTCAAAGAAGACATGGATCCAATTCAAGTGGTCAATCAGGGAACTGGGGAAAGCAAAATGAGGGATCTGGATCAGGCGAGTCCTCAAGTTTTGAACAATATGGGTCTGGTTTGGGTCACTCATCACACTATGGAAAGCATAGTTCCAATTCTAGTAATTCTTCTAGTCAAAGGCAACCTAGATCCAGTTCAAGTGGTCAATCTGGATGTAGTCAACAACAAAACCATGGTTCTGAACGAAGACATTCATCAAACTATGAAGCATATGGGTCTGAATCACGCAGGTCCATAAGCAGTGGCAAAAATCAGTCAAGCTCTTTTCAGTCCTCCACTCAAAGAAAACAAAGCAGCAGCTCAAGCCATCAGTCAGGAAGCTACGGAAGACAAAAGCATGGATCAGGAACAGGACAGTCTTGTGCCTTTGGTCACCAGGGGTCTATTCCATCATGTGGACAGCATGAATCTTCATCTGGTGAGACCTCAATGTCTAGCCAACAAGGGTCTGGATTGGGTCAATCTTTGAACCATGGTCAACATAGGACTGGTTCAGGTCAGTCACCTAGTTATGGCCAACATGGTTCAGGTGAAGGACAGTCTTCAAGATATGGATCTGAATCAGGCCAATATTCTGGTTTTGGATATGGTTGTAGCTCAGGACAGTCTTCTGGCTTTGGTCAGCAAGGATCTGGCTTAGGTCAGTCATCAGGATATGAACAACATCATTTTGGAAATGGTCAATCATCAACCTATGAAAAACATACTTCTTCAGGCCAGTCCTCTGGTTTTGGACAACAAAGGACTGGATCAGGTCAGTCTAGTTATGACCAACACAGGTCAAATTCAGGACAATCTTCTAACTGTGGTCAACCAGGCTACGGATTAAGTCAACCTTCTAGTCAGGGTACAAATAGTTCTACCTCAGGGCAGTCATCCCAAACTACTTCAGAAAAGACATCAAGCTGTGCACAACATGGATGTAGCTCAGGTCAGTCCTCTAACTATGGTCACCATGAGTCTGTCTCAAGTTACCCTTCAAGGTTTGGACAACATGAGTCTGGTTCCAGACATTCTTCTAGCCACAGCAAACATGGCTCTGGCTCAGGCTTTGAGCAACATGAGTCTAGTTCTAGAGAGTCTTCTGGCTTTAGCCAACATGAATCTGGATTAGGTCAGTCTCCTAGCTATGGTCAGCATGGGTCTGGCTCAAGTCAGTCTTCTAGCCACAGCCGACATCCGTCTGGATCAGGTCAGTCTTCTGGCTTTGGGCAACATGAGTCTGGATCAGGACAGTTTTCTGGCTCCAGTCAACAAGGATCTGGCTTGGGCCAATCCTCGACCTATGGACAACATGGTTCCACATCAGGACAGTCATCATGCTGTGGACAACAGGGATCTAGCTCAGGTCAGTCTTCTGGCTATGGTCAGCATGGGTCTTCCTCAAGTCAGTCTTCTAGCTTTGGCCAACACGGGTCTGCATCAGGCCAGTCTTCTAGCCACAGCCAACAAGGCTCTGGATTAGGTCAGTCTTCTAGGTACGGCCAACATGGAAGTGGACCAAGTCATTTTTCTAGCCACAGTCAACACAGGTCTGCTGGCTCAGGTCACTCTTCTGGCTTTGGGCAACATGAGTCTGGTTCTGGAGAGTCTTCTGGCTTTAGCCAACATGAATCTGGCTTAGGTCAGTCTTCCAGCTATGGTCAGCATGGGTCTGGTTCAAGTCAGTCTTCTAGCTACAGCCAACATCACTATGGATCAGGTCAGCCTTCTGGCTATGGTCAGCATGGGTCTTCCTCAAGTCAGTCTTCTAGCTTTGGCCGACATAGGTCTGGCTCAAGTCAGTCTTCTAGCCACAGTCAACAAGGCTCTGGATTAGGTCAGTCTTCAAGGTATGGCCAACATGGGTCTAGATCCACTCACTCTTCTGGCTCCAGTCAACAAGGATCTGGCTTGGGCCAATCCTCGACCTATGGACAACATGGTTCCACATCAGGACAGTCGTCATGCTGTGGACAACAGGGATCTAGCTCAGGTCAGTCTTCTGGCTATGGTCAGCATGGGTCTTCCTCATGTCAGTCTTCTAGCTTTGGCCAACACGGGTCTGCATCAGGCCAGTCTTCTAGACAGAGGCAACACGGGTCTGGCTCAAGAGAATCTTCTGGTTTCAGTCAGCATGAATCTGGCTTAGGTCAGTCTTCCAGCTATGGCCAACATGGCTCTACATCAGGACACTCGTCCAGCTGTGGCCAACATGAATCTAGCTCAGGTCAGTCCTCCAACTATACTCAGCAAGGGGGGTCTTGCTCAAGTCAGTCTTCTAGCCACAGCCAACATCGCTCTGGATTAGGTCAGTCTTCAAGGTATGGCCAACGTGGGTCTGGCTTTGGGCAACATGAGTCTAGTTCTGGAGAGTCTTCTGGCTTTAGCCAACATGAATCTGGATTAGGTCAGTCTCCTAGCTATGGTCAGCATGGGTCTGGCTCAAGTCAGTCTTCTAGCCACAGCCGACATCCGTCTGGATCAGGTCAGTCTTCTGGCTTTGGGCAACATGAGTCTGGATCAGGACAGTTTTCTGGCTCCAGTCAACAAGGATCTGGCTTGGGCCAATCCTCGACCTATGGACAACATGGTTCCACATCAGGACAGTCATCATGCTGTGGACAACAGGGATCTAGCTCAGGTCAGTCTTCTGGCTATGGTCAGCATGGGTCTTCCTCAAGTCAGTCTTCTAGCTTTGGCCAACACGGGTCTGCATCAGGCCAGTCTTCTAGCCACAGCCAACAAGGCTCTGGATTAGGTCAGTCTTCTAGGTACGGCCAACATGGAAGTGGACCAAGTCATTTTTCTAGCCACACTCAACACAGGTCTGCTGGCTCAGGTCACTCTTCTGGCTTTGGGCAACATGAGTCTGGTTCTGGAGAGTCTTCTGGCTTTAGCCAACATGAATCTGGCTTAGGTCAGTCTTCCAGCTATGGTCAGCATGGGTCTGGTTCAAGTCAGTCTTCTAGCTACAGCCAACATCACTATGGATCAGGTCAGCCTTCTGGCTATGGTCAGCATGGGTCTTCCTCAAGTCAGTCTTCTAGCTTTGGCCGACATAGGTCTGGCTCAAGTCAGTCTTCTAGCCACAGTCAACAAGGCTCTGGATTAGGTCAGTCTTCAAGGTATGGCCAACATGGGTCTAGATCCACTCACTCTTCTGGCTCCAGTCAACAAGGATCTGGCTTGGGCCAATCCTCGACCTATGGACAACATGGTTCCACATCAGGACAGTCGTCATGCTGTGGACAACAGGGATCTAGCTCAGGTCAGTCTTCTGGCTATGGTCAGCATGGGTCTTCCTCATGTCAGTCTTCTAGCTTTGGCCAACACGGGTCTGCATCAGGCCAGTCTTCTAGACAGAGGCAACACGGGTCTGGCTCAAGAGAATCTTCTGGTTTCAGTCAGCATGAATCTGGCTTAGGTCAGTCTTCCAGCTATGGCCAACATGGCTCTACATCAGGACACTCGTCCAGCTGTGGCCAACATGAATCTAGCTCAGGTCAGTCCTCCAACTATACTCAGCAAGGGGGGTCTTGCTCAAGTCAGTCTTCTAGCCACAGCCAACATCGCTCTGGATTAGGTCAGTCTTCAAGGTATGGCCAACGTGGGTCTGGCTTTGGGCAACATGAGTCTAGTTCTGGAGAGTCTTCTGGCTTTAGCCAACATGAATCTGGATTAGGTCAGTCTCCTAGCTATGGTCAGCATGGGTCTGGCTCAAGTCAGTCTTCTAGCCACAGCCGACATCCGTCTGGATCAGGTCAGTCTTCTGGCTTTGGGCAACATGAGTCTGGATCAGGACAGTTTTCTGGCTCCAGTCAACAAGGATCTGGCTTGGGCCAATCCTCGACCTATGGACAACATGGTTCCACATCAGGACAGTCATCATGCTGTGGACAACAGGGATCTAGCTCAGGTCAGTCTTCTGGCTATGGTCAGCATGGGTCTTCCTCAAGTCAGTCTTCTAGCTTTGGCCAACACGGGTCTGCATCAGGCCAGTCTTCTAGCCACAGCCAACAAGGCTCTGGATTAGGTCAGTCTTCTAGGTACGGCCAACATGGAAGTGGACCAAGTCATTTTTCTAGCCACAGTCAACACAGGTCTGCTGGCTCAGGTCACTCTTCTGGCTTTGGGCAACATGAGTCTGGTTCTGGAGAGTCTTCTGGCTTTAGCCAACATGAATCTGGCTTAGGTCAGTCTTCCAGCTATGGTCAGCATGGGTCTGGTTCAAGTCAGTCTTCTAGCTACAGCCAACATCACTATGGATCAGGTCAGCCTTCTGGCTATGGTCAGCATGGGTCTTCCTCAAGTCAGTCTTCTAGCTTTGGCCAACATAGGTCTGGCTCAAGTCAGTCTTCTAGCCACAGCCAACAAGGCTCTGGATTAGGTCAGTCTTCAAGGTATGGCCAACGTGGGTCTAGATCCGCTCACTCTTCTGGCTCCAGTCAACAAGGATCTGGCTTGGGCCAATCCTCGACCTATGGACAACATGGTTCCACATCAGGACAGTCATCATGCTGTGGACAACAGGGATCTAGCTCAGGTCAGTCTTCTGGCTATGGTCAGCATGGGTCTTCCTCAAGTCAGTCTTCTAGCTTTGGCCAACACAGGTCTGCATCAGGCCAGTCTTCTAGCCACAGCCAACAAGGCTCTGGATTAGGTCAGTCTTCTAGGTACGGCCAACATGGAAGTGGACCAAGTCATTTTTCTAGCCACAGTCAACACAGGTCTGCTGGCTCAGGTCACTCTTCTGGCTTTGGGCAACATGAGTCTGGTTCTGGAGAGTCTTCTGGCTTTAGCCAACATGAATCTGGCTTAGGTCAGTCTTCCAGCTATGGTCAGCATGGGTCTGGTTCAAGTCAGTCTTCTAGTTATGGTGGATACAGTTCTGGAACAGGTCAATCTTCTAGCAACAGCCAATATGGAACTCCTTCAGGTCAGTCCACAAGTTACGGCCAACATGGGTCTTTCTCAGGTCATTATTCTAACCATGGCCGACACGCATCTGGCTCAGGTCAGTGTCACAGTTATGAGCAATATGAATCTGGTTCATATCCCTCAGCACACTCAGAACAGTATGGTTCTGGATCTGGTCAGTGTTCTAGCTCTGAACAATATGGGTCTCATTCATGTCCATCATCAAGTTCAGGACAATATAGCTCTGGATATGGCCAGTGTTCTAGCTCTGAACAATATGGATCTCACTCATATCCATCAAGTTCAGGACAATATGCTTCTGGGTCTGGTCAATGTTATAGCTCTGAACAATATGGGTCTGGTTGTTGTCCCTCAAGCTCAGAACAATATGGTTCTGGAACTGGTCAGTATTCAAGCTGTGAACAATATATGTCTGGCTCACGAGGAAAATGGGAATCTAACTATCCCTGTTCAAACTGCAATGAAGGGCAACCAAGAAGCAATTATAGACGAGTAGAAAGGTCTTCAGGTTGTGGCTTTGAACAATTTACACCTTCTTTTGAACAGTCTAGGTACAATACTATCAATAAATTGTCAATTTCCAAAGAGAACAACAGACAAGGTGGCTCTTATTATCAGAGAAGAGGAGAAAGTTATTGTGAAGGGGAAAGTAAAGGCTCAAGTTCCCACATTTTTCTCAGCAGCACTCCACTTTATGAATATGTCCAAGAGCAGAGGAGCTAATTCTAGGGATAAATAATAAACAGAATTGAAATTAAGACAAGAAGTAATTTAGAAAATAACAAACTATTGTGAACAAGAAATTAATCATGAAATCATGAAATTTCTTCTTAAAAATGGATTCTATGTTCCTCTCTTTCTTTTAAGCCTTGTATTCTATTCCTTGTTATTGGGTTTCTTCCAAAGAATGTAGGGTGTTTGGGCTACTTTGTTAGGAAATATTGAGTTAAATATATAACCAGTGTGGAGGGCCAAATTTGTAATAATGTAAAACATTTAAAGAACTTGGGGTTCGATTAAGGTGTTTTTGAAAGCTCACTATTCAATCAGCAATGATTTCAAAGCTAAGTTTTCACTTCTAAAAAGAAAATAATTATGAATGCATTGCAAGTCATAGAACCAAAGACTTCTCTTATAGCAAAATACATCCTAATTTCAGCGTGCCGCATGTTGAATGGTAGCAGAAGGCAGAAGGCCTTAAAAGTAAGAATGTAGTACAATTTAAATTTCTTTTCAGAACCATGAAGTCCCTCTTCTTGGGTATATCTTTAATCAGCAAGCAAACCAATGGCATTAAAAAGAGCTTCAGGTACTTCTTCCTATCCAGGAACATTATTTCTTAAAGAGCAGAGATGAATTGGCTAAAGGTCAATGAATCCAAACATGGGCCTTAACTTAGTTACAGAAAGAAAGATCTTGCACTCTACTTCCAATAATTTGCTCTATATTGGAAAACTTCAGATGAGCTGTAGCAGGGAAAAACAGTGACTTCAACCCACTTCTATAGCTAACTGGCTTTTTCATATAGAAAAATATCATGCAAACCCAAATGGAAAGGAAAAGTATCTATTACTGTATACAGTTCTATGGTTTGACTGTAATGTATTTGCTTCAAATCACTAGGTTTGAACAATTAGATTGCATTACAATTGAAAATAAATAAATGGTAATAAAATATTGACATTTGTCTCACTTGTGCTTCATATTATTTCTCATACACGTGGTCAAGTCAGAAACCAAACCATATAACCATTCCCCAAGATCCTCTCCTTCACAACAACTCAAATATATTTTTAAAAATTTTAAACCCTGTAAGACAAGCCAGTTATCTTAAAAATAGATGAAATGCCATGACATTCATCTTAGCAATGACTTTTTTGGTTATGACACCAAAAGCACAGGCACCAAGAGCAAAACTAAACGAGACTATATCCAACCGAAAAGTTTCTGCTCAGCACAGGAAACATGAAAAGGCAACCTACAGAATGGGAAAAACATTTGCAAAACACATATCCAACAAAGGATAATATCTAAAATATATAAGGAACTCAAGCAGCTCAATAGTGGGGGGAAAAAACACAAACAACCCAAGACAAAAATGGGCAAAGGGCCTTAATAGATGCTTTCCCAAAGAAAGCATACAAATAGTCAACAGGAATATGAAAAGGTGCTCAACATCAATACTCATCAGAGAAACTGACAGCATCCCATATGGGTGCTGGTTTGAATCCCAGCTGCTCCACTTCCAATCCTGCTCTCTGCTATGACCTGGGAAAGCAGTAGAAGATGGGCCAAGTTCTTGGGCCTCTACACCTACATGGGAGACCTAGAAGAAGCTCCAGGCTCCCAGCTTTGTATCAGTTCAGCTCCAGACATTGTGGCTATTTGGGGAGTAAACCAACAGATGGAAGACCTCTTCTCTCTTTCTCTTCCTGATACCCTCTTGGGAGACATTAGATGAAGCTCCTGGTTTTGGCCCAGCCTCAGCCACTGTGGCCATCTGGGGAGAGAACCAGCTGATAGAAGAGATGTCTCTCCCTCTCTCTTCCCACCTCTCTGTAACTCTTTCAAATAAATGATTGAATCTTTAAAAAAAATACAAAGCAGAGCAGTAGTTAACTAGGGGTGGGAGAACCTGGGAATTGGCTTGAAAAGTCACAAGGAAACAGTCTAGAGTGATGAAATTACTCTATACCTACATATGAAGATGGTACATGGACATACATTTTTGTCAAAATATAAAATTTTATACTTAATATCAATGCATTTAATCAAATGTAAATTATACTTCAATAAAGTTAGTTGTCTAAAGGCTTTTTTGAGAGACACTAATTCCAAAACTACATAGAAAAGCAAAGGGTCAAACAATGACTAGGATGGGTGGTCATTTGACTGAATGGTTAAGATGCTGGTTAGGATGCCCATGTCCCATATCAGAGTGCCTAGGTTTAATCCTTAGCTCCACTTCCAATTCCAAGTTTCTGCTAAAGTAGACCCTGGGAGGCAGAAGGTAATGATGGATGGCTCAAATTATTGGATTCCTGACCTGGATTGAATTCCCAGTTCCCAGCTTCAGCCTTTTGGCTGCTGCAGGCATCTAGGGAGTGAACCAGCAAATGGTAGCTCTCTATATATATCTGCCTCTTTCTCTCTCTGTCTCTCAAATAAATAATTTTTTTAGGAATTTTAAGTGATCGGGAAATTTTTCAAGATAAAAAAGAGAAGCAGTGTCATCTCATCACATACCAAAACATATTACAAAAGTTACATTATTCAAGACAAACTGGAATTGTTAAAGAGACATATTTAAAGCAATGGAACATCCAGAAACAGACCCATGAAAACTTGGTAAAGATTTATTTATTTAGGGGCCGGCGCTGTGGCGTAGCAGGTAAAGCCGCTGCCTTCAGTGCCAGCATCTCATATGGGTGCCAGTTCAAGTCCCAGCTGCTCCACTTCCAATCCAGCTCTCTGCTATGGCTTGGGAAAGCAGTAGAAGATAGCACAAGTCCTTGGGCCCCTGCACCCATGTGAGAAACCTGGAGGAGGCTCCTGGCTCCTGGCTTCAGATCGGTGCAGCTCCAGCAGTTGCAGCCATCTGGGGAGTGAAAGAGGGGATGGAAGACCTCTCTCTCTCTCTCTTTCCCTCTCTCTGCCTCCCCTTCTCTCTGTGTGTAACTCTTACTTTCAAGTAAATAAATTAAAAAAACTCTTTAAAAATATTTATTTATTTGAAAGTCAGGAGTTACAGAGAGGGAGGGATGAGAGAGAGAGAAAGAGAGAGAGAGAGAGATCTTTCTGCTGGTTCACTCCCCAAATTGCCACAATGGCCAGGACTAAGTTGGTTCAAAGCCAGGAGACAGGAGCTTCTGTTTCTCCCACAAGGGTGCAAGGGTCCAAGCACTTGGTCCATCCTCCAGTGCTTTCCCAGGCACATTAGCAGGGAGCTGGGTCAGAAGTGGAGCAGCCAGGACTCTAACCAATGCCCATATGGGATGCCAGTGTCTCAGGCAGCAGCTTTACCTGCTGTGCCACAATGCCGGCCCCAAAGATAAACCTTTTAATTAACAGATGCCAATATAATTGGTTTTCCACATGAAAAGAAAAATTATATCTCTATTTCACAACATATGTCAAAAAATCAGTATCAAATAAATTAAAAACTTGTGATAAGCCAATTGTTTTTTAAAGAAAATATAAAACAACTTTATGATGTTCACTTGAAGATACCACAGGGCCAGTGTTGTGGTACACTGGGTAAAGCTATGACTTGCAATGCCATGAAGCACTGGTCCAAGTCCCGGCTGCTCCACTTCTGATCCAGCTCCCTATTAATGCACCTGGGAAAGCAATGGAGGATGGCTCAAATAATTTGGGCCCCTGCAACCTATATGGAAGACTAGAATGGGGTTCTTATCTCCTGGCTTTAGCCTGGCCTAGGCCTTGCTGCTAGAACTATTTAGGGAGTAAACCAGCAAATGGCAGATCACTCTCTTTCTCTCTCTCACTCACTCTTTCATTGGCCTTCCAAATAAAATATGTGAACCGTAAAGAAAAAGAAAAGAAATACATCACAGAGGAAAAAAAATTCTTTTGCTATAATTAAATTCTAAATGTCTGTAAATCAAAAGTTAAATCTCAAAAAATAGGTAAGCACAGACTAAGACAAAATATTTGCAATGCCTATAAACAAATGATTAAAAGCCAGACTGTATGAAAGAAATTAGAAAAATTAAATTAGAAAAAAGGACAAATTTTATAAAAAGAAAATTAGCCCAAGTAAAAATTTGAATGGCCAAGTAGCATTTTTAAAATAATGGTAAGGAAAACAGAATTTAAAATACATGCAAAATACATTTTAAACTCATCAGATTAGAACAAAGAGCTAAAAGTCTGGCAATATCCAATGCTGGGGAATAAGGAACCACAAGTCTAAACTGATAGTCATTTAAGAAACAATGTAGGCCGGCGCCGCAGCTCACTAGGCTAATCCTCCGCCTTGCGGCACCAGCACACCGGGTTCTAGTCCCTGTCAGGGCACCGGGTTCTAGTCCCTGTCGGGGCACCGGATTCTGTCCCGGTTGCCCCTCTTCCAGGCCAGCTCTCTGCTGTGGTCAGGGAGTGCAGTGGAGGATGGCCCAAGTCCTTGGGCCTTGCACCCCATGGGAGACCAGGATAAGTACCTGGCTCCTGACATCGGATCAGCGCGGTGCACCGGCCCCAGCGCGCCGGCCGTGGCGGCCATTGGAGGGTGAACCAACGGCAAAAGGAAGACCTTTCTCTCTGTCTCTCTCACTATCCACTCTGCCTGTCAAAAAATAAAAAAATAAATTAATTAATTTAAAAAATAAAAGAAACAATGTGGCAACCACACAGAAGTCTATAACAGCAAAAAATTACTAACAACCTAAAAGTTCAACAGAATAACCGATAAATTATGATACAGCCATATACTACAATGCTAAGCAGCACTTAAATGACCCACAGGCATGTACTCACAAAGAAATTTCAAAAGTATAATATTGAGGTTGAGGGGAAAAGTTGCAAAACATCAATATATATTGGATACCACTTATATACTACAATACACATTACAATACCAGACACTGAGGACAGCGCTGTGGCGCAGTGGGTTAACGTCCTGGCCTGAAGTGCCAGCATCCCATATGGGCACCGGTTCAAGACCTGGCTGTTCCACTTCCAATCCAGCTCTCTGCTATGGCCTGGGAAAGCAGGCCCCTGCACCCACATGGGAGACCCAGAAGAAGCTACTGGCTGATCCTTTGGATCAGCGCAGCTCCGGCCATTGTGACCAATTGGAGAGTGAACCATCGGATGGAAGACCTCTCTCTCTCTGCCTCTCCTCTCTCTGTGTAACTCTGACTTGCAAATAAATAAATATTAAAAAATACCAGACACTGTGGTCAACACATATTTGGTAAATATAAAAATCTTTATGGGAATGATAGGTACCACAATCATGATAGTGGCACCTCTAGAGGGAGGGGAGAAAATGGGACTGAGAAAGAGTAACAAGACCACAACTTCTTAAATAAGACAGTAGTATATCATTCCTTACACTTCTGTGTAAACCTCAAATTACCTCACAGGAAAAAAAGGAGGACACAGAGATCACATTAGAATGTCCATCAAGGACTGCCTGAGGGAGAAAGTGCCCTGACAAGCTAGTCCACTGGCATATCTGGTCCAGCATGTCCCGGTTTTTTTTAAAGAAATGCATCAGCACATCAGTGCCTAATGATATTCATCAAGTGAATCACAGAACAATCTGGCTCAGACTTGAAATTTACCAGGGAATCTTCTGAAATACTTGACTTTCCATAATTTTCCCAGAGAGAAATAATTCCCTAGTCAGTGCTTCAAACAGTGCATTTCCCTTTTTTTTTTTTTAAGATTTTATTTATTTATTTCAGATGTAGAGTTACAGAGAGGGAAAGAGAGAGAAAGGTCTTCCATCTGCTGGTTCACTCCCCCAAATGACCGAAATGGCTTGGACTGGGCCAATGAGAAGCCAGGAGCCAAGAACCTCTTCTAGGTCTCCCAAGTGGGTGCTTTCCTAGGCCATTGCAGAGAGCTAGATCAGAAGAGGAGCAGCCAGACGAACTGGTGCCCATATGGGATGCCACAGGCAGAATCTTAACCTGCCACACCACAGTACCATCCCTCATGCAGCACATTTCTAATTACAACTTAATAAATGGGATTTTGGTTTTCCTATTTCAGTACCTCACAGAGAAGGGGAAGGCCTGGCCCACAGGCAATATAAGGCCAACAGAATTCTTTGGTCTGGTCCTGCCAAGACCAAAATTCAATAAATCTGTAGCAGACTGATTTTAGTTTGATATTTTTATATGGCCTATGAATGATGTTATAAATATCTAAATGGCCCTTGACAGAGAAAAGACTCCTCACCCCCACTAATGAATTAAGTTACAGTAAGACAGTTTTCCTAAATCTGCCTAACTCTGGGGCAGTGGCATGAGTGTGTTTCTGGGTCTACAAAGATAAGGAAAAAACCCTGAACCTTTTTCCAGGAAACATCCTAAAATTAATTTTATTATTTTAAATTTATTTGTTTGAGACTCAGAGAAACAGAACACCCAACTGGTTCACTCCACAAATGCCCACAATAGCCACGACTGGGCCAGGCCAAAGTCTGGAGTCCAGAACTCCATCGAGGTTTCCCACATGAGAAGCAGGAACCCAGTTACTTCAGCAATCATTACTGTCTCCCAGGTTCTGCATTAGTAGGAAAGTGGAGTCAGGAGTCAGAGCTGAGTTTTGAACCCAAGTACTCTGATATGGACACAGGCATTTTAACAGCTAGAAAAAATTCCTGCCCACAACATTATTCTCTTTTTTTTCAAATAGTAATTATTTCAATTTCCCTTTTGTTTTTTGTGTTTTAGATTGTTATGCATTCGAAAGACAGAGACAGACAGATCTTCCATTTTTACTTCCCAAATGCTTGCAACAGTTATGGCTGGACAGGTCAAAGCCAGGACCCCAGAACTCTATTTAGGTCTTCCACATAGTTGGCGAGGATCCACAGACTTGAGCCATCATTTGCTGCCTGCTAGGTATGCATTAACAGGAAGCTGGATGCAGAGGCAGAGCCAGGACTCCAACACAGGCACTCTGATATGGGATGCAGGTATCCCAAACAGTGTCTTCACTTCTGTGCCAAGTTCCTACTACCACCTCCAGGTTTATTTTTTGCCCCCCAAATTTCAATTTTCTAGTAAGAGAAAGCAAAGAAATTTCAAATAAATACCAACTTGTATAACTAAGCCAAGTTTTTCACAGTATTTCTCTTCTTATGACTCCAGAAATCTAACTATAATGTTGCAACTAAAAAAGATCTCAACACCTTATCCAAAGAACTTGATTATCACCTTTGAAGACCAAAAAGTCCTTTTTGGGGCCGGTGCTTTGATGTAGTGGGTAAAGCCGCCACCTGCAGTGCTGGCATCTTATATGGGCACCAGTTCAAGTCCTGGATGCTCCACTTCTGATCCAGCACTCTGCTATGGCCTGAGAAGGCAATGGAAGATGACCCAGGTCCTTGGGCCCCCGCACCCACATGGGAGACCCAGAAGAAGCTCCAGGTTCCTGGCTTCAGATCAGTGCAGATCTGGCCATTGTGGCCATCTGGGGAATGAACCAGTGGATGGAAGGCTTCTCTCTCTCTGTCTCTCCTTCTCTGCTTCTGTCTCTCTGTAACTCTGCCTTTAAAATAAAATAAATAAATCTATCTTTAAAACAAAACAAAAAAGTACTTTTTGTTCCTAAACACTCAGACAAGATCAGGCTCTGGAGATAGATTAATACTAAGCAGATTCTGGGGACCAGCACTGTGGCACAGGGGGTTAACGCCCTGGCCTGAAGCGCTGGCATCCCATATGGGCACCTTGGCTGCTCCACTTTGTATCCAGCTCTCTGCAATGGCCTGGGAAAGCAGCAGAAGATGGCCCAAGTCCTTGGGCCCCTGCACCCACATGGAAGACCTGGAAGAAACTCCTGGCTCCTGGCTTCAGATCGGTGCAGCTCCAGCCATTGTGGCCAACTGGGCAGCGAACCATCAGATGGAAGACCTCTCTCTGCCTCTCCTCTCTCTCTCTCTGTAACTCTGATTTTCACATAAATAAATAAATCTTAAAAAAATACTACGCAGATTCTTAAGGGTCCAATTTATTGACTATTATTGACAATTTATTGACACAATGAGAATAGGGACCAGTTATTTGTCCCATTGGAAAGATTAAGAGAGATCAGAGATTGGTAGATGAGCTTTAGAGCAAAGCAGTTTTCTTCCCAAAGTGTTACTCTGTCAATACATGGTAACTTGATAATAACATTTAGTACAAAAGCAACATTTTTATTAAGTATCTTTCACTTGGGAACATTATAGTATGTGCTATGTGCACGACATAAATTGTTTATAAATTACTTCTTCATTTCATTCTCATAGCAATACCATGATTAGAGGTGTGATATTTATTTAATTGACGAGGAAACAGATTCTGAAAGGTTAAGTGTTTATTTTTTTTTTTTTGACAGGCAGAGTGGACAGTGAGAAAGAGAGACAGAGAGAAAGGTCTTCCTTTTGCTGTTGGTTCACCCCCACAATGGCCACTACGGCAGGCGCGCTGCGGCTGGGCGCATCACGCTAATCTGATGCCAGGAGCCAGGTGCTTCTCCTGGTCTCCCATGGGGTGCAGGGCCCAAGGACCTGGGCCATCCTCCACTGCCCCAGCCACAGCAGAGAGCTGGACAGGAATAGGAGCAACCGGGACAGAATCTGGCGCCCCGACCAGGACTAGAACTCGGTGTGCCGGCGCAGCAGGCAGAGGATTAGCCTATTGAGCCGCGGCACCAGCCAAGTGTTTATCTTAATTAAGCCAAGTTTTATAGCCAAATTTGTCTGTCTCCACATTTGTTACCATAACACTATTCCAATCCGGTGAAACTTCTCTCTGAATGACAGACACCTAGGATTAGAGTAGCCCCTTCTCTTGGACACTGCTGGAGTGTGCCAGCTAATACTCATCCTCTGACTCCCTCTCCTACCCTTAGTAGCACACATCAGAACAATTTCTAAGGGTGGATCCCTGCTGCAGATAATTTGTCTCCTCACGTTGTATTTATCTCATCACAGTTAATGGTTCTCATTAGCTTCAATTCCAGAGGTGGCATTTTCTGACCTAGTCCTTAGTGCATGCCTTATGTGAAGTTCAGTTTGAACTAATAATAAATAACCACACACAGTTCTATACTCACTGAAAGATACATATTCTACATCCAATTCCCTCAATAGCCCGAATTTTCAGTCTTAGCCCTACTTCCCTACCTATTACCATGCTCTCAGGTTTCCCTACTTTGGGTGCTCTACCCTAAATATGAAGGATTCCTGGTCACCCCAACTTGAACTTATTTACAATTCTAGCCAGAACATTCCAAATACTGATGATCTTAAGTCAGCAGGTACCCTGAAGTATACAGAGCTGTAACAACTCAGCCATAAAATATTCCTATATTTCACAGAGAAGGGAACACCATGTGCAAAAATATTGAGAAATTGTGCTCAGGACCAGATAGTAGATGCCTTTAGCTGACAGATACAGGGAAGAGTATCAGAAACTATGGCTAGAAAAGCAATTGGAGGCAGTCTGTGGAGGGCCTTAAATAGCATTATGTGAAGCAGATAGAGAGGAAAAGTCAGCAAAGGATACTGACAAAAATGAATCAAAATCAAAGGAAAAATGGTATTCCATAAGCCAAAGAAAAAGAGAATTCTAGTTAACAATGGCAAGATAATAAAATATATAACAAATAAAACCATAGTATACTGGCAGAAGAGCAGATAACACAAATCAATAGAGGCAAACAAATAGCCCAGAAACAGATCTTTAAATGCATTTTAAATTGTTATAGGGATGTCTGCTGCATGTTAGTGTGTAAAAGACTTAGAAAAGTCTATCTAGGGGCCTAAGTTAAGCAACCACTGTGACACCAGCATCTAATACAGAAGCACCCGTTTCAGTTCTGGGTATTCTGCTGTTGATCCAGTACCCTGGTAATGTACCTGAGAAAGCAGCACATGATGGCCCAAGTGCTTGTGCCCAGGCAACCCATCTTGGAGAACCAGCTGGAGTTCCTGGCTCCAGCCCTCAGTCTGGCCCAGCCACCACCATTGTGGCCATTTGGGGAATGAACCAATGGATGGAATATAGGTCTATCAGTGTCTCTCTCTCTCTTTCTCTCTCGCTTTCTCTCTCTGTCTTCCCTCTCTCTCTCTCTTTCTGCCCTTCAAATAAATAAAATCTTTAAAAATAAAAGCATAAAAAGTGTCTCTAGTCCATAGTAATAATTCAACAAAATCTAGTGACTATCTTTATTGTAATTTATAATGGTTATGGAACAGAAAAGAAACCCCAGAAATCAATCCAAACATCTACAACCAACTTATATTTGACAAGAGTTAAAACCATCCTCTAGAGGAAGGACAGTCTCTTCAACAAATGGTGCTGGGAAAACTGTATTTCCACATGCGAAAGTATGAGGCAAGACTCCTACCCTACACCTTACACAAAAATCCACTCAACATGGATTAAAGATCTAAATTTATGACCCGACACCATCAAATTAATTGAGAACATTGGGGAAATCCTGCAAGACATTGGCACAAAGATTTCCTGGAAAAGAATAGGCAGTCAAAGCCAAAATTAACAAATGGGATTACTTCAAATTGAGAAGCTTCTGTATGACAAAAGAAACAGTCGGGAAAGTGAAGAGACAACCGACAGAATGGGAGAAATTATTTGCAAACTTTGCAAATGATAAATAATTAATAACCAGAATCTACAAAGAGATTAAGAATCTCCACAACAAAACAAAAAACCCAGTTAAGAAATGGGCAAAGGATTTAAACAGACATTTTTCAAAAGAGGAAATCCAAATGGCCAACAGGCACATGAAAAAAATGTTCAGGATCACTAGCTGACAGGGAAATGCAAATCAAAACTACAATAAGGCTTCACTTCACTCCAGTTAGAATGGCTCTCACATAGAAATCAGATACAAACAACAAATGCTGGAGAAGATGTGGGGGAAAAGGTAGGAATCTACTGTTGGTAGGAATGTAAACTGGTAAAGCCACTATGGAAGACAGTTTGGAGATACCTCAAAAATCTGCATATAGACCTACCACATGGCCCAGCCATCCTACTCCTGAGAATTTACCCAAGGGAAATGAAATCAGTAAACAAAAGAGATATCTGCACCTCCATATTTATTACAGCTCAACTGACAATAGCTAAGACATGGAATCAGCCTAAATGTCCAACAACCGAAGACTGGATAAAGAAATTATGGGATATGTACACTATGGAATACTATACAGCAGTTAAAAAAGGAAATCCATCATTTGCAAAAAAAAAAAAAATGGACCAATCTGGAAAATTTCATACTTAGTGAAATAAGCCAGTCCCAAAGGAACAAATACTACATGTTCTCCCTGATCTGTGAGAACTAATAGAGCACCTAAAATGAAAGCTGTCAAAGTGAAACTGGCACTTTGAGAAAAAATGACTTGAAAAGTCCTCATCTTGACTGTCGAAGAACAGTTTTTATTTTTATTTTTTTATTTTCTTTTCTCTTCTTCATACTATATGTTGAACTCCTTACTTAACATAGAGTTAATCATATAAAGTCAACTGAAAATAGATCTCAGTAAAAATTGAGAGGGAATAAGAGAGGGAGGAGGAAGTTTCTAACTGTAAAGCTGTAAAATGCCATCTTAATTCTTAAAGTGATCATATTAAATGTTAAAGTGAACATATAGATAGGATTAAGTCTTAAAGAGACCATATTAATAGCATCAAGTGTCTCGTAATAACAATAAACAGAATTAAAGAGGAGGGAATGTCCAACACGGGAAGCAGTCCATACAGCAGACTCACAGAATGACAATCACTTTAAGTAACACTCTGACCTCATAATCAGCCCTTAAGGCATTCAGATGTGGCTGAAAAGCCCAGGAAAGCAAGGCAGGCATGGAAAGCCAAGACAATGTGGCAAAAATATCCTACATGAAGTATTTCTGTGAATGAGTCTCCAGTGGAAAGAAGGGGTCATCAAAGAAGGATGCAATTTTCTCTGAAGGAAGGAGAGGATTTCCACTTTGCTTATGGCCTTGTCTAAATACTGACAGAGCTTGTGGTAACACAAGGCTTTCATAGCCTTTGCAGATCATGACAAGAGCCTTGCGTGATCACTGAGGTCATAAATAAGAGTGTTAATTGTTAAATTAACAACAGAAGTCACTGTGTACTTACTCCCCATGTAGGACCTCTGTCCTTAATGAGTTGTACTATGAGAATTAACTGCAAAACTTGTTCGCAAACAGCACTTTTTACATTGTGTGTGAGTATGTGTGCAAACTGTTGAAATCTTTACTTAGTACAGAGTTGGTCTTTTGTATATTAAGTTAATTAAAAATTAATCTTAAAGAAGAATAGGATGAGAGAGGGAGTAGCAGGTGGGATGGGAATAGGGGAGGGAGGTTGGTTATGGGGTAAAAAACCACTATATTCCCAAAGTAGTACCTATGAAAATTGTATTCATTAAATAAAAGCTTTAAAAAACAATTTATTATGGTTGTTATAATAATGATATATCAGTATAGAAAGGAAGGATACTTTAAGAAGTCTAGGTATAGGCCGGCACCACGGCTCAATAGGCTAATCCTCCGCCTGTGGCACCGGCACACCGGGTTCTAGTCCCAGTCGGGGTGCTGAATTCTGTCCCGGTTGCCCTTCTTCCAGGCCAGCTCTCTGCTGTGGCCCGGGAGTGCAGTGGAGGATAGCCTAAGTCCTTGGGCCCTGCACCCCATGGAAGACCAGGAGAAGCACCTGGCTCCTGGCTTCGGATCAGCGCGGTGCGCTGGTTGCAGTGCGCTGGTGTGGCGGCCATTGGAGGGTGAACCAACAGCAAAAGGAAGACCTTTCTCTCTGTCTCTCTCTTTCTCTCTCACCGTCCACTCTGCCTGCCAAAAAAAAAAAAAAAGTATAGGTATAAAGAAAAAGTAATAAAGAAAGAAGTTTTTACAAAGAAGGAAATTAAAGTATGTGCTAGAAACATAGGAAGTACTCAATAAAAATGTACCGAATTAGTGAATAATACATATAAACCAAGGTAAAGAAAACTGTAGAAGTTAAAAGACTGCTTATACCAGAGAGAGAAATCATTGCTGGCTCGAGGACCCAGAAGAAATTATAGAAATAGAATCAAGAGCACCATAAAGAAATCAGCCTTGAAATAGTCTTGACACAAAAAAAATATATAAATGAATAAAGATATAATTACCACCAAGTCCGATGGCAGTTGTTTTTAAAAGCAGTTCATTCCAAAAGAAAGAAAGGAAGGAAGGAAGGAAGGAAGGAAGGAAGGAAGGAAGGAAGGAAGGAAGGAAGGAAGGAAGTTCATTCCCAGGATGAGCTGCACCAAAATGACCTAAGGTAATTATTTAGAAAGAAAATTCCAAGATTCTACCCCATACTGACTAAATCCCTGCACTTTAATGGTCTATAAACCACTGGATTTCTTTGAGAAGAATGAAGTTAAGAAAATTTATAATGCTAGCCCTATGGAGAAAGCAAAATTAACCCCTTGCCCAACAACCTATGACTAAATACAATGGAGAGGAAAAAATTCTTACACCCTAAGCTAAGCTAAAAACAAGGAGGGATATTCTACCTAGCATTAGTCTTCAAAAATCAAAAAAGCCTTGAGCCCTTTCCTGTAAACTACTAGCTCTCTAAGGTAAACAACTGTATCCTAACTTTTGTAATACTGGTATCTACTAGTATGATACTCATATAAGGAAATTACTGGGATTTTTACCCACACAAACTAACTGAGGGGCAATGTTACGGCGCAGAGGATTAAGCTGCTGCTTGTGATGCCCTCCTCCCATACCAGACTGTCAGTTTGGGTCCTGGCTGGTCTGCTTTTGACCCAGCTTCCTGCTAACGTGCCTGGTTCCTGCCACCCACATGGGAGAACCGGATGAAGCTTCTGGCTCTTCACTTCCACCTGGACCAGCCCTGGCCATTGAGAGCATTTGAGGAATAAACCAGTAGATGGAAGATGGATTTTCATTTTCTCTCTTCCCCTTCTCCTCCTTTCCTTTCCTGTCTCTCTCCCTCTTCCTCTCAGGCAGTAAGTAGTTTTAAATATTGGATCTAAATGCTGGTTGAAGGAGTATGTGCATAAGGGGAGGTGGGGGGTGGAAGGAAGGGCAGGATACAGAAGTGAGAGGAAGAAAATGAACTTAGCCCACTCACCATCATGTGGAATACGCGAAGCAAAAAACCAAAGCAAGCTGTGTCTAGATAAGGAGAGTCATCATGCCTGGCAGGAGGAGGTAATTCTTGTTGCACCCCTAAAACCAATCCTTGTCTTCAGCCCACTTTGGGGAGTGATCCACATGACATGGTTTGCTCTTCTATGACACGCTTACCCATTACTGACCATGCACTATAATGTGACTGAGACCCCCAGTTTCAGAAGTGAAATGATGATGGAATCCAGGATAGATATGAAAGAAAGACAAGATTGCGGTGAATGACAAACAGAAAGAACTGGGGTTCTATTATATGGGAAATAAAATTGTCCATTGTTCCAAGGAGCAGCAAATGCTAAAGGAGATTATCACAAAGCCAAAGAACAAACAATCAGTAAAATATTCAACCTTGAAAAATCAATTTGGTACAGAGACAGGATAAGGAACAGGTTTATTTACAAAGTACTTATTCTACCTATTAGCAGTTCTAATGTTTCGAGTAATTTGCCCATTCATGACAATATTAATATTCAGTTACATGAAATTTACTGTGTTCCAAGCACTACTAGATATAGCCCTCTCAATTATCCTGTAAGACAGATCATTCCACATTCCATTTTACTAACAGGAAAGTGAGGCACAAAGGTTGTATAATCTGTGATAGCACAGTTAGCATTTGAAACCAAGCACTGTGACTCTAAAGTTTTTTTCTTTTTTTTTATTTATTTATTTATTTTTTTTTGACAGGAAGAGTTAGACAGTGAGAGAGAGAGACAGAGAGAAAGGTCTTCCCTTCCGTTGGTTCACCCCTCCAAATGGCCGCCATGGCTGGTGCACTGAGCCAATCCAAAGCCAGGAGCCAGATGCTTCTTCCTGGTCTCCCATGTGGGTGCAGGGCCCAAGCACTTGGGCCATCCTCCACTGCCCTCCCGGGCCACAGCAGAGAGCTGGACTGGAAGAGGAATAACCGGGACAGAACTGTTGCCTCAACCGGGACTAGAACCCGGAGTGCTGGCGCCACAGGCGGAAGATTAGCCTAGTGAGCTACAACGCTGGCCTAAAGTTTTTGTGCTTAACCCAGAGTACCACATATGACTACATAATTTTTCCCTTGCCTAGAGATGCCCAGAGGGAGCAAGTCGGCCAGAGATTCAATCCATGGCCCACTTAATACAAGCACCCCCTGTTGAGAACTATATCCAGCTGACCACATTTATCTCTGCTCTAAGCACCTTCCATTTGTCAACCTGTGTGATCTAAAAACTAGGTCCTTGCAAACAGGAAGTCTTTCTAATTCACAAAAAACACTATGTAATCTAGATGTGTAGCTACACCACCATACTGACCAACTTTTTTGTGCGAAGACATTTACAAGAATATTTAAAACAGCATTGTTTGTAATAATAAATAAATAAAATGATAGAATGTACTATGTTATATATTGTAATGCTATGGAGCACTTATGAGGAATTAATTATTATGGATATGCAGATTTTCAGAAAATAACATTGAGTGAAAATTATATACAGTACACTATGCAAGTTTTAAAATACATTTCAAGCTGCCTACTATATGTAACATTTAATTATATATTTAAGTACCTATCCTGTATACACACATACACACACATATTCACCAAACTCACCAAACTTCTGAGAGTAGAACTTGGAGGTAAAAACACTGGAGACTTAAATGCACCTGTCATGTTTTACTTATAAGACTTGAAGCAAATAAGGCAAAATGTTTACTATTATCAGTTCTGAGTGGTAGGCATATAATTACTCAAGATAAAAAAATAAAGATTATTTTTAAAGAATAGATTTAGGAGAAACTCAACAGTAGGAGAGTTAGAAGGCTATGTCATGTGATTGATGAGTGGAATTTCAGGGTCCACAGCTTCAGAGGTGGAGCAGTTATGGGTGATGACAAAGCCCAGGGTGTAACCATTTGAATGGGTGGCTGAAGCACGGTGTAGATGGAAATCAATGGAGTATAAAAAATAAAAGTTGCAGATGTGTCACCCACATGGTTGTTGAAGTTTTCCAGAACGATGACTGTAGCAAAGGTAGAAATAAAGCAACAGCTGCCAAAGTCTTCATTGATTATGATTATAGGGCAAGATTAGTCAAGGCAAAAACATGGAAAAGAGGGTGGGGCATATGTATACCAATGGGGGAGTGGCTGTTCAAAGAAACCACAGTGGTCACCAAAAATTACGCTCAGCCCATCTCCATTCCACAACACAATGGAGGGAGTATGTTTTTGTGGGGTTTGTTTGTTTTTAATTTTTTTGTTTATTTGACAGAGCTAGACAGAGAGAAAGAGAGAGAGAGAGAAGAGAGAAAAGAGAGAGAGAGAGAGAGAGAGAGAGAAAGGTCTTCCTTCCAATGGTTCACCTCCACAAATGGCTGCTACAGCCAGAACCACACCGATCCAAAGCCAGGAGCCAGGTGGTTCCTCCTGGTCTCCCATGCGGGTGCAGGACCCTAGCACCTGGGCCATCCTCCACTGCCTTCCCGGGCCACAGCACAGAGCTGGACTGGAAGAGGAGCAACCAGAACTAGAACCCGACGCCCATATGGGATGCCGCCGCCTCAGGCGGAGGATTAACCAAGTGAGCCACAGCACCGGCCCCTGGAGGGAGTATGAACACCCTGCACTGCAACTGGTGAAGAGTAATGCCACTCAGTGAAAGTGGGGTTTCAGTTAAGATAAAGAGGCAGTTACCTCAAAATTCCCATTGAAGCTCTAAGTTTTTAATTCACTGATTCAAAACTATGGGTTCAATCTGAGAGGAGCAGTAGATTTTGCCAACAAACAAACAAACAAACAAACGAACTTGCATCCTATTATATTGGAACTAAAACCACCAACTGCTCCAAAGAGGAGAGAAAAACTGAAGGAGATCGCCACAAAGTCAAAGACCAAATAATGACTAACAAACTCAATCTTGGGAAATCCAGTTGGCACAGAGTGAAATGACCTGTTGGACTAATTAAAGAAATTTCATAATATTTTAAATAAAAACATGACTCTCATTCAGGAAATAGTTTTGATTCTGGAAGTAGCTCTGAGAAAGAAAGTATCAAGAAATAAATGGAGAGAGGGAGGGACTCACAGAAGAAGAGACTTGAAGTTTAGAATCCAAAATGGACCGTATCATACAAAGGGGGAAAAAATCTAAGATTTAGGACTTCTTAAAGATAGAATTATAAAAGTGTCTAGATCAGAGTAGTGAAGAAGAAAATCGGCAAGAGTCCAAGAAGGCAAGAGGAATAATTAGTGTTTTCCTTTTTTTTTTTTTTTTTTTTTTTTTTTTTTGACAGGCAGAGTGGACAGTGAGAGAGAGAGAGAGAGAGAGAGAAAGGTCTTCCTTTGCCATTGGTTCACCCCCCAATGGCCGCCGCGGCCAGCACGCTGCGGCCAGCACACCGCGCTGATCCAAAGCCAGGAGCCAGGTGCTTCTCCTGGTCTTCCATAGGGTGCAGGACCCAAGCACTTGGGCCATCCTCCACTGCACTCCCGGGCCACAGCAGAGAGCTGGCCTGAAAGAGGGGCAACCGGGACAGAATCCGGCACCCCGACCGGGACTAGAACCCGGTGTGCCGTCGCTGCAAGGCAAAGGAATAGCCTAGTGAGCCGCAGCACAGGCAGAATAATTAGTGTTTTCAAACATCCTCTCATGCCAGTTTAGAGCAGAGAAACACTCAGAGGGTCAGTTTCTCCAACACTCATGCCAAAACATGCCAAATCGGGTTTTCTACGCCACAGCACTTAAGGGACTTTCTACAAGGCTTCCAGTCACCTTGGTGACACTAGGAAAAGGAAGTCTGTGTCCTCACAGTTCTGGGATCCCCACATGCATAGTTTGTCCTGTACCCATTCTCAGCCTGGGAAAAGCGAATAGCATAGACCCAGCCTACACACTATACCTTATTCTGTGTATACTTTTTCTCCGAACTCTATTCCACTCTTGTTTAGGTGACCTTTTTTTCTATTCTGCATAGTAGTAAAGTAGGAAAAAATACATTCTGCTCAATAGCTTCTTCTTTCTAACTTTAATGTCTCACACTTGCACCTTGCTTTTGAATTTAGAAGAAAATAATGTGGATGTCTTTGTCCTTGGGCCCCCCAGTTTGGACTAAGGGACCTTCAGAATATACCAGTATAAAGTCCAGGTGGTAGTGGGAAGAGAGACCTCATAAATACTGCACATATCTGGCCACAGTGGGTTTTGTAGTTCTAAATTATTTCACTTCCAAGTATCCTGAAGTTCAGCAAAATAAAATCATTATAAAGTACAAAATAAATTATGTCAAATTCATATTTTCTCTGTTGCCAGGAGTGAAGCAGCAAAAATACTAGGTGTCTGAGATGGTAGAACACAGGAACATGGGGGTAAAAAGTAACTTTTTAATGGTTAACCAGTTTGATAAAATCACTAAAACCTCCTACCCCATCTCAACAATATAGCACTCTTAGAATGAAATGCTCCATTGTGTTTGCAGAGGAAGAAAGACAAATCAATAGTAAGTAAGGAGAATATAGGAAAGTGGAAAAGGAGGGCTTCCTTGAAACCCTAACAACAATGTCACAATTTTTCCTAGCTTTAAACTTGGTTATCTTCTCCTCCTACAATGCAAAAACACTCTAGGAACACAGTTAGTTTAGTTTTATGCGTAGCCCTGTATATAGATAACTAAATAATTATAATAATGCTCCCTTGGTGGTACCAGGGAATTTACGCAGATTCCACCAGAATAATCACATCTGGACCTGACACCTGCCTGTGTAGTGACTGCCATCTCCTGCAGAAAATCAGTCCTCACTCTACAGGCTCCAGCCTCCCTTCAATCCCACACCCTCAGTTACACCTTGCAAAAGTCATTCCCTGATGAAGTGCATCTGCCCATCTGATGAGCAGTCCAAAATGGCAACAGAACATGTTGTCTCAATGGCCCATTAAATATTAATACCTAATAATAGCTAATACTTATTGAGATTTATTATGTGCTAACACTGCTCTAAGAACTTCCTATATATGAGTATTAATTTTTACAAAAAACTCTGTAAGGTAAGTATTAGTAGTAGTCATATTATTATTCTTACCCATATATAACAGATAAGAAAACTGAGAAACAGAGAAGCTATGCAGGTTTGCAAAGACACAGAGCTTGTAAGTGGCAGAGCCAGGACTTGAGCCCAGGCAGTGTAACTGCAGGACCACCCTTTTAACCATTGTATGACAGGACGGTTAAGAAGATGACTACATTTAGAAACACACAGCTTATAATATTCCAATGGCCTTGCCTTCCAATGACTTCCCACTCCTTTAGCTTCATGCTTTCAGTCTTCATATCCAAAATGCAACAGGGAACACTGTGTTATCTTGATATAATGGAGGATAAAACAAGGCCTCCACAGGAACACAGTCCTCATTAAAGTTCAGGAACAGCTACGGCCTGCGCTAACATCTTCATCAAAACTGACTCCAAGTTTCCAATTTGGCAGGCCAGATAGATGGTGCTAGCACTAATAGAATACAAGTACTCAGAAGACAGAGTAAGAACAAGCTTAGAAAGCTGATAAAGTTCCTTTAAGGCATTCATCCATTCAACAATTGGGTTCAGAGCACTGAATATGAATCAAATACTGTGCTGGGTTCCAGGCACTCAACAGCAAATCAGACCTAGTTCTCTTCTGACAGCATTCTTTCTAGAGCATGCTAGAGACCAAAACTAAGCAAGTAAACAACAATAAGAAACAGGATACTGTGAGAGAGTAACCAAGGGAAACTCTTTTATTTGGGGAATTCAGGGACATAATAAATTTGAAGTATTCAAAGATAGGCAGGTGGATATACAGGTCCTAATGACATGTTGTCATTATGTCTTCATGCCGTATTCCCCCAGAAACTTCCCTATTTAAGAATGCTTTATGATGCTCTACTACAAACTTGTCAACCTGATACTCCAGGTCCTGCTCTAGTCCAGCCCTGCCTATCTATCATCTTACTACCACCACTCCCAAACACACCTTCTCCATTCCATTTAGGCTAATTCCCTCACTGGCCTACAACAAATCAAGTTCACCTCCACCCTGTTCTCTCCTCTACACTTATTAATTCTACCCATCCTTCAAGATCAGGATTAAGTTTATCCTTCCTCATTCTTATCCACTGAAGCTTCACAATCTCTCCTCTCCTCAAATGCTTAGTCCATCAGACAACTTATTACCTAAAAATATAGCTCTCTATCCTTCACTGCTGTTTTGTATGTGCTATTACCCAAAATTTTAACTTTTAACGTAAGGCACCAGAATCACCTCCTAGCATGTATGGCTAGGAGAGGAAAGGAAATCAGCACGTGCCCAGAGTTGTCAAGGCCAGAGATAAGGAGAACTGACCCAAGCTCAGACAGGCAGGTCAATGGGACCAAGCGTAGTGTCCAAGGGAGCCACAGAGCCTCATCAAGTTAAAAAGATCTCAACAACTGAGAATACAGATGATAAGGTAAGTCTAAAAGGAACTAAAATCCAGGTGAGATATCTAATTGAGAAGTACAGAGCAAAATGTAAATCTGGTCTCATAGACTAATCCAACAGGATAGTAGAAGCCTGTGGCCTAAGATAACTAGAGGCACCAGATATCAACTGGAGGCAAAAAGGAATCTGAAGAAAAAATCAGAAACCTAGAAGCAAGTACTGGGTAACCAAGTTTAAGAACATGACTTAAGGGACCAGAGTCGTGGCATCTCAGGTTAAGCCACCACCTGCAATAACAGCTTCCCACATGGATGCCAGCTTGAATCCCAATTGCTCTACTTCCAATCCAGCTCCCTATTAATGGCCTGGGAAAAGCAAAGGAAGATAGTCCCTGCCACCCACATGGGTGACCTAGATGAAACTCCTGGCCCCTGGCTTTAGCCTGGCCCAGCCCTGGCCATTGCAGCTATCTGGGGAGTAAAACATCAGATATTTCTCTCTCTTTCTCCTTCTCTCTCTCTGTAACTCTGACATTTAAATAAATAAATCTTTTTTTAAAAAAAAAGAGAATTTATTTAATTCTAAGCTACTGACAGAAGTCATTAGTAGAACTGTTTGTCTGAAGTGAAGAAAATAGACAAATAAAGAAGAGATGAAGGCCAAATATACTTATGTATAAACTATTAATCTTTTAAAGACAGAGGCATTTCAAATATACTTATGTATAAACTATTAATCTTTTAAAGACAGAGGCATTTCTTTTGATTCATTTCTACCCACCATGGCACTTGGCAAAATAAATATTTGATTACATAAAAAAAAAAAAGATCAAAGACAGTTTGGGTATTAACCAATGGGGGGAAAGATGCCAGGATAACATGAGTCATCACCTTAGCCAGCTATGTATTATGCAAGTTCACAAGAGGGTTCCATCACCTTGGCAAACACAAAAGTGGTGAAATCATGTCGTAAATGAACACAGGACCCAAAACGAAGAGGCAGATTAGACCAGCTTTGTCAGAGACCTCCTGTAACACCTTAAACAAGTCACTTCACCTCCTTGAGCCTCAGACACCTCATTTATAAATGGGAAGAGTAACTGCTCCAATTGTTTTCTTAGTATCTGGAACACTTCCCCCAGAACTCTTCTTGAGCTAACTTCCTCATTTTTCTTGAATCTTTGCTCAAATCTTGCCTTCCTAATCACCCTATTTAATACTGCGATAGCTCAGCCCACCAACCCCATACCTATACTCACTAGTCTACCTTTTTTTTATTACACTTATAACATACTACATGTTTATTACCTATAATAATGTCCTTTGTAACAACAAGGATATTTGTTCTATCCATCAATATCCTTGAAATCTCTGAATGGTATCTGGAACAGAGTAAACATCCAATAAATATTTGTTGGATGAATATATGAATCCAATAGAGGCCAAAATCTTGTGACAGAGATGTCTAGAATAATAAAATTTAAATTGTCCCTGAGGCTAGGGTTTCCCTCCCACGCCCTCACGCATCCATATATTCCCCTGGAATTCTACCATAGTGTGCGCAGGTGCTTAGTAAGCCCTTACTAAATTGCTAATTAAATTATGGCACTCAAAAAGGTAAACATATCAGTGTGCTCCAGGGCCACCTGCTGGCAACTCCACTTAGTAGCTACCTAAGCAACTAATCTGACAGGAATTTCCTGTGGCGAATGGAGTTACAGGGAGTATTTATCCGATTACCCTGGAAGACAACCAGGCTAGACCAGAAATCATTTTCCAAAAGCTCCCAGAAGAGACTTGAAAACTCTCCTCTGAAGGCCGGCAGAATTCTTTCATTGCGTCATGTACTACTTTCAACACTTTCATGTATTTAAGTACCACTATTAGTACATTTTACAAATGAGCATTTCCTTTTGAATGCAATGGGTTTTGTTGAAGTGAAGCAGTGAAACTATTTCCAATACAATCTGAGTAAGAAAAATCCAGGCCCAGGGCACACATGCTCTCTGGAACCCACGTGACACTACTGAAAAGCACCCAACAAGCTTCATGGTGACCGCCCAGCCCTCCCTTCAAGCCAGGTACAACCTCAGTCCTGAGCTCTGGATCCCAAGTTGTTTCGTTTCATTAGGATCACGGCTGGGATGGTGCCGCGGCTCACTAGGCTAATCCTCCGCCTTGGGGCGCCGGCACACTGGGTTCTAGTCCCGCTCGGGGTGCCGGATTCTGTCCCGGTTGCCCCTCTTCCAGGCCAGCTCTCTGCTGTGGCCAGGGAGTGCAGTGGAGGATGGCCCAAGTGCTTGGGCCCTGCACCCCATGGGAGACCAGGAGAAGCACCTGGCTCCTGGCTTCGGATCAGCACGGTGCGCCGGCCGCAGCGGCCATTGGAGGGTGAACCAACGGCAAAGGAAGACCTTTCTCTCTGTCTCTCTCTCTCACTGTCCACTCTGCCTGTCCAAAAAAAAAAAAGGTTCACGGCCGAATGAAGGGATGCGGCCTGCTCTTTGCTGGAGCCTGCAGAAGCGGAGCGCGGGTCCCGGAAGTTCCGCCCCCTGCCCGGAAGTTACTGTCTCCACTGCACTCGACGCGAGGCTGTGCCCGCCTGTCCCTCAGGCTGCCCAGAGTGGCTCCCAGGACTACGAAAGAGGTAGCAGGCCTTCCCCCGTCACTAGAAGGCTCCCACCAGCTCCATTGGAGGAGGCCGCCGCTCGTAGACTCGCCTGTGTTGCGGGTCAGTTTCGCGCCGTAACTCCCCGACGGGGCCCAGCAGATAAAATCCTCCTGTAGGGAAGCCCACGGACCCCTGGCAGAAATTGCAACCTTGGAAAGCAGGACCCCGCTTTGGACTCCAAAGATTCGGAATCTCGGCATCCTTTTAGTAAAATAACGTCCATGGCTCCCCTTTACCTCGTGCGCGGACGTTGAGCCTAAGGGACGGACTACTGCGCCGCCTGGTGGCGAGTCGGAGCCTTGGGCACCTTGGTGCTCCCTTGCATTATTTCCCAAATGAGGTACGAAATGGTTTGCGGTGCTACATCGATTTTTTTTAATATTTTAATATTAAAATATTTTAATATGAAAACATATTCTTATGCATGTTAGAAAAATTACAATCATCACCACAAATCTTAATATGTCTCAAATATTAATTTAGTACAAACCCAAGTTTTTGAGTGGTTAACACTGGTTTAAAGAAAATGTTAATATACAGATATTGCAAAAATCATAAAGGTGTTAAACGGTTGAAGTTAGAGAAAATTTTCAGCCTCATAAAGTCAACAAAGGGATTAATGGTTAATATTGTGTGTAGGCTTTAAGGTGTTTTGTCTGAGAGTAACATTTGAATCTTTTGTATGTAATTAACATTTGAAACTTTGTTCTCCATAATATGGATGGACCTCAGCAACTCAGTTGACAGCCTGAATCGAACATAAAGACTGACCTCTGAGCAAGAAACATTCTCCAGGAGACTGCCTTCAGACTTCATTTACATCATTGGCCCTCCTGGGCTTCCAGCCGGCTAGCTATACTGAAGATTTTGGCCTTTCCACTTTCCAAAATGACACGAGCCAATTCCTTATAATAAATTTCTTTATACACACACACACACACACACAATCTTATTAGTTCTATTTCTCTGGAAAATCGGGAAATCTTTCTTAACACAGTGAGTGATCTCAAAGCATCCTTCCCTCTCTGACACTGAGTAGGGCTGTGAGGAGTACAGCAGGGAAGAGAGAACTTGGCACCATTATCTGATGCTCTAGGGTGTCTCCCCATTCCCTATTCTCTATTCACTGGACACACTTACCTTTGCTTCACTGTTTCTTTCCTCCCACTTTCCTCCAGCTCCTTTGATGTCAGATCCTAGAGCAATCCAACTGCTCACTCTTCCTAGAAGAGAACAATGTAATAAAATGTACATGGAACTCTGACTTAAATCACAGTTTACAGCATTAGCTTACCAAACTCCCTTTGAAATTCTATTGTATCTGCACAAAGAGAGGACAGCTCAACTAGATGATAATTTAGGTCTCAACTGGAGGTGAACATTTTTCCCCTATCAACCCCCTATCCTGACTCTGGCCTCTCTCCATCCCTACCCTTTGTCCTTCGAATGATAAACATTTTACTGATTTGTAAGAATAATTGGCTAACCTATGCCCTGCTTCTACTTAGGAATTACAGAGATCCTCCATGCCATATGAGGGGCCTGTCCAAGTGCCCTGAACCTATATTAGGGAAACCTGTCCCAGCCCAACCCAGGATAAGTCTGCCTCCTTCTGAGGTCTAGTATGAGAAAGCCTTAGCTAATAGGGCTAGAACCACTGCCTGTTACTTAACCAGTATTTTTGGAAAAGATGGTATTTGGGACACCATATTTTCTTTCTGCTTACTTTTCAATCATTTTTCGAACGAGGGCAAGAAAATGAAACAATGCTATTTATTGGAACTCTTTTGCAGAGTCTAATTTCTTCTAGCTCCCTTAGCACTAATTTTTTAAAAAGATATATTTATTTGAAAGGCAGAGGGATAGAGAGGCGGGAGAGGAAGTGAGGGAGAGAGAAAGAAAAGGAGATGTCTTCCAGCTGCCAGTTCACTCCCCATATAGCTACAACAACCAGGTCTGGGCCAGGCTGAAGCCGGATACTCCATCTGGGTCTGCAACGTGAGTGGAAAGAGCCCAAACACTTGGGCCATTTTCTGCTGCCTTCCCAGGTGCATTAGCAGGGAGCTAGATAGGAAGCAGAGCAGCCAGGACCCAAACTAGCACTCTGATATAAGAAGCTGGAGTCACAAATGGCAGCTTACCCCACTGCACCACACCAGCCCTAGCACTTATATTAAGTAAGTCAGTGAAAACATCTAATGAATAAGTGCATACCAATGGGTTAATGTAACACTTCATAGGATAACTACACCTTAAAAAGTATTATAAGAAACTCTGAGAATGGACAGTGCTTTTTTTTTTTCTTTAAAGATTTTGAAAGAGTTACGCAGAGAGAGGAGAGGCAAAGAGAGAATCTTCTATCTGCTGGTTCACTTTCCAGTTGGCCACAATGGCTGGAACTGCACCAATCCGAAGCCAGGAGCCAGGAGCCCCTTCTGGGTCTCCCATAGGGGTGCAAGGGCCCAAGGACTTGGGCCATCTTCCACTGCTTTCCCAGCCACAGCAAAAGCTGGAATGGAAGTGGAGCAGCTGGGGCTCGAATCAGTGCCCACGTGGTAAGTCAGCGATGCAGATGGTGGCTTTACTCGCTATGCCACAGCACCAGCCCTGGGACAGTGCTTTATGACAAACATTATACAATTACACTCCCACACTATAAAGTATATTGTAAAGTAAAACCTTTTGCAGGGTCCCTAAATAACACGCAGGTCTGCCAATCAGCCAACAGTTATTAAGAAAATGAAAAGCAGAGAGTATGAAATTCAATTATCTGGGTGAAAATCCTGTCTTTGTTTATATGTGACCTTGTGTAGATTATTTAACCTTTCTGTGCCCCAATTTGTTCATCTACAAAATGAGGATAACAGCAAGAACATGAAGGCATTGGCAAGCACCATAAAACTTCTGTTACATGTCAGACACATGTTAAGTTCTAGATCCACAGGTATTTTACCTCTGGGGTGAAATCTATAGAAGCAATCTAGTGCAAGCTATTGATTACAAAGGCTGTCAGAATAGTACAATTAAACCACATGTAAACATTTGGAGCAAAAACAAGAATAAGTGTCTGTACAACCCCACCTCAGAAAACAGGATCAGGCCAGCGCCGCGGCTCACTAGGCTAATCCTCCGCCTTGTGGCGCTGGCACACCGGCTTCTAGTCCCGGTCAGGGCGCCGGATTCTGTCCCGGTTGCCCCTCTCCAGGCCAGCTCTCTGCTGTGGCCAGGGAGTGCAGTGGAGGATAGCCCAAGTGCTTGGGCCCTGCACCCCATTGGAGACCAGGAGAAGCACCTGGCTCCTGGCTTCGGATCAGCGCAGTGCGCCGGCCGCAGCACACCAGCCGCAGCAGCCACTGTGGGGTGAACCAATGGAAAAAGGAAGACCTTTCTCTCTGTTTCTCTGTCTCTCTCTCTCTCTCTCTCTCTCTCTCTCACTATCCACTCTGCCTGTCAAATAAATAAATAAATAAATAAAAAACAGGATCATCCTTCCAAGATGACCCCTCAGAATGCTGTAAGATTAACTACCTCAGGTTCCAAACCCAGAAAGACCTTAGTGCACTTAAGATTTCACTTGAACAATACATTGAGACCTTGCCCTTGATAATACTGACCAAATTCCTCCAAACTGCCACTAGGTGTCCACAGATACTCAAACTTCCCTTCTGGTGCTGACTCAACAAATGCAGGAGCTGGAATAGAAAAGAGAAGGAACTAACCCTAGAGCATAGTTTGTTAGAAATGGACTCTGAGATAGAATCTAGGTTACGGTGCTGCTTATACTCAGCTCCAGTTTCAAAGTGCTTCAGGGCTATAAGAAGAAACATTTCCAAGAAAGAATTTTAGGCCCAGAAGTAGCCTAAGACCATCATATCACTCATCCCTCTACCTCCTTGAAGGATAATACTCAGGCATCTCAACTAAGGAAAAATCCTGTTGTCCACCAGAAAAGCAATTTATTCCACACACTTCCACACCAGGGCCTGATGCTTTTCATTGCTGAGTAGTTATTCTTGGTTCTCTCTTCAGATGTCAGCACTGAAATTCTCACGAGAAGGCCTGGTTACCTTTCCCTGTGCCTTTCATGTCTCTCCTTTTTTAAGTGCAGAGCAGAAATCCCAGCTGCTCTTCCTCCTTTTAGTTAGAGTTGTTGACAAATCTAAAAATAATGGTGTATGCATCTTTGTTTTCTCTGTAAACACTCTACAGATGTAGCTCAGAGTCCATTATTAGCCACCAAGTATGTTCAGGCTTGCACTACAGCCGTTCATGTGTTTGCCTTATTTTTATATATATATATATATATATTTTTTTTTTTACAGGCAGAGTGGACAGTGAGAGAGAGAGACAGAGAGAAAGGTCTTCCTTTGCCGTTGGTTCACCCCCCAATGGCCGCCACGGCCGGCGCACTGCGCTGATCCGATGGCAGGAGCCAGGTGCTTCTTTCTCCTGGTCTCCCATGGAGTGCAGGGCCCAAGGACTTGGGCCATCCTCCACTGCACTCCCGGGCCACAGCAGAGAGCTGGCCTGGAAGAGGGGCAACCGGGACAGAATCCGGCGCCCCGACCGGGACTAGAACCCGGTGTGCCGGCACCACTAGGCAGAGGATTAGCCTAGTGAGCCGAGGTGCCGGCCTACACATTTTCTTATTTGCACACCACTGACACTACTAGATCCTAAATTCGTTGAAGGTAAATATTCTGGCTTTCTATTCCTGCCGGCATTAATACATGGTAGCCTACACAAGAATGCTTGTTGAATTGGCTCCAATGATGACACTGGAGAGGCTTGTGAGGATTCTGCATGTGGAATTTTATGTCCTTGTTGCCTCTCTATCCTAAGGAATTGCTGCCCTGGAAAATGCCATTTGTCAGCCCAGTTATAGACACATGGGGGTGGTATGATGCATGGCATGGGACCCTGGATATTGGAGTGAGGCTCAGGCTGATTAAATCTAAGAAAGCAAAGGGAGACATAACCAGAGAGACTTCCATGGTTTGAATTAACACTGTCTCTCTGCGGCTTCTCTGAGGAGATGCCAGCTACCCTTCCCAAGTCTTCCCTTTCTCTGTTTTCCCCCTCGTTTCTCTCTCTCCTTGTCTCTCTGTTCTTCCCTTCTTTGTCCCTTTTGTACTATCTTCTTACCTTCCCTTTTCTTCTCTTCTCCATTCCCCACCCCATCTGCCAGCCTATGTTTCCTCTTCTCCTTTTCCATCTCCCAGCATTGAATGAACAAAATCTGAGCTCCATTGCTAAGACTCCAGGCCCTGGCAAAAGGGGCACCAGAGACCAGTTAACAGACAGCGCACAAGCAGTGCCATTTTGAGCCATTTGTGCTAAGGGACTCTGTTCCGGTGAAGACTCCTGTAGAAGACCCTTTATCTCCTTGTACCTCTTTCTGGTCTTATTTACATATGTTATTCAATCCTTTGTACGAGTCTCCCAGAATAGGGCCAGATTCCCCCCACTCCCTTTCCCCCACTCTTGTTCCATAGAAGTCTACCTTGCTACTTGCAGGACAGTGTAGTCAATGCCTTGGAGCCTCCACTTCCTGTGGAAGGCAGGCAGAACACTGTCAGGCCCCAGACACACGGCTATCCCCTAAGAACCTACTCTTAGGAGCCAGCAGGAGCCTACTCTGTATGTATGTAGGAGGATTGATGGCAGTACAGTAGCTTCATGACTGACCAGAGAGAAGCAAACATCCAACTCAAGTATACGCATGCCCTGGGAGCACATAATCTAGCCACTCCAGCTGCCCCTGAGCTCAACTCAACAGATCTTCATGGAGCATCTGAGCAAGGTGCTGAACTACATTCTGTGCTGGGTTAGAACTGTAAAGCAACCAGTCTTGGGTGGTCCAATAAATCTGGTGATAGCTGTGCCACATTGCCATTAATTTAAGGGCTCTTTGCACCTCCTTCATGGCTCAAGCCCTGATATGAAAAACAGAAAACTCTTTAGGATTTGGTATCAACTCTTAAGTTTTCATTTGCACTTTTGGTCATAATGACAGGGGATGAAAACTGGCAGAAAAGGAATACCAAGGGGTAAGGGTCCAGAGCAAAACACATTGGAAATGCCTGTTTACAGAGCACTTCCATGAGTTGCTTTCAGTGATTACAAGAATGGATAATCCTGTATTCGGTTTGATTCTTGGTGCTCTGCCAAGACCATGTCCAGGGCAATGTAGAGCCAAGATTAACAACATTGAAAGGAACTAATGCCTTCTTTTCTCCTTTCTACTCCCAGCCATTTTGTACATGAGAAAACCAAGAAACATAAAGTGACCTGCCCAATATTATATGGCTGATCAACGAAAGAACTAGGCCAGTTTTTCTGACTCTCTGTGGTTACAAGTACCCATTTGTACCTAGTTCCTAAGCAAGAGGCTACCATGCCACCTGTAACAGTGACTTTATAACAGCTTTCTGATGCTGTTGGTTCAGCCAGAATATGGCAAAGTCAGCATGCTAGTAGTAGCTATCTCTGGGGAATCATCCAAAGTGAATCTGTTCCACTAGTAGGTTAAATGCACATGGGTTCACCCAGAGGGCTTGCGGCTGTAGAAGACTGATTCACACTAAGCACTCTCAGCATTCCCTCATTTATAGGCTAGACACCAATATTCATATATAATAGACCCTGGGCCTCATCATCAGGCAGGGCACTGGGGCATGCCTGTCATGCTGCACAAGAATTCCACATGTCCATGTAACAAAAGTTCACAGGGTGGACAGAGAGGATGGCAGATATTTTTCACCTCGAGAGTTATTTTAAAGAACCAAACTGTCCTTTTCCTGAATACTGTTAAAACAAATTTAAAGTTGAAATTTCTTTCACTGTTTTTCTAAACATCATGGTGAGGCCAGCGCGGTGGCCTAGTAGATAGGGCCACAGCCTGCAGTGCTGGTGCTGGTTCGAGTCCCAGCTGCTCCACTTCTGATCCAGCTCTCCACTATGGCTTGGGAAAGCAGTAGAAGATGGCCCAGGTCCTTGGGCCCCTACACCCACGTGGGAAGACCCAGAGGAAGCTCCTGGCTCCTGGCTTCGGATCAGCACAGCTGATTGCAGCAAATTGGGGAGTGACCCAGTGGATGGAAGACCTCTCTCTCCCTCTGACTCTCCTTCTCTCTCTGTGTAACTCTGACTTTCAAATAAGTAAATAAATCTCTAAAAAAAATCGTGGTGATGTCTTTTTGGCCCTTGTCACTCCAACATCCCCAGTACCATGTTAACAGGATGTTACAGTACAATTTCCAGTGTAACTACAGGTCGGTCTACATTGATATAACTTTGGAGTGGTTATTTCCAGTTGCTTCTTTAACCCACTGCATCCCATCATCCTATATATAGGACACCTATAAAAACTTAAACCATAAATATATCACTCATTGTAGCTTTGAAATAAATGGTATGTTGTTGTAATGTTCACAGAATGGAAAACTTGGGACTTAATGGTACTCTAAACTTACCAAACTATCCCCAAAGAATAGCTGGAAAAATCACTTCTGGGAAGGCTTCTAGTAAAACGAGCAACTAAAGCCCTCCACAATGTGTGACTTCAGGTTAACCTCAAAGAGGACTGATACTGGTCTTTTGTTCTCTTCCAGATTTTTTACCTCTATTATTTTGGGGCCTTAAATCTGTCTTCCCTTTTAATATAACCATATCACACACCAAATTCAGGTCTTTGGTGCCTAGAGAAGAATGGAACACTGCAGGTAGCCCTTGTTCCCTGGCCCAGCACAAGAGTTAAGATTGAATTCTCTGTAACCCTTTGAGGCCATTCATCCTTGTCATCCCAGGGTACCACATTCTCTGGCAAGTCAGAACCACATCACTGGATCTGGCTCATCACCCAATAAGGTCTTAACTCTTCAGGACAGGCCTTTTCATAAAGCCCTCTGGCTGACCTGGGTGAGCTACCAGGCCCACGGGCAGCTGTGTCAAAGGAAACTCCTCTTTAGGTTTTACAGTGAACAGAACACTCAATGCACAGTAATAGCACAATAATGATAAAATGAGCCAAATGAGTAGCAATAATAGTAGCTCTTGAATGGTCTTGTCATTTTTGAGCAAGGATAGACCAGGTTTCTGGAGAGCAGGGCTTCACCTCACTGCTGTATGTGCCTTGTAGTCTGTGCTCAGGCAGTTACCATACCAAAGCTGGCAGGAAGAGCTATGCTGACCTCTGCCACTTACCTAGCCACAGTGGATACAGAGCTCTCAGGCACAACTGGCCTGGGACCACGAAGCCAGTCTTGGCCCAAACCGGCCTTCCAGGGCCAGAAAAAACATTAGAGGGCCTTGTAGCTCTCCCCCTCTTGGTGGGATGAGGGGGGGGAAGGGGGCGAGAGGGCAGGAGTCTATAAAAAACAAAGGCCTGCCCAAACAACATTCCCCAGAACTGGCTGACCTAGGGAACTGTGTCCCAAACTCTTCCAGTGTCCTTCCCAGGACTCTTTTTATGCAATTTTGGCCTGTCTCTTCCTTGGCTCTCCCAAAATAGAAGAAAAGAAAGTATAGTGAGCAACCAGAGGTGAGAGAATGAGTCTGGCTACAGTCCACCAGCCCTGAAAGTATCTGAAACTCCTCACATCTTAGCAGTGAATAGTCAAAATATGTGCTTAGGTCCCTCCTAAAAGCTGAAGACATGCCATGCTATATAGCTCTGAGCTCCGATTCCATGGGCCAGGGGCCCCAGGATCTTCTTTAATGCTGACTTCAGCAGCTAAGAAGCCCCTCACAATGCTCTGCACCTCTTCACAGCATATACCACAGCTTGAATTATCTGTGTGTGTAATGATTTGATTATCAGATGAATAGAGCAACTAAAGTCAGGAACCAAATCTGATTTTGTTTCTCCCAGAAACTTGCCCTGGGTTTGGTGTAGAGGAAAGTCACATAAATACTTGTAGAGTAAATGAACATATAAATGAATGAGTACCCATCATTTGTGATTGCTGTGGTTTATGAGAGGAGTTTAAAAACTATACATATTCAGAGACAGCAGTCAAGATTGTCAGTGTTCTGGAGACCTCATCATGTAATAAAGGATTGAAAGAACAAAGCACAGAGACAAAGATGAGGAAATGTGAGAGGCTGGCCAACTCTTCCCTGATGTTTCACGTAGAAAGGATTCCTGAGCCTTGATCCTTGATTTACGCTACTCCAGAAGGCAGGATGGAAACTAAGGAGCACGAGTCCCAGGCAGGTTGCAGCTCCAAGAAGATGAATATTCCCCATGGCTAGAACTACCCAGAACAGGACAGGCTGCCTCTTAAGGAGGGCTTCATCTACCAGAGGGAATGGACAAGCAGAAGTGGGAAGCCACCCTGGGGGAGTGGGACAATGATGGGCATGTACCTTGCTAGAGAGTTAGACAGCTAACTGACCACTGAGATTACTTGAAGATTCAGGCTCATTTCTCTCATGCCCCAAGAGAACAAAAGGACAAGTTTTCATGTAATATGAGTCCTGTAAGACCAAAAAGGAAAACAAGCCTTTCTTATTTAGCTTTTCAAAAGCCTTATTCTCTGTTGTACTCACATCTTATAACTCTCTTGTCTTGGGTATAAGCAAACTAAGAAAAGAATTCATGTGAGATGTTAATCGAGTGGCTGACATTGTGGTGCAACAAGTTAAGCCACTGCTGCATCCCTTATCAGAGTGCCAGTTTGAGTCCTGCAGCTGTTCCACTTTTGATCCAGCTTCCTGCTAAGGTACCTGGGAAGACAGTGATGGCCTGAGTGCTTGGGTCCCTGCCACCCATGTGGGAGAACAGAATTGAATTCTTGACTCCTGGCTTCAGCCTGGCCCAGCCCTGGCTGTTTGAAACCATTTGAGGAATTAATCAGAGAATGGAAGATGCCTCTGTCTCTCCTTCTCTCTCAGTCACTCTGCCTTTCAAAAAATAGTTTTTATTTAATGATAGCAATCCATATTTTGTTGTTTTTTTTTAAGATTTATTTACTTGAAAGAGTTACACAGAGAGAGAAGGAGAGTCAGAGGGAGAGAGAGGTCTTCCATCCACTGGGTCACTCCCCAATTTGCTGCAACAGCTGGAGCTGTGCTGATCCGAAGCCAGGAGCTTCTTCCGGGTCTCCCACGCACAGGTGCAGGGGCCCAAGGACTTGGGCCATCTTCTACTGCTTTCCCAGGGCATAGCAGAGAGATGGATCAGAAGTGAAGCAGCCATATGAGGTGCTGGCACTGCAGGCAGCAGCTTTACCTGCTATGCCACTGTGCGGGCCCCAGCAACCCATATTTTGAAAGAGGCTGTCTCAGGCCAGCGCCGCAGCTCACTAGACTAATCCTCCTCCTGCGGCGCCAGCACACCGGGTTCTAGTCCCGGTCAGGGCACCGGATTCTGTCCCAGTCACTCCTCTTCCAGGCCAGCTCTCTGCTGTGGCCCCTGAGTGCAGTGGAGGATGGCCCAGGTCCTTGGGCCCTGCACCCGCATGGGAGACCAGGAGAAGCACCTGGCTCCTGGCTTCGGATCAGCGCAGTGCGCCCGCCGCAGCGGCCATTGGGGGGTGAACCAACGGCAAAGGAAGACCTTTCTCTCCCTCTCTCTCTCACTGTCCACTCTGCCTGTCAAAAAAATAAAAAGAAAAAAGAAAGAGGTTGTCTCAAGAAAATAATGGACAAATCTAACAGCACAATAGTACTTAAATGGGGAATCTTTATGTCCTCCAATCAATCAGCCAACATGGGCTCAGAACCTAGCCTGTGTCCAGCATAGTGTTAGGTATGGGGAATGGACCCTGCATTGAGAGGTAAAAATTCTGGGTTCAAGTCCCCACTCTGCTATTATACTGACCATGCAATCTTGATTAGTTAGTTAGCTTCCCTGTATCTCACTGTCCATATCTGAAAATTAGGGTTACTTACAATATCTGTCTCACTGGGCAAAATGGAAACTAAATAAGAAATTACTTTGTAAAATGTACAAAAGAATCTGTCTTCAGATAGCTCACCATCTAGCCACATCACATGACAGGTCTCAACTGAGCTGCTTTTCTTTATTCCTTTTCTTGAACACAAACATGCAATAGAACACACAAGGGGCAGGCATAGGACACCGGCAGCTCTTACCCAGGGGGAGGACTGAGTCAAGCCCTAGCCACCTCTGATCCTTGCTCAGAGTTTAATCTTCCCTCCTGGCACTGGCAGGCTCCCTAACATTCTCTCGACTCCACTGCCCCAGGCAGCCCAAAGGGTTTGGAGCTCACCACCCTCCACACCACCTCAGGAACAGAAAATGTCCTCCACCTCTGACCTTCCCATCCTTGCTCGGAGGGAGACAGTTCCAATAAATGGAAAACCAGCTTGACCAATTCAGGAAGCTAAACCCTTAAGTTTCTTTATTGCAAATAAAAGGTTTCATTATTCTGTTGCATAGAAATGACTCAGAGCACATTAAAACTGACTTCCACAATGACACTATGCTTAAAATTCTTCATTAATAGTGTGGCAATACGAAAAGAATTCAGCTAAACTGTAAGACTAAGAATTTAGCTGAGATTCAAGAATAAATGTCCAAAAAGAAATGAACTACACAGGTGAGATTTTGGCATAGTGTTTAAGACCCACTTGGAAAGCAGACATCCCATATCACAGTGCCTGGATTTGAGTCCCATCTCCATCCCAGGTTTCTACTAATGCATATCCTTGTAGGCAGCAAGTGATGGCTCAACTTGCTGTATCCCCACCACCCAATGTGGGAGACCTGAATTGAATTCTTGGCCAGCCCAGGCCTTCGTGGGCATTTAAGGAGTGGCCCAGCATATGGGAGCATTCTGTCTGTCTGTCTGTCTGTCTCTCTCTATATATATACATTTTTTTATTTTAAATGAGAAGAATCACCATTATCCATCACACTACTTTTCAACACTGAATGGCCTTGGAAACTAGCTTTTGTGGCAGATTCGAATTTGTTTCTTAATGAATTCAGTCTAAAATTATGATACAAAACAGTGCATAAATGTGAAATTTATACTGTGGTAGTTATTTCAAAGACAACTAACATTGTTTGAATCATACTTTGTATGTTGTCAACAGTTAATATAATAGAATCTTTACTTCCACACAAATTTGTAGCTGAAGTACTTCTGAACTCAAATTATAGTTCTAACAGCAAGTTTTGGACAATAATGCAAGTGAAAAAGAAATTTCCCTATTTCATATTCCTTTAACTGTACAATTAGGGAACTTTCTCCTAACCTTCAATTGGAAGTGATTAGTATTTACGGTAATATAAGAGATGAACCAAGTAGAAGTTATATAGATACCCTCCAAGTGATGAATATGTTCAATTAAAATCATTTATTTTGTGGATATCAGTATTTGTCAGTATATGTCTGTGCAAAAATTTTTTTAAGCCGGCACCGCAGCTCAATAGGCTAGTCCTCCGCCTTGCGGCACCGGCACAACAGGTTCTAGTCCCAGTCAGGGCGCCAGATTCTGTCCCGGTTGCCCCTCTTCCAGGACAGCTCTCTGCTGTGGCCAGGGTGTGCAGTGGAGAATGGCCCAAGTCCTTGGGCCCTGCACCCCATAGGAGACCAGGAGAAGCACCTGGCTCCTGCCTTTGGATCAGCGCGGTGCGCTGGTCGCAGCACGCCGGCCGCGGCGGCCATTGGAGGATGAACCAACGGCAAAGGAAGACCTTTCTCTCTCTCTCTCTCTCTCTCTCTCTCTCACTGTCCACTCTGCCTGTCCAAAAAAAAAAAATTTTTTTTTAAATAGAGTATGCAAAATCTCATTACACATCAGCATTAGCAGATGGACATTAGCAATAGATTTGATGGTGGGGAGCAATAATTTTTATCCCATATAAATTAAATGTCATCCTCCAAAAAAGGAATTTTATTTTACTTACTGGTAAATCTATATAATAAATAATAGTGAATCTATATAATAAATAATTGCATTAAAATAATATTTTGGATTTTGCCAATAAAGACTTTGGGAATTTGTTTTCTTTATTGCTATGTGTAAGTATTAAATAATGTGCTTGGCTCACAAATACCTAAAATATTTATTTTTAAAAAATATTTATTTTATTTACTTGAAAGAGTTACAGAGATGGGTAGAGACAGAGAGAGAGAGAGAGAGAGAGAGAGAGAGAGAGGTGTCTTCTATCTGCTGGTTCACTTCCCAAATGACCACAACAGCTGGAACTGGGCCGATCTGAAGCCAGGAACTAGCAGCTTCTTCCAGGTCTCCCATGTGGGTACAAAGACCTGAAGACCTGGGCCATTCTCCGCTGCTTTCCCAGGTACATCAGGTACCTGGATTGGAAGTAGAGCAGCCGGGACTTGAACCAGTGCCCATATGGGATGCCAGCACTGCAGGCCAGGGCTTTAATCCACTGTGCCACAATGCCAGCCCCTAAATTGACTTTTGATATTACTCCCAAAGTCCTCCATCATTGTTTGTCAAAAGAATAGTAGCCTTAAGCAAGCTTACTTTCTTGAACACATTTCTTCAGCTGCTGCAATGGAACATGATTTAATTGACTTCCCATTGATAAATCGCTTTCCTTGCTTGTCTAACAAATGAATCAGTCAGAAACTTAGCTTAGTTCCACTCTCATTTTCATTTTTTTGGTAAAGATAAAATTTTAAATTTCCTAATTATTTGGACCATTGCTTCCTTTGACTTGGGAACACTGAGACGTGCTTAGCCTGATAATGTCAACATACATACTTTCAGGACAGCTATAGTGTCATTGCCTAATAAACATGATGCTTTTTCATCAGAGGTCACACATTGTTGTGTCTTAAAAGTATGATATCCAAAGTCCAACTGTCACTTCTTTTTGGTTTTGACATAAAGAATGTTCACTGATAATAAAAAATAAAATAAAATGGTGTAGTACTAAATAAGTGTAGCACTCCAAACTATGGCAATGAAACCATGCGATTTTCAGCACACCTCCACCATAGTGTGAAGCTGCTGTAAAATGAAAGTAGCTATAGATAATACTTTATGAAATGAATGAGCATGACTGTAATTATACAATAGACTTTACTTACAGATGCTACAATTTGAATTTCATATGACTTTTATATGTCACATTTTTGTATGTCACTTTTATATGTCTTTTGATTCTTTTTCAATCAGTTAAAAATGTGAAACCATTCTTAGCTTGTCGACCTTATAAAAACAGTCAGCAGGCTTAATTTGGCTCATAGGCCATAGTTTAGCAACCCCTGAATTAGATGATTGTATGTCCTTGAATAGTTTTGTTGTAGTTAGAGCTGTTTGGAGTTAAGGAAATGGACCAGATGATATCTACTTAGCCCATCAGTCTAAGAATCTGACACACATGTGATAGACTACCGGTGCTGCAGTGTAATCAAGACCATCAGTAGAATAAGCCTTTCTTTGTATCCAGCGTGCTTCAAAAAAATTTGAAACAAAAGATCTACTCTCAAGGAAGTTGCAGTCAAGTTGGGAAGATTAGATTTCCACACAGAGACACTCAGAGGATGATGCAGCGCTAACATATACTGTTAACAATGTTTAAGGTCTCTTAAATATAGGCAATACCCAATAAATACTGGTGAGGAAATCAGTAAGTGAATGATGCCTGGTGTGGCTGTCTCTGAATTTAATAGGATGTCAGTATGGTGCAAGCCCTAAACCAATGGTTCTGAGGTTTGACAGTCTGGATTCAAACCTTGCCACTGCTATTTATCATCTTTATGGCCTGTGACAAATTATTTGAAACCTTTTAGCCTTCATTTTCTCATCTATAAAATGAGAGTGATATTATATTACCTTTCTCATAAACTTGTAATAAGCATTGAATGAGATAATGGATGTAAAGTACTTAACATGGAGTTTAAAGAGCTCAGAACATATTAACTAAAAGTATTATTATTAGAGAAGAAAAAGCCAATGGGCACCTCAGGAATTAGAGCAGGCTTTATGGAGGAGATGGATCTTCAAAGAACATGGGTAGAGGGGCCAGCACCGTGGCTCACTTGGTTAATCCTCCGCCTGTGGTGCCGGCATCCCATATGGGCACAGGGTTCTAGTCCCGGTTGCTCCTCTTCTAGTCCAACTCTGCTGTGGCCCAGGAAGGCAGTGGAGGATGGCCCAAGTGCTTGGGCCCCTGCACCCTCATGGGAGACCAGGAGGAAGCACCTGGCTTCGCATCAGCACAGCGCCAGCCGTAGCGGCCATTTGGGAGGTGAACCAATGGAAGGAAGACCTTTCTCTCTGTCTCTCTCTCTGTCTGACTCTATCTGTCAAAAAAAAAAAAAAAAAAAGAACAGGAGTAGAGAGAACAGTAGAAAGGGGAAAGCAGGCAGGAGCACTAGACACAACCTTGCTTTGCTTGTTGGGGAATATTTAGGAGCCCTCAGGCTTCCTGATGAATCAGCTTTAAGGCCAGTGCAGAAAGGATGAGGAATAGGGCAGGGATGGTTCATGTTGACCTTGCAGAAAAAAAAAACAGTTTGGGGATAGTTGGGATCCCTTTGAGGTGCCTTGTCTGAACTGATGACCCAACCACTACCATAGGCCTATCAGTGGTGAGACCAGAGCCAGGGGAGCCACCCTCAGGGGGCTTACTAGATATGTCATCAACATCATCACCACAGACAGCAGCAGCCATGTTAAATGACTATGAGTGGAGCACTATGCCATAATTTACTTTAAATAATTAAGATAGTACAACAGAGCATGTCATAACAGGAAGTACAGACCTCAGGAGATGGGGATTCTGATTCCAGCACTGCCTAGCCATGTGTCATCCTGGGGTGGAAAACCTTTTTTCTGCCAAGGGTCATTTGGCTATTTATATCATTCACAGGCCATACGAAATGATCAACTGAAAAATGAGTCTGCTATAGATTTATTGAACTTCAAGTCCTGCCTGTGGCTGCCTTTGCAGGGCCAGACCAAATGATTTCATGGGGTCCATGGGCCAGATGTTCCCCACATCAGCCTCCTTTTCCACATCACAAAAAAACTTGATAGATACTGCAGATACCTATTTCCAAAGCAAATTAAGATGTTTTAAAAAGAAAAGCAGTAGTCGAATGACTGTAAGTGGCAGAGTCCTACCCACCAGGCCCCTTCACCTCAGCCCCAAAAGGTGCCAAGGATTACAGTTTGAAAACCACTGGAGGAGAGTGAGGCAGTGCTGGGCTACTCCAGCTTGAGGATTCTCTGCAATGGCAGTTGTCACTTGGAACCAAAGTGCTATAAAAGATAAAATGTGCTACCCGTGCTCAGGGAGAGAGCAAAAAAGGACTCAAAGTTTGTCTGCTGCTGCAAGTGGATGCTGAAGGGTGGGTAGATTTGAAGAGCTTGAGAAGAAAATGAAACACATTTCCAAGGGGACTTACCACCAGAGTGGAGGTGTAGAAATGGGTCTGGGGCTCAGCAAAGAGACCATTTTAACCAAAGAAGGTGAGGTTTCAGGGGACATGGAGTGTGAGATCAGTGACAGGTCAGATTATGATGACACAGATAAAGAAAGTTCTCCTGTTGCCATGGCCCTTGGTGCCTACCCAGCTCAGTGAGGGATGCAGCGCAGTGAGGTCAGTGAAGTCTACAGCACATCCCACCATGGCTGTGATGGGCGATCAGCAAACTGCCCTGGCACCTGTCATATCCCTTGCAACTTCATCAAGTGCCACATACCTGAGCTCTGTCGTCACAAAGCCCCATGAGGAGGGCAAGAGGTGGGGTCCAAGTAACAGGGACTTAGTACCCAAAGCAACTGTTCCCAGATTTCCTGAACAGCAGCCAGCATGGGCCCAAGGAGAAACAGAACTATTGCCTTAGGGAAATCTGAGAGGTTTAGCAATGCATTGTGTCAGTAGATCTTCCAGTTTAGGAGGAGCTAAAAACCTTTAAACTGTCATCATGTCCTTAATCCTAAAATGCCATTAATCCTCTGTAGCACTCCTGAGTTCTTATGAGCATATGGGCAGCAACACCTATAATCTCCATTAAACTGAGAAGAAGACAGGGAAGAATGAATCATGAAGGATGCCTAATACAACAAGAAATGTGATATGGGGACGGACTCAAAAAGTGGGGAGATACTTAATAAAGAAAAGAGTGTACAGAAGATAAGGACAGAGGACTGGAAATGAAGAAAACACAAAACTCCCAACTCGGGCTCAGTCTCAGCTAGGAAGCCTTCCCTGAGCTCCCTATAGACAGGAGGATGCCTTGCTCTGAGCTCCACAGCAGCCTGCAAATGTGCCAGCACAGCAGTCCTCACACTGCTGGGGAGCCATTTACCTACTTCCTTCCCAGATGGAAGAGTCCACAAAGGCATGCATCCTGTTTGTCTTGTTCGTGGTGTGTCCCCAGTGCCTCATGCTCACTGAGTAAACTGGTGAACCTGAGACAGGGAAGGAAACAAGGCTCAGACGGATACGGTTAACATGAGTACCCAAGCCTCTGAGAATCCACGAGCTCACCAGTTGTGGCCAAGAGAAAACTTCACCTCTTATCAAATGTCACCTTCCCCAGCCACCAATTATAAATCACAACCATCCCTGCCCTCATTCCACCATACAAGGACTTCTATCCCTTCCCCTAATCATTTCTCACCAGATCACCTGACACTGATACTACATATGCTACTTACTTGTTTTATTTGTCTCTCCACCCTAGAATGCAGAGGTGTCATAGAGCAGAATTTCACTACGGTAACCTCCGTGCCAAGAACAGTACCAGTACTTTATGCATAGTAAGCTATTTTTTTTAATTTGTGACAGGCAGAGTGGACAGTGAGAGAGAGACAGAGAGAAAGGTCTTCCTTTTGCTGTTGGTTCACCTTCCAATGGCCGCCGCGGCCGGCACACTGCGGCCAGCGCATCATGCTGATCCAGAGCCAGGAGCCAGGTGCTTCTCCTGGTCTCCCATGGGGTGCAGGGCCCAAGGACTTGGGCCATCCTCCACTGCACTCCCGGGCCATAGCAGAGAGCTGGCCTGGAAGAGGGGCAACCGGGACAGAATCCGGCGCCCTGACCAGGACTAGAACCCGGTGTGCTGGCGCCGCAAGGCGGAGGATTAGCCTATTGAGCCATGGCGCCGGCGCATAGTAGGCTATTAACAAACACTTGTAAGATGAATAAATCATGAAATGAATGAACTTCTCCAATCCAAGGTCAATAGTCGTTCCCCCAAACTTTTCAAACATAAATGCTTCTTCCAGGATTTCTTCCCATGTCTCCCACTCCTGAAGACTCATGGAAATGTCTTTCTCTTATTCTCTACCCTGACTCTTTCCAACCCTCCATCCCTCCTGTTTACCCCTGCTCCTTGCCCTATGACTTCTGTCTCTCTCATGACCCGGCACATAGAGACATCCAAAATAGCCAATCAGCAACGATCACTGTGTGTTTTCACCCTAGAGCCTGCCTCTAACAGAGGCCCCAGGAGGAGAGCTGTGGTACCAGTGCCAAATGGCTAGGAATAGCACCCACAGTTTCCAGAACTCTCTGAATGGATTCTTAGTTTTTAAGTGCCATCACCTCTTAGAGTGAAGAATTCCCCTCCCCCAATTTATGGCCTGTTATGGGGGAAAAAAAACTCATTTTCTTTTCTTAGCTTGCATTTCTCTAGTCTTAAAGGAATGTGAATGTCTTTATTCTAATATTTTAGGTATTCATGGGTATAGCTATATTGATATAATAATATCTTGATCCTCCCATCTGTCAGTTAATCCCTTCCCTGCTATCATCCTTTCCAAATGAAAAGACCTAAGCTGACCATACAGCCCCCTCAATAAGCATTTGCCCATCCTGGTGAGTACTCTTCTAGACACCAAGGCTACAGTGTGCTTACTCACTACTTGGGGACAGACAATAAAGAAGGAAATGTGCAGCAAACCAGGAGATGATGATAAGCACTGAGATGAAACATACAGCAGAGTAAGGGAATGGAGTCAGAAACTGACAACTTGTGGAAGGAGTTTTCCATTTTTATAGGGTGGCCTGGAAGATTTTGCCAATAATGCAGCATTTCCGTAGAAGTCTGAATGATGAAGAATTAACCCCTGTAATTATCTGAGGGAACAGCATTCCAGGCAGTGGGAACAGAAAGTGCCAAGGCCTTGAGGTAAGAAATCCTTTATCATCATTTCCTAGCTACCTTTGTCTAAAATTTTCCAATTATTTCCTGCTTTGGGAAATGGAGACAGAGCCCTTGGAAAGCCCCCCCCCTTTCAGCAGGGAGGAAAGGTGAGCCAACAGCCAAGTGCAGCCCAGACATGATAAAAATACAGAAGACACAGCCAGGAGTCTTGCAAATGGATGTATGCTCTGAAGCACATCCTCATGAAGCAATGCAGAAATTACTGGGCCCCTTCTGTTGGCTATGGAGGACAGCTCAGAGCCCACACACTGTTTCATGTGGCTAACTCAGGTTGGCTTTAGAAACGATAATAACTATAATCTCTTATACATAGTATGTGATCCTGTGTTAAGCTTCATGATAAGACTGCCACATAGAGCAAAATATTGGAGATGCCTAACACGTTTGAGTGCCTCCTATCTGCCAGAAGACTTCTAAGCACTTTATTGTTTGACAACTTTGTGCTGTGACACAGATAAGAGACCCTGTAAATGCCAGTGTCACATATGTTTACAACCGAAAGGTGGATTGCTGACAGGAACAGAAAAGGTGATATTGGATCTATTGAGATAAGCCTAGAGCAAAAACATTTGCCTGTCCCTATGAGCAACACTTCATGCGTTCTAGGAGGACTGAGGCACAGAGACACTAACACGAGACCAAGATCCAATAACAAAACCAAGCAAAAAGCTAATTCTTCCTAGGAAGGAATCCATCTAAAGTTGAAGCTGCCTACATGTGTCTAGGACAGGGCCACCGTACAATAAGGCACGGCCTGGTGACAGATGAAACTGTGAGTCTGGACAACCGACTGATTCAGTTGCAGCTGAATCAGCACACAGTGATGGCAAACTTGGCAAACACCTACTTAAGTCTACCACATCTGAAACACTTCTATCAGTCCTCCCAGCTCGATATCAGAATGAGACCTTCCTGTTTAATGACAGTTTGCAGAACCAGGAATGGAATGTAGTTCTGATTCTAGATCCAGCTTATCTCTCGGACAGTGCAATTCAAGTACTTCACACTACAAGTATTCCCTACCTACCAAATGTGTTATTTTGTACTTGTCCAGAAATGAAATCCCTGTCACTTTCCTGCCACTTTCCTGAACAAAGAGATGGTCACCCAAAAATCACAATCACCACTGAACAAACAACTGAAACAATCTGCCTTGGTTTCCCTTTGTCCTTCCCCTCCTCCATTTCTGGTCCCTCCATTGTGGAAATTGCACACCTCTACCTACTCAAGATTCATTGCTTTCCAGAAAGCTTTGACAAGAGCATTACCCTGATGCTAGATGGTGATCCTGATGCATTGGGAAGGGCTAGGTTATGGCAAAGGTGAGAGTGTAGCTTAAAACAAATTTTATTTAAAAAAAAAAGGTTTCTCCATAGTTCACATCCTCAAGACTCAAATTAAAGCCTTCAAAAAATTCCTTTTTTGTTTTTCAAGTGGTTCAGGGCAGCAACTCACCATCCTAGGTGGCTACTGTATTAAATCATAATACTAATTAATCTCTGGTCATAAAGAACTTGAGCTCCTGACACACGCTACAAATCGAAGCCTAAATAAACTCAGCGGTATGCCCAAGACAGTCAGGACATTTGATCCCACATGACTTTCCAGAAAGTTAACAACAGCTAGGCCATCTCGGAAGAAAAAGAGAGCACACCCTGACTGCTGCTCCCTTGTGCCAGGCATTTGAGCTCATTTAATTTCTAGAACACTGCTAAGCAGAACTGGATTCCCATGCAGATCTGCTTGACCCTTCCACACTGGATCTCTCTACCTTGGATTGGATTTCTAATGTGAAAAAAAGAACAGAACATAGAACTGTGGAACACTAAAGACCCTGTGTCATATACTAAAGTAAGGAAGTCTGGACTGCCCACAGCTCTGCTATTGTCTTCTTATGTAATCCTTTGAGATCTTATAAAAATCACACTGTCTTCCATGAGACTGATTTTTTCTCTTCTCAAAGATAAGAAAGCTCTGGATGCTTGAAACTATTTTAGGGAAACTGAGAGGCCTTAGTTGCAAGGGCTTTGGTCCTTTCAGATGACAAGGACTCTCCCTGCACTCACCTTCACCAGCCCACCTCCTTGCGACACAGAGCCAGGTTTCAGAACACCCCATGAGGGGACTGCCAGTGTCTCCTGTTACATACCAGCAGGAGCGGCTGGCATGCTGCGTGGAAGAATGGAGACAAGATACACATAGGCACCCAGGCTTCTACAGACTTAGTCCAGCCCAGATAACAAGTCACAACAGAATCCCGTCTCTCCCCCTGCTGCCACTTTTCCTCCCCTAAGCCCTGAACTGTAGCCATCCTCTCCCCTGCTCCTGAGACAGGAAGGTGCTGCGGTTTCTGATGCTGCAAGAAATTAATGATTTCTTTCCTGCAGGGTAACTGGGGCCACGTGGAATATTTGTGACCACAACAAAGAGATTGAGATTAAAAGAAGATGAGTAGGCAGACCTCCCATGGCAAAGTGTTGTGGTAACTGAGCCAGGTCAAAGATGAGGCACACAGAAAGGTGTGAGGCTGCTTGGGGCATAAGCTTTGGGGGTAGAAGTGGTCAGAGAGGGAGAATGCTTGTTCAGGCTAGTCCCACTCTGGGGGTAGAATTGATGATGATAAAATTTTGCACATAACACAACTCTAGTCACAGTTCTTCCATAATCTCTTCCCTAAATCCTTTTCTCTGCTAAGAGGTCTGTTGTCCTCATTCATCCATCAAGGAGATAAATGAATAAATGCGGGAATGAACCAGCCAATCAATGAAGAAAACTCGTTTGACCTCCAATAACTTGATCCTTTTTTTAAAGATTTAATTATTTGAAAGGCAGAGTTAGAGAGAAAGAGAGGGAGAGATCTTCCATCGACTGAATCACTCCCCAAATGGCTGCAACAACTGGAGCTGGGCTGGGCTGAAGCCAGGAGCTATGAGGTTCTTCTGGGTCTCCCATGTGGTTGCAGGGGCCCAAGCACTTGGGCCATCCTCTGTTGCTTTCCTGGGCACATTACCACGGAGCTGGATTGGAAGCGGAGCAGCCAGTTTATGAGCCAGTGCCCATATGGAATGCCAGTGCAGTAGGCAGCAGCTCTACCTGCTATGCCACAGTGCAGGTCCTGATTATTCCTTCTTATTTCTTGACTATGCCAAGAGTTTGTTAGGTGGACAAGATAAATAGGTGTATCATGCAAGTGGCAACTGCCCTCACTTATGGGACCAGGGAATAAATCATGATGGACTGGGGACAGCACCACTCTCCAGGCCTAGATAATCACCAAATCCCCTAAGCCATCTTCTAGCAGCCTCATACTCTGGTTATGCTTTGCTGGCAAAGGCTTCAGAAGGATTATTCCCTTACTCAAGCCGTGGCAGTAGCTCTTTGTGATTATCTGCTTCTGTCTTCCTGTTCTCTCAGAATTCTGAATCCGTATCCTACCATACCTGACAGCTGAGTGAATGAGACACAGCAAAGACTTCTCAGGGACACTAGGCAATCTGCTCCTGTGGGAGTCTTGGAATTGGCACCTGCCAAGGACGTCCTGGGCACTGACCTACCTGGGCCAAGTCTTCAGCTTACTTGATCCAGAACTCCCTGTACGCATGTATCACAAATGCATTCAGTTGCCCTACTGAGAGCAGTGACTCCTGGGCTGATCCTCAGGCCTCAACCCTTAGTTGGGTTTAGGAACTTTAGCATTCAACTATTTTCTGGGAAAACGAAAGTGGTTCCTGTGTTCTTTCTGTTCAAGATACTAGCAGCCATACCCTAGGCTGCCTACCCAAAAAATGGTTCAGATTCCAAACCCATTCTCCTGCCCCATATTCTGTAAGGACCTACAATTTTTACACATCCTTGTCTTTATTCTTAAGAGTCAATTTAAAAACAAGTTCTAAATCCAAAATAAGAACTCCTCAGGGAGCACATACTTGCTGAGATGGAATCCTGTCCATCCTTTTGTCATTTTAGCACCCTCCCTAATTTTTCAAATAAGAAGGGAAATTGAGTCACAAAGAAGAAATCTTTTCCACGTTCATAATGAAAATGAACAGAGAGGCCAGCGCCATGGCTCACTAGGCTAATCCTCCGCCTTGCAGCGCCGGCACACCAGGTTTTAGTCCTGGTCAGGGCGCCGGATTCTGTCCCAGTTGCCCCTCTTCCAGTCCAGCTCTCTGCTGTGGCCAGGGAGTGCAGTGGAGGATGGCCCAAGTCCTTGGGCCCTGCACCCCATGGGAGACCAGGAGAAGCACCTCGCTCCTGCCATCAGATCAGCGCAGTGTGCCGGCCGCAGCGCGCCAGCCGTGGCGGCCGTTGGAGGGTGAACCAACGGCAAAGGAAGACCTTTCTCTCTCTCTCTCTCTCTCTCTCTCTCTCTCACTGTCCACTCTGCCTGTCAAAAAATAAAATAAATAAAAGAAAATGAACAGAGGACCCTGAGAAGACTTGCATTTGAGGGGCCAGGAAAGCCTGCAGGGAAATCAAGAGCAGATCTGACTGTTCTTGAAAGGGGAAGAAGCAAATGCCTGCGTATTGGCCTCCACATACCAGATTCCCCAAACTCACCTCTTCCTATCCTGACAGAGCTCACTCAGGGTGGAGGGGTGGGAGCACTAAAAACATTGATGGGACCCCAGATGAATTATTAACAAAGCCTCAAATACAGTGAAAATTTCACATATCACAGAGCATATTTACTTATCTTCTCCACTCAATTTCCCCTCTCCTGCTTTATCTCAGGAGATATTCATTCTTTTGGTCAGCAAAACATTATCAGGTGCCTACTACTGGAGACTTTTGGTATCTGCTGACTTATAAGGTTGTGCAAGACCCCTGAAGGGCAGAGCCACAGCAGTAATTCCACATCATTTGCCTGTGCCTGGCTACATCTCCTGCAGGCAGGTTTAACCTGTTGGCATCCTCAAGCTAAGGCCTTTAAACCAACAATCCCTCTCCAAAACGTTTCTGAAAAACAACTCAACACAGTCTGGAAGTTCCTCAGAAAGTTAAACATACAGTTACCTTGTAGTATGGTATGAACAGGATTTGCCTCCCTGACTTGTACAAACATTTAAATCCCAAAGTCTTATATTAATGGTTAAAGGATTAATATTCATGGAAAATGGATTAAGGGTGGAAACTTGATTTAATTACAGCATCTAAAAAAAAAAAAAAAAGGTGGGCCCAGTGGGAGGTCTTCAGGTCACTGGGGGCTTGCCTGGGAGAGTAGTTCTCAGGACAGCATTGATTATTTAAGCAAGCCTGGCTTCCCTGTTTCCTGGGTCACCATATGATCCTCCCTCCACACGTGTTCTGCCTTCATCAGGTGTCAGACTGATGGGGCCATCTAATCTTGGACTATAAACTTCTAAAACTGTACCCTGAGGGGCAAGCATTTGGTGCAGTGGTTTAGAAGCCTATATCCCATATCAGAGAGCCTGAGTTCTAGTCCTGGCTACTTCACATCTGACACAGCTTCCTGCTATTCCACACTCTGGGAGGCAGCAGGTGATGGCTAAAGTAAGATTCCCTGCCACCTGTGTGGGAGATCCAGATTGAGTTCCAGACTCCTGGCTTCAGCCTGGCCATGCTCCACCTATTGCAGCATTCAGAAGTGAACCAGCATATGGAAAATTTTTTTCTCTCTTTTTCTCTCTCTCTCTGTCCCATAAAATAAAATTAAAATAAATAAATAAAATTTAAAAAGAAACTGTAAACCAAAACAAACCTAATTTTTTTCTAAGAAGCTCCTCTCAAGTATTTTAGTTGTAGTAACAAAAAGTTGACTAATATGCCATGTGACCCAGCAATTTCCAAGGCATAAACCCAAGAGAACTGAAAATAGAACATCTACACACAAAAATGTATGCGAACATTCATAGCATCATTATTCATAGTGGCCAAAAAAGTGGAAACAACTCAAATATACATAAAGGAAAAATGGAAAAACAAGATGTGGTATGTCCTTGTGATGGAATACTATTCAGACATAAAAAGGAATGGAGTACTGATATAAGGTACTACATGGATGAACCTTGAAAACATTATTCTAAGGAAAGAAGCAACTTGACCACACACTAGTACTATACAATTCCATTTGTATGAAATGCCTGGGTTAGATCAATTTATAATGCCAGAAAGTAGATTAGTGGTTACCAGAAGATAGGAGAGGAACAGGATGACTGCTAACAGGCAAAAGATTCTTTTGGGTGGGGGGACAAAAATGTTCTATAATTACATTTGGTAATGATTATACAATACTTAAAAAAAATTGCTCACTTGGCTAATCCTCCACCTGCGGCACTGGCATCCCATATGAGCGCAGGGTTCTAGTCCTGGTTGCTCCTCTTCCAGTCCAGCTCTCTGCTGTGGCCCGGGAGGGCAGTGGAGGATGGCCCAAGTGCTTGGGCCCTGCACCCGCATGGGAGACCAGGAGAAGCATCTGGCTCCTGGCTTCGGATCAGCGCAGCGCCAGCCATAGCGCACATTTTGGGGGGGTCAACCAATGGAAGGAAGACCTTTCTCTCTGTCTCTCTCTCTCACTGTCTATAACTCTACCTGTCAAAAAAAATTTTCTAAAAAAAAATTGCATCTAAATGAGTGCATTATACAGTATGTACATTATATCTCAACAAATTTCTTTAGCAAAAAGAAGAAAAACTCAGAAACCTGACCGACCTAATTAGTCCAAATTCTACCACACACAATCACTTTAAAGACAACTGTTTTGGTCAGTGGCACTATTAACCATGTTCTGGAAATTACCTAGGATTCAATGAGTTGTGCTCAACAACGACTTTTGACACTTTCTAGCTCATTTCATTTGAGGGGAAAACATGCTAAGGATGGTGGGCTCTTGAATCCAAAACAAAAAGCCTAAAGTAGAAGAAAAGGCCAGTCTACATGCTAGGTATGAAGAGCCCACTCCAGACCAAAACCTGTGCACTAGGGGCTGGCATTGTGTCACAGCGAGTTAAGCCACCTTCTGCAACACTGGCATCCCATAAGAGCACCAGTTTGAATCTTGGCTGCCCTGCTAATGTGCCTGGGAAAGCAGAGGAAGATGGCCCAAGTCCTTGGGCCCCTACCACCCATGTGGGAGACCTGGATGGAGCTCCATGCTCTTGGCTTTGGCCTAGCCTAGTCCTGATCATGGCAGTTATTTGGGATCAGTGAACGATTCTCTCTCTCTCTCTCTCTCCCCCTCCCTCTCTTCCCCTATCCTCCTCTCCCCTGTGTGTGTGTATATGTGTGTGTATGTATGTTCTCCTGTCTCTGTAATTCTGCATGTCAAGTAAGTAAATAAATAAATCCTTTTAAAATAAATCCTGTGTGCTAGACACCCAGGAACTATATAGGTCTCCTTCCTTTGGCTCAGAACACATTTTCTGACAAAGCTAAAATATTGCTGAGGCAGTGTTACCCTAAAAAAAACCACTGACTCCCACAGATGTCATTAATACCGAAATGGCCTATAATTAACAGGAGGATAATTCACCTGCAAAGGAAGATTTTCAAGTAGGAACTTACTTGTGCAGGTGATAATGTGACCTTTTAAGAAATCTCAATGGTTTTTATGTCTATTAATTAGTCCCACTTCTCTCCAGGAGGTGCTCACTTGCCCTATCTGCAATTTATCCACCTGCATCCCAGCAGTACAAAGGGGCTTCCTTTGTAGTACAAATTGCCATCCTATGGATCCTGTGGGTTTCATCTCTCTAAATACATACACAACATCTCAACAAAAGAGAAGAAGAAGAAAGGTTCACAATAATCATCCTTAATGAGTTGGCCAAAATACAATGAGGAAACTCCCAGAAAAACTACATTAATTCAAAAATAGTACCTGTCCCAACCACTGAGCATATCTTCATCCCAAGGGGAATGAACAGCAAAGCTTGCAATAAGGTCGAGAACTACATCAAATGGGCAGGCAGAACTTAACCTCATTCCAAAGCAATCCCAGAGCTATCAATTACAACAGATGGTAGTTTTTCTGTTTCTAGGTTTTGTTTTTATAAGCATTTGTCTTGCCTCCCCAAATGGTTCATCAGTATGGGAACTATTTAGGTGCTGAAGAAACGTAAGAAAATAAAAACTATTTGAATGGTTAAGCACTAGGAGGTTCTCATTTCAAGGCTGATTCCCTTCATAGTGTGTCATTAGGAAGTTACTTTGTTCTTACTCACTTCAGTCTGTATGGAAAACTATTTCTCAAGCAGCAGTCGGCAATCACCTGTTCTGTCCCAAAAGAGGTGGAATTACACAAGGGTTACAAATAAAGGCTTTGGAATCAGGAAGATGTGGGTTCAGCCCACTGCAAGCTGTGTGACCATGAGAAGTTATTTATCATTCTCTGACTTCCGTTTCCTTGTTTGAAAATGAAAATAATCCTTTCTGCCTCAATGGCGCTGTTCCAAGAATTAAACAAAATAGCACAAAATAAAATGTTAAACATAGAATCTGAAATACAATAAGACCTCACTAGATTGTAGCTTTAAAATGCTTTGCCTGGGAGCAGTGTTGTGGTACAGAGCGTTGAGCCACCACTTGTGATTCCAGCATCTCATATGAGGATTGGTTCAAGTCCCAACTGCTCCACTTCTGATCCAGCTCCCTACTCATCCACCTGAGAAACAGTGAAAGATGGCCCAAGTACTGTAACCCTGTTACCCACATGGGAGACCCAGATGGAGTTCCTGGCACCTGGCTCCTGGCTCCTGGCTCCTGGCTTCAGCCTGGCTCAGCCCCAGCTGTTGTGGTTATTTGGGGAGTGAACCAATATATGGAAGATTCTCTCTCTCTGTCACTCTGCCTTTCAAATAAACAAATCTTTTATAAAAATGCTTTGCAGAGCTGGCATTGTGGTGTAATCGTAAAGCCACTACCTGTGACATTGGCATCCTATATAGGAGCCAGTTCATATCCCAGTTGCTCTACTTCTGATCCAACTCCCTGCTAATGGCCTGGAAAAAGCAGTTTGAGCACCTGCCACCTATGTGGGAGACCCAGATGAAGCTCTGGGCTCCCGGCTCCTGGCTTTGGCCTGGCCCAGAGGCTGATTACTGTAGCCATCTGGGAAGTGAACCAACGAATGGAAGAGTTCTCTCTCTCTCTCTCTCTCCCTCTCTCTCTTCCTCTCTCTCTCCATCTCCCTCTCTCTGTAACTATGACTTTTCAAATAAATAAATCTTTTTTTAAAAAAAAGAGAGAAAAATCCTTGCCTTAGAAACAACAAGGCCATACTCAAGCATGACTACATTAAAAGCAGCACAAAAACATTGAAAATAAACAAAAATAGCATAGGTCATGATGCAACTGAAATTGTTAGTGAAGTAATAGTATACCAATTATTGCCCTCTCCATTTCCCACAGAGAAAGACTGAGAAGCATGAAGTTCTGAGACTTTTATCAAATTCATGAAAATAGCAGTTAAAGTATTACCTTTGAACCTTTCGCTAACTACAAGGTTGGCATTACAGAATCACAGAATGCTAATGCCAAAGGAAACTCCAATTCTTTCCCTTTACAAATATAAAAATTCTAGGTCAGGTTAAGTGATCTGCCCAAAATTACCCAGAATAGCTCATTGTTCCTTCAAATCTGCATTCTAGCCCTTGCAGCCTCCCTATCTTCCCTCTACTCTACCTATCTATACTGTACTAACAACAGTAATAAACACTTGTGAAGCAGTTTAAACCACAGAGGAGCATCCTGTGTATCCTATCTCCCGGAGAGAAAAAGTTCTTCAAGTTCAAGTATTTTTATGTCAGTGCTTGCAGGATCCATCTACTCAAACACCTACCAACTGACTAGCTGATCAACACCATTCTCTGCCCATCCTCTAAAATGTATTGTGTTAAATGAATGCAGACATAGCAGATCCTACTACTAAGAACATAATCTTTCTGTCCACTGCCCCATCAGGCAAATGGGTTTGCCCATCTAGCCAAAAGAAATCATTGCTAGGCACCCCAGGAAAATGCCAACAGAAAGGGGCCATAGCATTCCTATTCTCTGTCATGACAGCTATGTCTGTACACCTTACCCACCCACTCCTACCTCCCCATTTGTCTACGGGAGCAGCCAAACCTCCTCTGGGTCTTCAGTTCCAATAGGTGAGAAAAGACATCCCTGAAGAGCAGTAAGTATAGATACAAGAGCAGAAAGACAATCTCAGCATGAGGCAGCTCTGAGGATTTATGGAAACTTGGCAAGACCTGACTAGTAATGACAGACCCAGAACAGCAGAGGATGCAAGGTGCAGAGAGAATAACAAAACACAAAAAGCTGTATTTCTGACATAGCCCTATGGAACCCATGACAAGTCACTCAATCTAGCTGGATCTCAATTTCCTCACCTGTAAAATTATGAGGGCAAGAGGCTGGCATTGTGGCATAGTGGGTAAAGTTGCTGCTTGCAAAGCTGGTGTCCTATATGCACACTGGATCATGTTCTAGCAGCTCCATTTCCCATCCAGCTCCCTGCTAATGGCCTAGGAAAAGCAGCAGAAGATGGATCAAGTGTTTAGGCCCCTGCCATGATGTGGGGACCTGGACGAAGCTTCTGGTTCCTGGTGGCCATCTGAAGAGTAAACCAGCAGATTGAAGATCTGTCTCTCCCTCTCCCTCTCTCTCTCTTTCAAAATAAATAAATCTTTTTTTAAAAAAAATTAAGAGGCCATGACTAGATATGCTTTTCAGCTCCAGAGTTTTTTTTAACTCTACTTTTCTCTATATCCTTTTATCCAGTCAGACTAATCAGCTCACTTTAGTCCAAACAAAATAAAACAGTCTCACCTTTGGACTATTGGTCTTTCTCTTCTCCCACCTAGAATTTCTTCTGCTACTCCTCTGTCCACCTGAATCCTTTTAGGGACAACACAAACCTCATCTCTTCAAGGAAATCGAGGCCCAGCCATGCATCTAGACTTTTGATGTTAAGCTCTATGTATGTCCTATCTCTGGTGTTCAAAATGTTTTCCTAGGGGGCCAGAGCTGTGGTGTAGCAGGTAAAACTGCCACCTGCAGTGCCAGCATCTCAAATAGGTGTCAGTTTGCATCCCAGCTGCTCTACTTCCAATCCAGCTCCCAGCTGGATTGCCTGGGAAAGCTGAAGAAGATGGTCCAAGTCCTTGGGCCCCTGCACCTGTGTGGGAGACCTGGAAGAATCTCCTGGCTCCTGGCTTCTGATTGGCCTAGCTCCAGCCATTGTAGCCATTTGGAAAGTGAACCAGGGGATAGAAGATATCTCTCTCTAGGCACTAGGAATGCAAACATAAATAAAGGCAGCTTCCCCTTCTTCCAGGATCTCACAGCAGGATGATAAGGAACTGGGTTAAACAATTAGAATATACCATATAATGGGATGGGATAACTTCCTCAAATGACAAATTAATTATTAACGGAGCTTATTTTAAATAAGTATATCTACTCCCTGTGGTCATACTCCCATTGGTCCAGCAAGGGACGATGTTTTGAATCAGCTGATCAAAGACTAGAATCAAGCCACAGCCGGCGCCGTGGCTCACTAGGCTAATCCTCCACCTGCGGCACCAGCACACCAGGTTCTAGTCCCGGTCAGGGCGCCGGATTCTGTTCCGGTTGCTCCTCTTCCAGGCCAGCTCTCTGATGTGGCCAGGGAGTACAGTGGAGGATGGCCCAAGTGCTTGGGCCCTGCACACCATGGGAGACCAGGAGAAGCACCTGGCTCCTGCCATCGGATCAGCGTGGTGCGCCGGCCGCAGCGCGCGCAGCCGTGGTGGCCATTGGAGGGTGAACCAACAGCAAAGGAAGACTTTTCTCTCTGTCTCTCTCTCTCTGTCCACTCTGCCTGTCAACAAATAAAAATAAAAATAAAAGAATCAAGCCACTTCAGATTAATGGTTTCTCAACCAAAGAAGATCTGTCCAGGACTGAATGGGATTGGGGCATGAATACCAATAAGCATCTTCGTATCCACAGAAAATCATTTGATTTTTCTCTGCTTTCTCTTCTCACAGAGACTAAGTAACCCAGAGACTGTGGAAAACATCTTGGATCTCTTAGATCAAAATAAAAATGGACAAGTTGATTTTCATGAATATCTCTTGTTGGTGTTCCAATTGGCCAAAGCCTGCCATTGTAAACTCGATAACGAGTCATATAGAAATATAACCTCCCAGCAAGAAAGGGGACAGGAAGGAAACCGAGATCATAATTTTCCAAGAAATACAGGCAGACAACACAGTCAGAGGCATGAGGGGGAAAGGCAGAACCCCCTTCCCAGTCTATCTGTAAGACAAAGTCAGGATGCCCAATATGACCAGTCAGAGAGACAAGATAAGGACTCTCACTATAGTTTGTCTGAGACACAGGGCCAGGATTATCACTACAATCAGTCAAAGAAGCAAGATACATATTCTCACTGTGGTCAGCTTGAGAGACAGGGCCAGCATTCTTGTTATGGTCAGACAGAGAAACAAGATAGGGACTCCTACATAGTCAGCCTGATTCCCACCGTGGTCAGTCTGAGAGACAAGACAGGGACTCCTTCCAGGGTCAGCCTAAGAGACAAGACAATGATTATGGCTTCGATAAGTCTAGGCGGCAAGGTCAAGACTGTAGCTCAGGTCGAAGATTGAATCATAAATCCAGCGATGGCCAGCATAAAATACAAAAAATATCATTGCCTTAGGTCAGTGTGAGAAACCACCTCGAGATTCTCATTATGGTCAGTCTGAGAAGGTTGGACAACAATAAAGCTGTGACCAATCTGTGAGCCTCAGACCAGACTCTTGCTCCAGCCAAAGGAACCAAAAGGAATCAGGCTATAATCAAAGATACAGGTACAGATTCAATTCTCAATGTGACCAGACAGACAGTAAAGGCCAGAGCCCTCACTATGGCAGATGGATAGACAGGACCAGAGCCTTCACTATAGTCAGACAGACAGACAGGGCCAGAGCTCTCACTATGGTCAGATAGACAGGGCCAGAGCCTTCACTACAGACAGACAGGGCCAGAGCTCTCACTATGGTCAGATAGACAGGGCCAGAGCCTTCACTATAGTCAGACAGACAGACAGGGCCAGAGCTCTCACTATGGTCAGATAGACAGGGCCAGAGCCTTCACTACAGACAGACAGGGCCAGAGCTCTCACTATGGTCAGATAGACAGGGCCAGAGCCTTCACTACAGTCAGACAGACAGACAGGGCCAGAGCTCTCACTATGGTCAGATAGACAGGGCCAGAGCCTTCACTACAGACAGACAGGGCCAGAGCTCTCACTATGGTCAGACAGACAGATAAGACCAGAGCTCTCACTACTGTCAAATGGACAGATAGGGCCAGAGTTCCCACTACAGCCAGTCACAGGCTGGGGAAACAGAAATACAAAAACAAAATAGGTGCATCCAGAGGTCTCAGGAAACAAGAACAGATTCATATGTTGAGCGGTCAGGAAGACTAATTCAACAGATTCAAGGACAGAAAGTGAAGCAACGTCAGAGACAGGGATTCCAATCTAAGGAAGAGCAGCAGAACAGCCACTACATGCGAGAGCCTAAGGAAGACAGCCAATACCACCAACACAAACTCTTAGCACAAACTCAGCAAGAAAGGGCACCACACCAGAAAGGGAGAGACTGGCAGTCATGCAGCAGTGAGCAGGGTCAGAGACAGGCCCAGGCCAGGCAAAGTCATGGTGAGGAACAGAGCCATCAGGCAGCAGAAAAGCAGGTCCCTCAAAGCTGGGGTAGACACAGCCATGAGGGACAGGAGAACCCGTGAAGAACAAAGCCATCAGACAAAGGACAGACAAACCCATAAAGATGAGCAGAACCACCAGAGACAAGACAAGCAAACTCATAAAGAGATTCAAAACTACAGCATAGACAAAACCAGGAAGATGAGCACAACCACAAAAGTCAAGACAGAAAAACCCATGAAGATAATCAAAGCCATCAGCAACAATGGGATAGACAAAGCCCTAAGAAGAAAGAAAGGTTTCAAGGATCTCGGGCAAGCCTATCAAAACAGAGGCAAAATCCACATTAATGAAGATGACCAGAGCTGAAGTTCACAGGGAAGACACTGTGACACAGCTTTGCATCTAACCCAGAGTAGTATGAGGCCTCAAAGAAGACAACAGAGCAGAGCTGATTCTACCAAGGCAGTTTTTCCCAACTTCTTCTAAAGCTATATACATGAACAGAAATCACATCAGTATTAGGCTATGTGAGCACCAGAGCTAAAGAAGAAACTTACATGATAACTTTATCTTTCCCACCGTTTAGGAGGTGGAAAGCATGCATGTCTTCCTTCTGGCCTCTGCAAGGATGCTCTTGACGGCTAGTGTTCACGGGCAGCACATTTCAGTTCTTTGAGCAGCAGTTCTAAAGTTTTCTGGATGAGTGAGATCTAACTGGTAAACTGGGTGAAATAATCAGATCTTAATTTGGGGGATTTGAATCATTTCCTGGTTTTCATCTATGTAGGCAGGTCCTGATTGGATCACTGACAGAACACTTCTCCCTGAAGTTCAGAAACAGGCGAGGTATTCTGAAGATTTCCATTACATCCAAGGAGAGAAAAGCTAGTCTTAAAAAGCTTGGCTCCTGTGGATAAAACATCAGAATAGCAAGCCTGATAGACTAGAATGACACACAGTGAGAGACTGCTAAGACAACCAGGGACTATGGAGGGCACCTCTGATGCTTACATTTCCTGCACCCAGGATCCTACCCCTCATCAGAGGGACTGTCCACTGAGCACCTAGCATTAGAGCTAACTAGACTCACTCCAACTCAATACTTGTCTAATTTCTGATCACACAAAACAGAACGAAAGCATATGTCATCTGTTTTCAGATACCAAGGGCCCAAAACTGTCGATCCACAGCTCCCAAGAACTGAAAATTTTTCACTATAAAAATCTCTGTGCAGACTATGAAACTGTATTAAAATACCCAATAAATTATTGGTGAGCAATGACTGTGACAACTCTTCTTTCTTCACTGTGGGATTGTGACATCTTCACTTGTGGGCTACTTTCTGAGAATAAAACTTCATTTCTTCACTTCTAAAATTTCTTTGTTACCTAAGTTCCTGGGGATTGAAAAAGAAAATAATCTGGGGCCAGTGCTGTGGTATAGCAGGTAAAGCCACCACCTGCAGGGCCAGCATCACCTTCCAGGCCCACGCCCAGCTAGGCAGCCCGGGTTGGAGCAGCCTGCCACCAAGTAGGAGGCCTCCTGTCCTCCTGTGCCGCAGAGCCCCCTGCATCCACCTGTGTGCCCTTTTGATATTATTACCTTCTGGTTTTCACAAATTAAGTTCAAACCAACTACTTAAAAAATTTTTTTTGCAGTTCCTGTCACCAACCAGGGATCATATTTGACCCTTAGTACTCAATCACCACAGCACTCAAACAGCACTCAGGCCTTGCCAATTCTGTACTCGAGATGCTGCATCACTCTGGAGTCTCATGTCTCCATCTCCACTGCCATAATCTCCCGTCGCAGTAGCTCCCAGAGACTTAAGAATAAACCTCACCACCCTTAGTATAGCGCACAGGTCCTTCTCTGGCCCAGGTGACCTGGTGTCATGAGAGGCTCCTCCTGGAAACATCTAGTTCTCCAAGCAACCATGCCAAGGACTTGGCCTTTTCACAGTGGACCATAATCTTCCATAAATTTATATCTTTTTAAAAAATTGTATTTAATGCACCGGCCGCAGTGCACCGGCCGCGGCAGCCATTGGAGGGTGAACCAACGGCAAAAGGAAGACCTTTCTCTCTGTCTCTCTCTCTCTCACTGTCCACTCTGCCTATCAAAAATAAAAAAAAAATTGTATTTAAGGTATACAAACCTCATGTATTTCATATATACAAATTTAGGAACATTAGTAACATTAGTGATACTTCCCATCCCACCCTCCCTCCCACCCACACTCCATCCTTTCTTCCTCCTCCTGCTTACATTCCCACTCTTAAGTTTTACCAAGATCTATTTTCAGCTTACTTAATGATCATATAGGTAACTCCACTAAGTAAAAGTATGGAGAAAAAAACACTGTTCTTCAATGGAAGAGACAAGGGCTGTAAACAATCACCAAATCTCAAAATGTCCATTTCACTCCCATACGTTATATTTCAGGCACTCTATTAGTTACCTATGAATTTGTATCTTTAAGTATACTATTTCATCTGCCTGGGATGCCTGAATGTTGTTTTACACCTGGCAAAAACTCAGGTAGCCCATGTGTCCCAACTAAAATGTCACCTCTTCTAAGCAGCCTTCCTGGACCCTCAACATTCTGCTTTCTCTAAGTTTCCTCTCCTCGCTATTACAGCATTTGGCTCATATTCTATTGTAATTTCTTCCCCTTTTAAACTTGTAATAAAATCATATTTTACACTACCTTGTACTGCTCAGCACTGTGTGTAGACACTAATATCTGCAGCATTCATCATTTGTTTTTTTTTTTAAAGATTTATTTTATTCATTTGAAAGACAGAGTTACAGAAAGAGGTAGAGACAGAGAGAGAGGTCTTCCATCTGCTGGTTCACTCCCCAGATGACTGCAATGGCTGGAGCTGAGCCAATCCGGAGCCAGGAGCCCGGAGCTTCATCTGGGTCTCCCACGTGGGTGCAGGGGCCCAAGGACTTGGGCCATCTTCTACTGCTTTCCCAGGCCATTGCAGAGAGCTGGATACAAAGTGGAGCAGCCGGAACTAGAACTGGTGCCCATATGGGATGCCAGCGCTTTAGGCCAGGGCTTTAACCCGCTGCACCACAGCACCAGCCCCAATTATTTGTTTTTTGAATGGGTGAGAAGGTGGAGGATATAAGTGTGGCTTTGAAATAAATTCAATTGACTATTTATTGGGCAGCTACTCTATAGAAAACATAAGCAGAGAGAAATGAGACTGAATGAAACCCTCATTCAAGGACTGGTCTTGTGGTGCAGTGGGTTAAGCCGTTACCTGTGATGCCAGCATTCCATGTGAGTGCTGGTTTGAGTTTCAATGGCTCCACTTCCTATCCAGCTCTCTGCTAATGCACCTGGAAATGCAGCAGAAGATGTCCCAATTGCTGGGGTTCCTGCCACCCTGGTGGGCTGGTTGGAGACCCAGATAGAGTTCCTGGTTCCTGGCTTCAGCCTGACCCAGCCTTAGCTGTTACAGTCTTTTGGGTAGTGAAAAATAGCAGAGAGAAGATTCTCTCTCTTTCTCTCTCTCTCTCTCTCTCTGTAAATTCTGCCTTTCAAATAAATAAGTCTTTTTTAAAAAAAGAAAAAAAATGCCATCTTTCCCATGAAAATTTTAAATATCCTGTGAATCTTTATATAAAAAAAGAAAGAAGCAAACCTCATTCAATGAGCAAAACAGTAACCTTTTTAGGTATTTTACACAAAACAGAGATTTAATATCTAAAATATTAGGGATTGAATTATTAGAAATCAGCAATAGCCGGTGCCATGGCTCAATAGGCTAATCCTCCGCCTAGCCGCACCAGCACACTGGGTTCTAGTCCCGGTCAGGGCACCGGATTCTGTCCCGGTTGCCCCTCTTCCAGGCCAGCTCTCTGCTATGGCCCAGGAGTGCAGTGGAGGGTGGCCCAAGTCCTTGGGCCCTGCACCCCATGGGAGACCAGGAGAAGCACCTGGCTCCTGGCTTTGGATCAGCGCGCGCGGCCGTGGCGGCCATTGGAGGGTGAACCAACGGCAAAAGTAAGACCTTTCTCTCTGTCTCTCTCTCTCTCTCACTGTCTACTCTGCCTGTCAAAAAAATAAAAAGAAAAGAAAAATGAAATCAGCAAGCAGTTCCTGTAACTATTTTAAGTTCTATGCCTCACCAGAATTGCAAGCCAGGAATCAGAAACCTGGCATCCAGAAGCTGCTAGTATTGCTTCCAAAAATGCCTGTCAACATCCATGTCTCTATAACTTGTTTGCCAAAATAAAAAGCCAATATCACCGGTGCTAGCGTCCAACTCACTCCTACCTTCCAAATATCATGCCAACTCATTTAACTGGAAAAAAAAACATTCAATCACATCCAAACTCTAGCTGCAAGGAAGTCTAGGGAATGCAAAAAGAGATAGATATGGGTGCTGAAGACCATCAGATTGTATTCATTATAGGAAGAGCATAATAATGCAAACAGCAGGCCCTTTCCTCAAGGAGATTAAAATACAGTAAGGGGCAGGTGCTTAGCTTAGCAGTTAAGATGCCAGTTAGGATGCCCATGTCTCATATCAGGAAAGCTGAGTTTTATGCCCAGCTCCAGCCTCCAACTCCAGCTTTATGCAATGCAGACCCTAGGAGGCAGTGGTGATGGCTCAAGTAACTAGGTTTCTGCAACCCCTGTGGGAGACCTGGAATAAGTACAGGCTCCCAATTTCAGCCCTAGTGGGAAGTCATTGTAAACATTTGGGAAGTGAATTAGTTAATAGGATATCTCTCTTGCTCGCTCTGTGTGTGTGTGTGTGTGTGAGTGTCTCTTTCTCTCAAATATAGTAAGAAAGGTATGTATAACAGACAACTATTATGCAAGGCACAATGTCTTAAATACAAGAAAATTGCTGTTATGACACCAAGAAGGGAGAAAGTAGCTATACCTGGAAGGACTAAAAAAGGCTTTCATAGAGGGAAGGCATCCAAGCTGGGACCATAATCCTGGAGGAGAGCAGAATGAGAAGGGTCATGACCTGTCCCAGGCCTCAGGACCCATTGGAATGCCATATGTTGGCTTCTACTTCAATGGCCTATTTATTCAGGAGTACAGTGAGTCTTCTTTGGATGTTCTCTGTAACTTAATCCCTCCCCAGCACGCTAAATCAAAAGCTGCAGGATACAGGTAGAAGGCTTCAAAATGTGAGGGCTGGCATTGTAGCATAGCAGGTTACGCCTGTGCTTGCAATGCTGGCATCCGGTATGAGTGCCAGTTCAAGTCCAGGCTGCTCCACTTCCAATCTAGTTTCCTGCTAATGTGCCTGAGAAAACAGCAGATGGTGGCCAAGTGTTTGGGTCCCTGACACCCATGTAGGATATCCAGATGAAGTTCCAGGCTCCTGGCTCAGCCTGGCCCAGCCCTGGCCGTTGTGGCCATTTAGAGGGTGAATCAGTGATTGAAGATCTCTCTCTGTCCCTCTCTCTGTCCCCCCTCTATCTGTAACTCTGCCTTTCAAATAAATAATTTAAAAAAAAAAAAGGTTTCAAAATCTGAAAATTGTTCATGGGTCATGGAGGTATTTAGTGGATCACCCATGCTTTTCCACTCAAAAACCTAGGAGACATTTCGTAAGTAGTCATTCCCTCTTCCACATTAAACGCGCAAGCAATTGCTTTTTTTCTACCTCAAAATACAGAACAGCCCTCATCTATGATCTTTTCATCTCCCCAACTATCATCCCAGTCCTTTTCTCTCCTAGATGGGACTCCCTACCCCTTTAGAAAATGTAAACCACATCATGTAACCCCACGCTTAAAATTCTCAGTAATTTCTGCCGCATTGAGAAGAAAACCCAGCCTCCTCCCCAGGGCCTTCCTACAAGAGGGGGTCCTGTCAGACCTCATCTTTCACCACTCTCAATTTCATTCACTTTTGTTCCCCCAACCACTCTGGCCTCCTTTCCATGATACTAACAGGACAAACTGGTTCACACCTGGAAACCTTTGAATCAGCTAGTGTTTCTGTCGGGAACAAAATCTTCTCCCTGATCTTTTGTTGCTGGCCCCTTATTTTATCCAGAGCTCAGCTAAAAAAGCACGCTATCAATTCATCTAAAAAAGTGACACGTCCACTGAGCCACAGACACTGAAGCCAGGCATAGAGGGCTTCAAAGAGCACTCAATCAGCACATGTTTATTGGGCATACATCATGCCATGTATATTATCTCTGTTTATTCTTAAATAATGACTGGAATTTCTTTTATAAACATTTATTATATATTTTCATTTTATTTGAAAGGCAGAGAGACAGAGAGAAAGACAGAGATCTTCCATTGGCTGGTTCACTTCCCAGATGTCTACAACAGCTGGAACTGGGCCAGTTTGGGGTAAGGAGCCCAGAATTAAATCTAGGTCTCCCAGACAGATGGCAGGGACCTAAATACTTAAATCATCACCTACTGCCTCCCAGGATATGCATTAGCAAGAAGCTGGACTTGGAAAAGATAGGGTTCAAAGAGAAGCACTCTGATATGGGATGCAGGCATCACAAGTGTCACCTTAATTGCTGTACCAAATGGTCACCCCTGGAATTTGTAACCCCAATTTATAGCTGAGGAGACTAAATTTAAAGAAATTACAGAGAGAGACAGAGAGACACATCTTCCATCTGAAAAACACCTTGGATGCAAACTAGAGAAAAATTCCCATGGGGTTCTAGTGCCACCTCCTGGTCACTGGGTTCCCTAGCTCTTTAAAAGAGGTTTAAACAAAATGACACAGTAATGCACTCCCTGCCCAGTGAATAAGACTTTTGTCCTATGGACTGTCACCAGCTTCTGCTAACGTAGCTTTCAATTTAAAAGATGATATATGCTAGTTGCTGCTTAATTAAATATCCTTGGCCACTGTTTTTGTGTGTTTGTTTTGTATCACAGGTCCCAACCTAGCACTGTAAGGCTTTGCTCTAGCTTTGCTTGCCACTGAATGAGACACATATGCCTCCAGTTCAGTTGCTAAATTCAATCCCGTTTAACAATTATTGAACATTGTACTAGATTCCCTTGCTGTGCTATGGAGTTAACAGCAGCAGTGGGGAGTCCAACATAAATGGGTTCCAATCTTTGCCCAACAACTTAACTTCCCACGTGGCTCAAGCTTAGGTTTCCTTGTGTTAAAATTCTAATACTCTGCAATATCTTCCTCATCTATTACAGGGTTAGTAAGGATTTGTACAGTGACCAGCACAGTCTCTGGCATGTTCCAGGCCCTAGAGAACTGGGAAGACACAGCTCGGGGGATGCAACAAACCCATGCATGTAGGTAAAGATGAATCAGTGTAACAGTATTTGTTGATCACCTCCTGCACATCACAGGCTGTAACCCAAGGTGGTAAAGCAGGTAAGAAAGAGTACACCATGGAGTCTCAAAGGAGGGGCATATAACGTCAGGTGGAGAAGAATACGTATCATTGTGGCAAAAGAGGAATCTGTCCTGAACATTATTAAACAATAAGGATTTAAATAGGCAGATGGATTTCTTCAACCACTATTGCACTCACCCTTAAAATCTCACCTCAAATGTCATCTCCATAAAGCCATCCCTTACCCTAGCTGAGTCTTCAATTTTTCCACTCACCTCAATCTTCTAAAGTAGCATTCTAACTCATTCCTATTTTCAAGCTCAAAGGGTATAATCATGTCTTTCACACTGGATGGCAAACTCCCTAAAGTCATGGAAATCATTGATCTTATTCATTTGTAAGGTCCAACAGTACAATGTCTGCTAAAAAATAGCAGCACCTTACAGATGTGTATCATAGGGGCTGCAGCTCAAAAGTCTCAGATTCATTGCTGCATTCAAAAAGCAGGGGTGACAACAATTTTGTGTGCACTAGGGGAACAGAGGTAAAGTATCTGCCTTCAAGGATTCATAATCTAGGGAGGAAAACAATCCAAATTCCTTGTGATTAGTACAAAAGAACAAAATAATTGTGTGCAAAGGAGTAAAACATAAACATCACTAACTTTTGCCCTGAGCCCTGAGTGTGTGCCAGGCGCAGTACCAGCACTCACGTACCACCTGATTCCATGTAATCTTTTCATGAACCCTTTTTAATTAGGTGTTTTTTAGAATCTCTAATTTACAGGTGAGAGCTGAGGCATAGAGAGATTAAATGACTTATTCAGAGTCCTATATCTTGTAAGTGGCAAGAACAGAAATCTAAAACATGTCTGATTTCAGAAGTCTATGTTTTAAAACCACTTTATTGCCTTCCAAGCCAATGAAAAGAGCCTACCTGATGGGCACCATAATTCATAGAGCAGAACCTTCTAGGTAACTGAATCAAGCTATCAGAACAGCTACCTACAAAACATGAATCAATCCATCCCTGCCCTCAAAGAGTTCACAGCCAACAAAGAATATAAATTGACACATTTAATTTGTAGAACACTGTGCTGGGCCTGTAATCAAACACAAGGGCCAAGGAACCATAGGGAAAGAAAAATTGTTTCTGGCTAGAGGAATACGAGTGAAATTCTAGCCTAAGCCTTCAAGGATAAACAGGCTCTAGAGAAATAAATGAGAGTGAGGGGTGGAATGAAGTTTACCGGGTTTAGTAGTTGTAGGTATGAGAGAGCAGAGCAAGGCTTTTCATTGATTCTATTCAGAATAGGACAACAGCAAACTGTGATTACTTTAAGAAAAAGAAAGCAGGCTAAAGCCATCTTAGGTTAAATTGATAGTGAGGTTCAGATAGGAAGGAACTAGAACCTTCTGCCCTGCCATTGTGAGGGACATCGCAAGCTGGAGTTCTTCCAGAGGGGTATGGTGAGGACCTCTCTCCTAGAGGAAACATACAGAGCAGTGGCGTTTGCAAGTGCGTGAAGGTTGTCACTTAGAATGAAGAGCATTGCTTAAGAGAGCAGAACTAGAGCCAATAGGTATAACTTAAAATGAAGATAATTGTACCCAATATATAGTCCCCCCAAAAAATCCACTGTTTTAGGAGAGTTCTGCTTTCGAAAAGCCTACACGTCCACCAGTCAGGATTACCACAGAGGTTCTTTCGCAATGAATGAGATTTGAGTAGAATCATTTCTAAGTTGAACCAGATGACCCAATTTTATGATTCTATAATTTAAAGAGGTCACCCAGTGCAACCTCCCACATAATCCAGAAATCTCTTCCTTGGCATCTTTGCTAAATGGTCTCACTGCCTCTGCCAGAACTTGCTTTTAAAACAATAAAACTCTGCAATATTTTCACCTATGTGCCTTACTACTGCCTGTGGTGTAGCCAGATAAGTTTGTGATGAATCAGGTGAGAAATACAAGAAGCCACACTTCATATTTAATGCCTCCACGTGTCTGCACAGCACACTCGAGGGCTTGTGAATCACACAATTGTTCTCCTCGGAGGATGAATGATCTGTGCAGCTACTGCTCATATGATCACTCTAAAATAGGGGTAGGAGAGAAAGGTGTCTGTACATATTAGCGTGCTGCTGCACATGCAATTCATTATAGTTCTCGATTCTGTAAACTCACCCAAGGTCTTTTCGGAAATATCTTCACTTCCAACACTATCAACTTCTTTGGAGTTATTCCCACATATTTTTCACAAACTAAAATGGCCAACACTTCTCCATTTGCTCTAAGTTTCAAAAGAAGAATTCCTTATTTTTAGAAAATTCCCTCTTAGAGAAGGTTGGAATTTCCAGAAAAAGCACTCAGGAGATATAAGACAAGAGAACTTGAAGCAAGATTCAGGAAGTTAATAAGGACCTCTCCTCTTTAGGACTTATTCCTTTGGAGAGACCTTTATTTTTTTTTTTTTTAAGATTTATTTATTTATTTATTTATTTGAAAGAGTTACACAGAGAGAGGAGAGGCAGAGAGAGAGGGGGGCCTTCCATCCACTGGTTCACTCCCTAACTGGCCACAACAGCAGGAGCTGCGCTGATCTGAAGCCAGGAGTCAGGAGCCTCCTCCAGGTCTCCCACATGGGTGCAGGGACCTAAGGACTTGGACCATCCTGTACTGCTTTCCCAGGCCATAGCAGAGAGTTGGATGGGAAGAGGAGCAGCCGGGACTAGAACCGGCGCCCATATGGGATGCCAGCACTTCAGGCAAGGGCATTAACCTGCTGCGCCACAGTGCCAGCCCCTTGGAGAGAACTTTTAAAAAGTTGGGAAACTACAGAGCCATCTCCCCATGGGAATTAGTAAGAGTTTTCACCATAATTTGATTAAATAAAATCTTATATGGAAACCAGTGTAAGAAAAGGAGTTAAATTCTTTGACCTACTGCATTTGGGTTGTTATTTTGCTTTGTTTTGTTTTTTAAGATTTGATTATTTATTTACTTGAATGGCAGAGAGAGGCAAAGAAAAAAAGAGAGAGATCTTCCATTTACTGGTTCACTTTCCAAATGGCCACAACAGTAAAGTCTGGGCCAGGCCGAATACAGGTTCCAGGAACCCCATCCTGACCCTCCACATGGGTGGCAAGGATCCAAATGCTTGACCCATCCTCCACTGCCCTCCCAGGCACATTAGCAGAAGGCTGGGTCTGAAGCAGAGAAGCCAGGATTCAAAGTGGCACTCCACTACGGGATGCTGGCAATACAAGCAGTGGCTTAAACTCCCAGGGTTCAACAAAGCTAACATACTGGAATTCTGTGAACTCAAATTATCTTGGCTACTGATGAGTAAACTTTGCTCACTGTTCATCTGTCCATTTAATCATTCATTCAACAATACTATGTTCCAAAAATCATTAATAAACCAGAGATACAGCAATTTAAAAAAAAAAAAAAAAAGACCAGGGCCAGAGCTGTGGCATCATAGGTTAAGCTTCTGCCTGCAGAGCTGGCAAATCTCTGCTTCCAATCCAGTTCCCTACTGATGGCCTGGGAAGGCAGTGGAGAATGGTCTCCAAGTGCTTGGGCCCCTGCACCCACGTAGGAGACCCAGAGGAAGATCCTGACTCCTGGCTTCAGCCTGGCCCAGTCCCGGCCATTGCAGCCATTTGGGGAGTGAACCAGCAAATGGAAGAGAGAATATTCTCATTCTCTCTCTCTCTCTCTCTCTCTCTCTCTCTCTCTCTCTGCCTCTCCTTCTCTCTGTGTGCAACTCTGAATTTCAAATAAATAAATAAATCTTAAAAAAAAAAAAAAAAGGAATACTGAGGGTCACAATTTGAAATAATGCAATCAAGGAGGTCTCCTGAGAAAGTAACATTGGAGAAAACACTTGAAGAAGGTAAGAGAAATAACCAATGAATGTTTGGGAGAAGAATGTTCTAGACAGAGAGAACAACAGCTACAAAGGCCATAAGCATACCAAGTGTGTTCAGGGAACAGCAATGAGGCAAGTGGACAGAAAATAAGCAAAGGGGCAAACCACAGGTGCAAAGGTAAGAGAAGGAAATTCACACCCAATAATCACAGGGGTCTACTAGGCTCAGGGGCTTTGGACTTTCTTTGGAGCAAGCAAGACAGCCATCATATAGTTTTGCCTGAATTCTTTTGTATTTCCTGCACACACTCATGATTTTTCTCTTATGTATATCTCTTACGCACAGATATGAACTAAATGATAATAGCTCAGATGATATACCCTGTGCCTCTGCTGGCTGTCATCTGACTCTTAGTACTGCTCAAAAATCCAAGAGTCCTCTGACCAGAACTGTGGGATGCTGCGCTTGGTTAACCAGCTGGAGCCAGATGATGCTATGTGGTTACCTAAGAACCACAACATCCCACTAAGTGAAATGGAGTTAGGAAAGAAACAAAACATACTTTTGTCCCCAAAAAGTTTTTAATAGAATTAAAAAGCCTCTGTGTGTGTATGTCTCTCTCTCCTACAGACACACAGACACACACACACACACACACACACACACACACACACACAGGGATGATTGCAAAGCAACCAACTACAAACGTAATTTACCAATACCAACCACAATAATAGCTTCTCTTTTCCTGTCTCAGTTGAAGTATAATTGATATGTGCATTATTAAATGATTACTACTCTCAGGTTAATTAATATATCTGTAAGATCTACTCACTTAGCCATTTTCAAGCATACAATAAAGTATTATTAATTATAGTTACGATGGTGCTCATTAGACCTCCAGAACTTACAGGACCCTGCATTACTGAAATTTTGTCCCCTTTGACCAAGACCTCCCATTTCCCCATCCCTCAAGCCCTGGCAACCATCATTCTACTCTGCCTTTTCTTAGCATAATGTCCTGAAGGCTAACCCAGGCTGCCACAAATAGCAGGATTTCCTTCTTTTTAAGACAGTGATACCCCATTTTGTGGATGTGTGTGTAGAATTTCTCTATTCATCCATCTGACAAACAGATTGCTTCCACATCTTGGCTATTGTGTAAATAAAGCTGCAATAAACATGAGCGTGCAGATATGTCCTCAAGATACTAGTTTTGTTTAGATATGTAGCGTGTCTCTTCACTCAGTTGATTGTTTCCTGTGTTGTTCAGAAGCTTGTTAATTCAATGTCATTCTACTTATTTGGTTTTGCTTTGGGGGTCATATTAAAAATTATTGTCCAGACTAATGTTAAACAGCTCTTCTTCTATGTTTTCTTTGAGTAGATTTACAGTTTCAGTTCTTGTATTTAAGTATTTAATCAATTTTAGTTGATTTTTGCATACAATGTGAATGAGCATCATTCTTCTGCATGGGAATATCCAGTTTTCTCAGCATCCTTTGTTTAAAAGACTGTCCTTTGCTCATTGTGTGTTCTTGGCATTTTTGTCAAAGATCAGTTGACCATAAGCCTGTGTGCACTTATTCCTGGGCTCTTGGTTATTGTCCATTGATCTATATCTCTACTTTTATGCCAGTAATATACTACTTTGATTATTAAATTTTGTAGTATAATTTGAAATCAGGAAGTATGATGCCTATAGCTTTGTTCTGTCTAACATTGCTTGGATTCTTCTAAGTCTTCCATGGTTCCATAAGAATTTTTGGATTTTTTTCTATTTATGTGGAAAATGTCATTGAAATTGTAATAGAGATTTCATTGAATCCATAAATCACTTTTGGTAGTGTGAATATTTTGACATTAATTCTTCCAATCTATGAACACAAGATGTCTTTCCATCTATTGTGCCTTCAACTTCTTTTATAGATATTTAACCATTTTTGATGTATAGATCTTTCAACTCTCTTGGTTAAATTTAATCCTGAGTAATTACTTTGATGTCATTTCAAATGAGACTGAATTCTTAATTTTTTTCAAATAGTTTGGCATTAATATATAGAAACACAATTTTGTATGTGGATTTGTATCTTGTAACTTTACTGAGTTAATTTATTCATTGTAACAATTTTTTATGAAATCTTTAGGATTTTCTATGTATAAGATTATGGTATCTGCAAAGACAATTTGTATTCCTTTCCTATTTGGTTGCTTTTTTAAAAAAATTTTGGTGCCTTTCTAAAATTTTACTTATCAAGGCTGGCACAGCTGATTCAGCTGCAGCTTGCAACACCAGAATCCCATGTTGGATTACCAGTTCAGGTCCCAGCTACTCCCCTTCCTGTGCAGCTTCTTGTTAATGTGCCTAGAAAGGCAGCGGAAGATGGCTAAGTACTTGAGCCACTGCCATCCATGTGGGAGAACAGGATGAAGTTCTTGGCTCCTAACTTTGGCCTGGATCAGACATGGCTGTTGCAGCCATTTGGAGAGTGAACTAGCAGATGCAAAATCAGTCTTTCTCTCTCTCTCTCTCTCTCTCCCTCCCTCCTACTCACTCTGCCTTTCAAATAAATAAGTAAATCTTTAGAAAAATTAAATAAATGTTATTTACTTATTTTTGTTTTATTTGGAAGGCAGAGAGACAGAGAGAAGGACAAGGATGGGCAGAGATATCTTCCATTCACTGGTTCACTCCTCAAATGCCTGCAATAGTCAGTGCTGGGTAAGATAAAAGGCAAGAGCACAGAACCCAATCCAAGTATCCCATGAGGGTAGCAGGGACCCAAATATTTGAGTCATCATCAGGTGCCACCCAGTGTGGGCATTAGAAGGAGCTCAGAATTAGAAGTGGATCTGGAATTCAATCCTAAGCACTCCAACATGGGATACAGACATCCCAAGCAGTGTCTCAACTGCTGCACCAAATGCCTACCTTTTAGAGGACTTTTATTTTATTTTATGTTCTGGCTAAGAGTCCCAGTAGTATGTTCAACAGATGTGGTGAGACTAGCATGCTTCTTTTGTTCCTGGCTCAAAAGGAAAAGCTTTCAGCTTTTCACCTGTAAGTATGAGGTTACTGATGGGCTTATGATATATGGCCCTTTTATGTTTATATAAATTTCTTCTATGACTAATTTGCTAAGAGTGTTTAACATGAAAGAATGTTGAATTCTATCAGTTGCTTTTCCTGCATCTATTGAGATAATCATGTGATTTTTTTCTTCCTCCTTCATTTAATGTGCTATTAAATTCAGTTTGGGGGCCAGTACTGTGGCATAGTGGGTAAAGCTGCCGCTTGTAGCGCCAGCATCCCTTACAGGCACTGGTTCGAGTCCTGGCTGCTCCACTTCTGATCCAGCTCTCTGCTATGGCCTGAGAAAGCAGTACAAGAAGACCCAAGTCCTTGAACCCCTGCACCCATGTGAGAGACCCGGAAGAAGCTCCCACCTCCTGGCTTCAGATCGGCACAGCTCCAGCTGTTGCGGCCAATTGGGCAGTGAACCAGCAGATGGAAGACCTCTCCCTCTGCCTCTCCTCTCTCTGTGTAACTCTAACTTTCAAATAAATAAATACATCTTTTAAAAAATTTGGTTTGCTATTATTTTGTTGAGAATGTTTTATTTGTGCTCATCAGAGATATTGGTCTGTAATTTCCTTTGCATTAGTTTCCTTGTCTGGCTGCGGCATCAGTATGATGCTGGCCTCATAAAATGAGTTTGGAAGTGTTCTGTTCTCTTCAATTTTGGGGAAAAGTTTGAGAAGGATTGGTGTTCATTCTTCAAGTGTTTGGGAGAATTCGCCAATGATACCAGCGAGTCCTTTTCTTTGGGGGGAGTTATTTTATTACTGATTCAATCTCCTTATTTTTGGTCTGTTTAGATCTACTTATTCATGATTCCATTTGGTAAAATGTATATTTTTAGGAATTTTTTCATTTCCTCTAGGTTTGCCAGTGCATACATACTTGTGCATAGGAATCTTTTAAGATATTTTGTATTTCTGTGATTTTTTTTTTTTTTTTGACAGGCAGAGTGGACAGTGAGAGAGTGAGACAGAGAGAAAGGTCTTCCTTTGCCATTGGTTCACCCTCCAATGGCTGCTGCAGTCCGCGCGCTGCGCTGATCCGATAGCAGGAGCCAGGTATTTATCCTGGTCTCACATGGGGTGCAGGGCCCAAGGACTTGGGCCATCCTCCACTGCACTCCCGGGCCACAGCAAAGAGCTGGCCTGGAAGAGGGGTAACCGGGACAGAATCCGGCGCCCCGACCGGGACTAGAACCCGGTGTGCCGGTGCCGCAAGGTGGAGGATTAGCCTATTGAGCCACGGCGCCAGCCTATTTCTGTGATTTTAGTCATAACATCTCCTCTTTCATATTCAATGTATATGAGTCCTCTCTCCTTTTTTCTTAGACTAGACAATTTGTCAATTTTGTTTATCTTTTCTATTCTTTTTCTAGTCTCTATGTCATTTATTTTTATTCTTATCTGTTTTTCTTTCTACTAACTTTGGGTTTAGTTTGTTTTTTTTTCCTGCTTGTTGAGATGTCAGGTGAGGTTGCTTATTTGATATCAGGAAAGAGAATGAACACCCAACTTCACCATGACCCTAACACTAGGCCAGCCTCCTTGGACCCAGGCTCCAGGCTGACCCCTAAAACCCAAGTTCTAGGCTTTTCCCAATACCAGGACAACCCATGAAGTGTCAGACTCCAGGCTGGCCCCCATGCCCTCAGGCTCCAAGCCTGCTCCTGGCAGGAGGCTGTCAGCAACAGATGAGTGCTCTACACTTGCTTGCTGCAGTCCCAAGCCTCAGTCTCACCCCTAAGGACTCAGGGTACAGCCCATAGCAGTGTTATCCTCAGAGAATTCAAGCTTCAGCCAGCCCCTGTAGACACAGGACCCAGGCCTATCCCTATGGATATAGGACCCAGTCTTGCCGATTGTGCACCCACACTCCAGATCTATTTCTATTAAGCAAGACACTGGCCCTACCTTCTCACTGACCAACACATCAGGCCAGCCCAGTTAATAACTCCAGCCACGAGCCTACCCATGGAACCTCCCAAGCCCACCCACCTAGAAATTCTGGAAAGGCTCATTGGTGAAGGGCTTTCCCTGCCAAAGTCACTCTACAATGCTGTAAGAAGTGCCTGCTTCCTCAAATGTGCAGACACCAGTGAAGGGCCACATGGCCTTTATTGTTTCCAAACAAGGAAACAATAAAAGAACAAAATAAACTGACCCTTAAGAAGCAGAGAACTACAAATTCCCTGACAAAATCTAAAATATTAGTCTTGGGGCGGCACTGTGGGGTAGCGGGTAAAACTGCCACCTGCAGTGCTGGCTTTCCATATGGGTGCCAGTACAAGTCCAAGCTGCTCCACTTCCAATCCAGCTCTCTGCTGTGGCCTGGGAAAGCAGTAGAAGATGGCCCAAGTCCTTGGGCCCCTGCACCCGCATGGGAGACCTGGAAGAAGCACCTGGCTCCTGGCTTCGGATCAGCTCAGCTCCAGCCATTGGAGCCAATTAGGAAATGAACCAGTGGATGGAAGACCTCTCTCTGCCTCTCCTCTCTCTATGTAACTCTGACTTTCAAATAAATAAATAAATATTCAAAATAATAATCTTGTCTTAGTCCATCTGCTGTCGCTACAATAGAATACCAGAGACTAGAAAATTAATAAATAATAGAAGTTTCTTTGGTTTGCGTTTCTAGTGGTTGAAAAATCCAAGGTGCTGTCTCTGATGAGGTTCTTCTTGATGCACCATAATATGGCAGAAGTCATCACATGGTAAGGCAGCATGTGAGAGAGACAGAAGAAAAGGAGACCAAATTCCATCTTTTTATCAGGAACCCAATCCCTTGATAACTAACGCACTCCTACAATAATGGCATTAACCCATTCATAAAGGTTCTGGCCTCATGATCTAATCACATCTCAAAGGCCCCACCTCTCACTACTGTGAAAATAGCAATTAAATTTCAACATGGGGACAGGTTTTTGGCCTAGCAGTTAAAAACAATGGTTAGGATGCCCCTGTCCCACATAAGAGTAACTGGGTTCAACACCCAGCTCCATCTCCTGATTCCAGCTTTCCTGTTAATGTAGGCCCTGGGGGACCATGATGATGGTTCAAGTAATTGGATCCCTGTCACCACATGGAAGAGGTGGATTGAGTTCCTAGCTCCCAATCTCTGTCCCTTGGCCTTTGTATGAATTTGAAGAGCAAACCAGACAATCAAAGTGTTCTCTCTCTTCAAATAAAAATAATTTTTAAAATTTTCAACATGAAAATTCTGGAAGGGACATTTAAACCATAGCAAATCTTAAAGAAGCTGAGTGAGCTATATAACAACAACAGACATCTAAATGAAATCAGGAGAATAATACATGAACAATATGAGAATATGAGAAGTTAAACAAAAAGATAGAAACTATAAAGAATAACCAAATTCCAGGGACTGGTGCTATGGCATAGCAAGTTAAGCCTCCACCCTCAATGCCGGCAACACATATGGGTGCCAGTTCAAGTCCTGGCTGCTCCACTTCTAATTCAGCTCCCTGCTAACGCGTCTGGAAAAGCAGTGGAAAATGGCCCAAGTACTTGGGCCCCTGTACCCTTGTAGGACACCTGGAAGAAGCTCTTGGCTTCTGGTTTCAGCTTGGCCCAGCTATTGCAGCCATCTGGGGAGTGAACCAGAAGAAGGGAGATCTCTCCCTCTCCTCCTCCTCCTCTTCCTCTATCTTTTACTCAATATTTCAAATAAATAAAAATAAATATTTTTTTAAAATTCTGGAGATGAAGAATACAACATCTGAACTAAAAAATTCAACAGAGAATTTCAATAGCAGACTCAATCAAGAAGCAAAAAGAGTCAGCTAGCTCAAAGATAGGGCAGTTGAGATTATCCAGTCAGAGGAATAAGAAAAAAAATGGAAAAGAAGGAAGAAGGCCCACGAGATTTAAGGGACACTATCAAGCAAACCAATATATGCATATAAGAATTCTAGAGGGAGCACAGAAAGAGAATGGGAAAAGGAGCTCATTTGAAAAAGAAAAAATGATAGAAACCTTTCTTAAATTTCTGTAGGAAAATGAATATATAGGTCCATGCATCCCAAAGAACTCCAAACATTAAACACAAAGAGATCTTTACAAAGACATAGTCTCAAAAGTTAAACAAAAAATTTCGATAGCAGCTTGGAGGAGGAGCTTCGAGCTAAATCTTAAATATGGAATGAAAGGAGAATGGCGTCCTGGAGAAGGGCAGGAATCTGGCATCAGGAATGATTCAAGCAGAGACAGACAAGCACCTGCCAAACCAAACACAGGGTAAAGCAAGCGGACTCAGTGCCTGTTGAAAGGCGTCATAGTAGAGGGTATTACTCAGTGCTCATGTTCCTCCTTCTCTCCAGGCTTTCCTACTCTTCTGGCAACTCCTCTTAGGCTCCTTCTCTCACTCTGTTACTTTTCATGAGGTTTTTCCAATTCTTCTTTCTATATGGCAAGTTCTTTTCAACTTTGGTTGCATTTTATCATCTAGACAGTTCTAAAATACTGGTGCACACTACTCCTAAAAATTCTACTTTTAAAAAAATTCCAATTTCTATGGTATGCCCTTGGCTATTTAGATTCTTTAACGTTTCCCCCAGGTGGATTTAATGTACAACTGAGGATGAGAACCATTATACTGCACCTTTCCCCTTTGTCAGTCTCATCCACTCCTGAGATTCCAACGATCGGGGCAGGCACTGTGGCACAGCAGGTTAAGCTGAAGCCTGCAGTGCCAGCATCCCATGTGGGAGCCCGTTTGAGTCCTGGCTGCTCCACTTCCAATCCAGTTCCCCACTAATGCACTTAGGAAAGCAGCAGAGGTTGGCCCAAGTCTGGGCCCCTGCACTCATGTGGGAGGCCCCGAGGAAGCTCCTGGCTTCTGGCTTCAGCCTGGCTGTTGCAGTCATTTGGGAAGTGATCTAGCAGATGGAAGATCCATATTCTCTCTCTCTCTCTCTCTCTCTCTCTCTCTCTCTCTCCCCTCTGTAACTCTACCTTTCAAATAAATCTTGAGAAAGAGAGAGAGAGAGAGAGAGAGATTTCAATGAGCATAATTCGCCTGCTAGCTTTCAAATTTTTTTTAAGATTTATTTATTTATCTGAAAGAGTTACAGAGAGGCAGAAAAAGAGAGAGAGAGAGAGAGAGAGAGAGAGAGAGAGATCCTTCATCTGCTGCTTCTTTTCCCAAATGGCTGCACCAGCTGCAGCGGGGCCAATCCAATGGCTTCCAAAATTTTATCTCAGCTCAGATTTCTCTCCTGAGTTCCAGACCTGTGTAACCCAGGTGTCTCATAGGCACCTCAGATTCAACATGCTAAAAATGGAACTCCCTTTTCCACATTCCACTCTATATAAAGTGTCTTTCTAGCTGATCAGGTCAAAAATTCAGATCACCTCCTGAGTCTTTTCCCTTCCTCACCTTTACCATCCTATTAGTAGGTCAGCAAGCCCTACAGGGATCTGCTTCTTGGAAGTCTTTCCCATTCAAGTATTTTCTCCAACCCAACTGCAAACACCCTAGCTCAGTCCTCCATTTTTTCAACTATTTTACAACAGATTTATTTTAAAAAATATTTATTTATTTACTTGAAAGTCAGAGTTACACACAGAGAGAAGGAGAGACAGAGAGAGAGAGGTCTTCCATCCGATGGTTTACTCCCCCAATTGGCCGCAACGCCTGGAACTGTGCCAATCCCAAGCCAGGAGCCAGGAGCTTCTTCCAGGTCTCCCACGTGGGTGCAGGGGCCCAAGGACTTGGGCCATCTTCTACTGCTTTCCCAGGCCATTGCAGAGAGCTGGATCGGAAGTGGAGCAGCCGGGTCTTGAACCTGCACCCATATGGGATGTAGGCACTGAAGGCCACGGCTTTACCTGCTATGCCATAGCACCGGCCCCTTACGACAGATTTCTAAGTGACATCACTGTCTCCTATCTTGCTCTCTTACAGCCCATTGTCAATGCTACTGCCACAGTGATCTTTCTAAAATGCACATCTGACTATGCCATCTCCTGCCTAAAATCCTGTATTGGCTCTCCCTAGTCTGTGGGATACAAATCTACATTCTCTACCTTTACCCGCAAAATCCTTCATGATCTCCCCTGCTTAGCTCTTCCAACCTCACTTCTCATCTTTCCCTTCTTCACACGTTACACTGAACGTGTCCCACAGCACTTGGCACAAACACCACCTCCTCCAAGCTTCCTTCCTTGAGCCCATTGTGTGGGTGAGGTGCTTTTTCAATATGCTCTCATAATACCCTCTATGATGGCCTTTATCCTAGATTAAAATAATGGGTTTACTCTGATGACTTCCCTGCTACACTATAATCTCCTTAAATGCCACAACCAGGTATTATTCTTCTTTATACCCTGGTTCTTTGCCCATCACAAGTGTTTAATTAAAGTCTGTTGAATGAATGAATGAATGATGGCTGGGGGAGGCCTGCTGTCAATAAGAGTTGAACAACTGAATGACAATGATACATTTAGCAACAGATGATCATGAAAGTTTCTGAAGCAGAAAAGTGACATAAGTGAATATAGTACTTGAGAAAGAATATGTTGGGAAATCACGTGGTACAGATTAGTAACCAGATGAAGGTCACTGGGAAAATCACTAAACCTTGTGATCATCAACTTTCCTTCTTAAAAAATTAGAATATCATTATCTTTAGTGCCTACCCCATAAGATTGTCGAAGTATAAAATAAAATTTGTGGGGGCCGGCGCAGTGGTTCACTTGGTTAATCCTCCACCTGCGGCACCAGCATCCTATATGGGCGCTGGGTTCTAGTCCCTGTTGCTTCTCTTCCAGTCCAGCTCTCTGCTGTGGCCCGGGAGGGCAGTGGAGGATGGCTCAAGTGCTTGGGCCCCTGCACCCGCATGGGAGACCAGGAGGAAGCACCTGGCTCCTGGCTTCGGATCGGCGCAGCGCCAGCCGTGGTGGCCATTTGGGGGGTGAATCAATGGAAGGAAAACCTTCCTCTCTGTCTCACTAACTCTATCTGTCAAATAAAAAATAAAATAAAATAAAATTTGTGAAAACTTCCTGAAGGTACAGATCACTGCATAAATATAAGAAATTATATAAAGAACAAAAAGTATGTCAACAAAGAATTTTTAGCAAAATCCAAAGCAGCAGAGCATAGTGGAAAAAAAGCAGGTGCAAATGTCAGCTTTACCCTTTCATTGTCATGTAGCCTTCAGTAGGTCACTTGGCTTTTCTATGCCTCCACTTCATTACTTACAAAGTATGAGTATCACACTCATAGGTTTATTATGTTATTTTTCTATCTCATATATGGCATGACAAATGGAAGGCAGCCAATAAATTATAGTCTCCTTCCCTCATTACCAACCACTCTACATTTATCCCGCCAAGATATTATCCCAGCCTCAGACCAAAGTCCAGAGAATTTGGAAGAAGTGGAGAGCTACACTCTTACTAAAATCTTAAAAGGTAGGAAATGCTTGGCAACCTAATGAGAACCACGGTAGATTCAGGGACTAAATAATGCATTAGATAAATGACATATAAAAAATTAACAATGGATAGGAGAGGGCAACAAAACAGCTTTGGAACCCAATTTCCAAGCAGGCCAGACCATGAGAGGGAATGAACTGGATGGCATGAGGTCCAGGAGTGAGGTCAGGGGGGAAGAATCTCTCTCTCACAGCCCTCCTCCCTTGTGCACATGAGTCACCTTGCACCCTCAGGTGAGTCCTCTCAACTTCTGCCTCCGTCTCATTCTCTGTAAATTGGCATGATGACAATATGAGCACAGCAGAAAGCTGGGATGGCTGGGCTCCTGACACTGCCAAGCTGCTGATATCCTGATTATCTGAGATTCTGGATTTCCTGGGCACCTGGAAAGAAAAGGCCGAGGAAAGAATCTCGCAAATGTGTCTGAACATCAGCAAGTGCGTCAGAAGATTTAATGAAGAGACACTGCCCTGAATCCTGACATGTAGTAGGAAAAATACTTTATGCAGAAATACAAAATAATCAGGCTGGACACTCCACAATAGCATTTTCCTATAAGTTTAAAAGCATCTCATTGAGAACTTAAGTGACTCACCTAAGGTCACAGAGAACACCAACTCTGAGTTAGATCTGCAGCAGGGACCCCTAGGCTCCCAATTTACCCAATGGCCAGAAGGAATCGCTGTGGCACAGTGGGTTAAAGCCCTGGCCTGAAGCACTGGCATTCCATATGGACGCCGGTTCTAGTCCAGGCTGCTCCTCTTCCAATCCAGCTCTCTGCTATGGCCTGGGATAGCAGTGGAAGATGGCCCAAGCCCTTGGGCCCCTGCACCCATGTGGGACACCCTGAAGAAGCTCCCGGCTCCTGGGTTGGGATCGGTGCAGCTCCGACAATTGTGGCCAGCTAGGGAGTGAACCAGCAAATGAAAGACCTCTCTCTGTCTCTACCATTCTCTGTAACTCTGTCTTTCAAATAAATAAAAGAAAAGAAAAGAAACACACTTTAACAAATACAAATGAATAAATTTGGAAAAAGAAACATTACAATATAACTTAATAAAAAACAGTTCCTAAAGAAGATAAAATTTCAACATCCTGATACTCCCTTGTACAAAAAAAAAAAAAAAAAAAATCCAAGCATGCAGTTCTCTTACTATGTTGAAAAATTATCAGGGGCTGGCGCCACGGCTCACTAGGCTAATCCTCCACCTTGCGGCGCCAGCACACCAGGTTCTAGTCCCGGTCGGGGCGCCGGATTCTGTCCCAGTTGCCCCTCTTCCAGGCCAGCTCTTTGCTGTGGCCAGGGAGTGCAGTGGAGGATGGCTCAAGTACTTGGGCCCTGCACCCCATGGGAGACCAGGATAAGTACCTGGTTCCTGCCATCGGATCAGCGCGGTGCGCCGGCTGCAGCGCGCGTGCCGCGGGGGCCATTGGAGGGTGAACCAATGGCAAAGGAAGACCTTTCTCTCTGTCTCTCTCTCACACTTTCCACTCTGCCTGTCAAAAAATAAAAAAATAAAATAAAAAATTAAAAAATTTAAAAAAAAAGAAAAATTATCAGTACAAATGATGTCAAGACATTGTCCATAATACAATACAACCTATTTGATATAGGATATCATGTCCTAACATATCCTATAATCAAAACTCACTTATTACAGTTATAGGCTAGGACTTAAAAAAATGTTCACCTCAGAGGATGTCTGATGTCTGATGTCTGGCTTTAGCTACAAGTTCATACCTAAAAGGTTTATGCAGTAGAGAAGAAGTTTCACCTAGGCTTCCTATGAGAATTGCGAAGGGAGAATTTACTCCCATTCCCTGACTCTGGGGAACAAAATGAAAGGAAGCCTGTCTGAATGCAACATGTTCAGTCACATTTTCTTGGGCTTTCTGTAGAATGTCACCGTAGGTCAAGGGAGAAAACAAAGTCAGTGCTCACAAGTGTCAGAAATACTTTCTACTGCATCCTCCTTTAGAACTTTAAATTCAAGGTGTCCCAAAGTCCTGCTACACAAAAATAATATGTAAATAACTTGTTTCAATTTACTTAACCCTGAATTCTCAAGTTTGGTTTAAAAGTACCTGAAAACCTAGGAAGACCCCATGAAACCAACACTTTAACTGGAAACTCTATTTGAAGAATCCGGAACTACCTTGGGCTTCTCCTATGGCCTCTATTCAGTCCAATCAGAACAACCTACCACCTGTACTCTTCCCTACATGCCTGAAACTTGGAATCACTTGTTTAGGACCAACTTCTTCACGTGGAGAGTGAAGGAAAGGATGGTACACGACAAAGGGAGAACTCAGGAAAGACAGGTTGAAAAACAGGTGTATGTATGATTCATCAAATGCTGACATCAAAACCAAAATTCACATAGCAAGAAAAAAAAGACAAATTCCCAACAATATATCCTACTTCCTTCTAGATCCCAAAGGTATTATTTGAACAGCTATAAATCTCTGCGGTTCCCACATCAACAGATTAGCCCACAGGAACGGAGCCCATCTGGCCAATTCAGCAAGTTGGAATTCCAACTCAGCTGCTGAGTGACCTCTGACAGGCAGCTTAACCCCTCAGTGGCCCTGTTTCCACACCCAGAGAGTGGAGGCGGCAGTCCTTCTGGCAGACTGGGCAGGATGAGGAACAACTAATAAAAAGAGGACCATAAAACCCTCTGCAATACAGTCAGTGTCCTGTAAGAGTTTAATGATTATAATCAAGCTGTGGCTAGAAGTCGGTGGGGTCCACACCTGACACTGGGCAGCCACTGCACTGAGTGTCTGATAACAGGACATCTGTCTGTGCACCTCTCAGCTGTGCGAACTGGTCTTAGCTGAGTCTGTTTTCTTCACATAGAGTTGTCACTAATCTTGAGTTTCACTGAAGACAAGATCATAGACCTCGGCTCCCTGTAGCACGTAGCTCCTTCATGAAGCTGGCACCGGCTGCAGAGGATTGTCCCACTGTACAGCATGAGTTCCCTCTAACCACATCAGAGAGGGGCAAAGGCACTAGTTGAACTATGATGGCGGCAGTGGGAAAGGCAACATCCTTTTAACAGAAAACTTTCCATATCAAAGTACTGCCATCCTATGCAGGCCACAAAGAATTAAAGGTGCAATGTTAAATGATGGCCAAGAGTGTGGGTTTTCAAGGCTGATGGATCTACTTCCAAATGCCAGCTCTGCCACTTGCCAGCTTCTCTGATCACATTAACATATCGCCTAACATATTAAAGTCTCAGTTTCCCCATCTACAAAATAATTATAATCATACTTACTCCATAAGACTCGTGTGAAGAATTAAATAAGACACAACAGTATTATCCTTGAGTTACAAAGAGGATGATGGTCACAAAGATAAAATATAGACACCCCATCACAAAGTCTTATCAGTCAAAACTCCCCCTGCTAGGTACGTAAAACAGTACTAGGTAAATTTGATTAGACTGAACTAATCATGTGATGCTGAATACAGAGAATCAGGATGGCTATGGCAGATGCCTGGTTTAGAAAGATGAACCCTCCTTCCAGAGCTACTGTCTAAACATGAGCAAAACCAGTCCACTTCACCTCATCTAAGCCAGTGCCCTAGGCGGTTTTCCTCAACGAGGCAAATTCTGCTTATTCAAATCCTCATTTGAATAATAATAGCAGAGGAAGTTCAGACTGGCTCAGATGATACTCTTGAAGTTGCTTTTAATATGCAGATAAAAAATTAACCCCTTGGCAAAAAGAACTTATTTCTCCAACCTTTGTTTTTAATATCAAAAAGAAAGCACTGACCAGGCCAGTATAGGAGGAATTAGGATATGAACTTTAAAGTCACTACACTAACCCTCTCATCCTCACTCTTACCTGCTATGTCCTGACAACACAGCCACCCATTCAGTACTCCCAGCAAGATTTTAAAAATGAAATTGTGTGCCTTCCCCAAACCTACAGTACATTGAGACTTCTCTCTAGTGTTCTTTTACTATCTCTTCTCATTCTAATCTTCCTATCAAATTAGGATTTCTGAACTCTCACAAGGCTACTTTCTGGCCATGGTGTGTATATGTGGTCTAGTATATGACATATAAATGCAATTCACTCATTTTTTAAGAAATATTTATTTATTTTAAAGGCAAAGTTACAAAGAGAGAGAGGGAGAGACAGAGAGAGATCTTCCATCCAGTGGTCCACTCTCCAAATGGCTGCAATGACCATGGCTGGGCCAGGCCGAAGCCAGGAGCCTGGAACTCCATCTGGGTATCCCACAAGTATGGCAGGGGCCCAAGCACTTGGGTCATCTTCTGTCGTAAATGAATAGATGAATAGTTGAAACCTATGTTCTCTTCTGTAAAGTCTGTTCTAAAAGCACTAAGGAGACACAGCCCTTTGGCAAAGAGTGATTAAATCTCCACTATAAGCTGACTGCTCTCTATCCTTTGCTCAAAATATACTTTGCCCATTTCTACTCTCCATCTTTCCTCACACTGCTTGGAATGCCTCTGTTCCATGTGGCTTGACTGAAATTCACTCACCCTATCTAGAACAAGTCCTACTCCCTTCCATAAGGCTTTCCAGACTTTACCTAGAATTGTTCCCTTTCTCCTTTAACTTGTAGAGTGTTTGTAGATTATAAACTGATTTCACAGCTATATTAGACCCTCTGAATGCCTAGGATCCTGTCTTTTCCAACTCTCCATTTCTCTTTCACTTTGTGCAATATCTCCCATTTATCAAGTTCTTACTTTCAGCTTTTGACTGAGTAGTAAGGCAGTGTAGACATTCATGGAATAGGTGAGGGTTATGTATTCAGAGGCAAAGAATTCTGCACCTTGGAAAGAATAATAGAAGGTACACCAAAAATTGATTTTGAATTTTGCTGGCCTTGAGAGAACAGAATACATGAAGGTTAAAAAAACCTGACTTTTGGCCTGAGAAGTTGTAATTATTTGTCATGTCAGAGCATGTGGTTCACTTCAAAGATCCAATTTGTGCTGCCAAAAGCATTATATTTTGTAATTTGTGAAATACTTTCCAAAGATGTGGTTATAGATGAGCCTTTAATGATTTATCCATTGCCCAGAGTTGACAGAAGTCAGCAAAGGGCCCAGAGCTAGGCTAGGCTTGGACAAACACAACAATGTACATCAGTAGATAAGGAAAAATCTCAAAGAAAAAGATCTGAAAAGTTCTAATTATATATCTGACAGAATGGCTAAAAGGCTGACACAAATGTTATTACACAATCACTTTCGTGAGCTTTAAGGTTTACTATTTTAAGGAATGCTTAACTTCATTACTTTTAAAACTTTATTAAACCTTAATGCCTTGATAGATGTACTATAAAGTGAATAAATTCAACAAAGTCTTATCTTCTAGAATCATTCACTCCTAGAAATTCTCATTTCTTCTCTTTTATATCTTAGAATGTAACTTTTAATTTCTGACAGTATTCTGATGTTTTATCTTCCCTTTGCTTCATCTTCTTTCTCTTAGAATTAAGCTTTTGGTTTTTTAAATTCAAAATGCTTAATTTTTAATAGGCAACACATTCACATGATTCAAATATCAAAAAGTATAAGAAAGCACACAACAAAAAAAGGCACTTCCCCACTCCTCTCCCTACAGGTAATCACTAATGTTAGTGTTTAATTTTATTTTGTTTTTGGTATATTCTTAACAAAAAAAGTTTAGCATATATAAACAATACTAATATATAGCTTTATTTTGGAGATTAAATATTTCTTATAGCAATATATCCCACTCCAAATCATCAGAAGGTGGTGTGGAATGACTTCAGGTAAGAGCTCCAGTACCTATACCATGCCTGGAGTAGAACAAAGGCTTAGTAAATGCTTTCGGACCAAAAGAAAGAACCAAGACACACACAGCCTGTCTTCTGCTTCTTCATTAATGCTATGAGCTCAGTCAGATCCTTCTCTGAGGCAAAAGAATAAGGACTTTAATCTTCCCCAAAGCCCCTTTATCCCTATGCTATTTTCCTACCTGAATTTCAGATGCTTTTGAAGGTTAGGTGAGGAGAAATAGAAATGGAAGAAGAGGAAATGGGAAAATGGAAGACACTGAGAGAAGGATGCCAGTGAGGAGGGTCGGCAGAGCTACAGAAAAGCAAGCGCCCCTCGGGGGCAGGCCAGCTGCCAAATTCGCTGAGCTCTGCCAACCACACTCCTACCTTGTTTCACCTCCATCCTTATTTCATGCACAAAGTGGGATCTACAATGCTGAAACACCCCAAGATTATGATTCAATCACTACATCAGGACATGAGATGGTAATTGACTGGGCCTGGAAAAAACAATTCAAGTCAGACTGGCACATGCCCACCTGTCCTCTTTCCACATTTGGAAGGCCAGCACCTTCACATCCCGAATCCAAAGCATCTCGAGTATGAAGCTTCAGTTTTCAATCTCTTTATGGCACGCATTTTGGGCAGAAGCAAGACATCTTAAAAAAAAAAAAAGAATTTTTTTAAAATTCTTTAGATTCAAATCCTCTTATCTCGTATCAAAGAGTGGCTTATTTTCTACTAGAAACAGATCTAACTCTAAGGATAACAGAATGTCTACCCTTGAGGAACTGTAGCCCTTCTTTCATAAGGCAGCTGAGAACCTCTTTACAATAGATACTTTACAATAGATACAATAGATACTGTAAAGTCTCCATGGCCCAGTCAAAGAGACCTGCTTCCTTTATTCATGGTGCCCATCAAATAATAAAAATGAAATTAACATGTTCCATTCAATGTGTCTTTTGACAAATCCCAAAACTCTGTGAAATCAAGGAGTCACTGGTTAGGATAAAGACACAATTATAGAACAAACAAAACAAATGCCTTGAAATCTATGACCATAACAGAGAGCCAGAAGCCCTCTCCTCCTCTGGGTGAGAGCAGGAGTGGGCAGAAGGTAGAAATGCTCTCTCTAGGCACCCGCGCCCAGTCACCTTGCATGGCATGACGTCAGATGAAAGCATCTGCTGACTGTCAGAGGTGTAATTACTACCAGGGTGGGGGTGTAATTAAACCAAGGATAATTTACCTCGAAGAAGATAAAAATTAAGAATTATTAATGATCATAATAATTAGCCCTTTCATATCTAAGAATCACAAAATGCTTTACAAGCTGTAATTATAACAGCTCCCTTGTGAGGAAGGGATTCGTATCTTACAGTTCCTCACTTGACAGAGGGTTAAAGAGATGGGCATGGGAGAAGGCTGAGCGAGGTGGAATACTGCCTCCCTTGTCATCTGTCCTATAAGCAGTGAAACTAAAAAGAGGCCCCAGAAAGGCTGACTCTTAGTGAGTACCCTCACCGTCAAGCCATCACTCAAACAATCCATCCCAGAGTCAGCAACGCATCTCATTCTGACCTGTTGGCCACTTAAAATTACATAGTATCAGCAAAGATTTTATTAAACACCTAGTAGAAAAAAGATATAATACAGCTTTCAAGGAACTTAAAACCTAATGGAGAAGACAAAAAGAAGCAACCATTAAATTAAAGAATATCAAAATTATACATTCACTAACACAGTTTGTACAATACCAACTACGCATGCTATGGAGAAAATTTTCTTAAATTGGAAGACCATTGCATATAATAATCAAAGAAGGTTTTGGGGGAGGGTATGAAATTTGTATGCAGTATCAAAGAAACCATGTTGGGCTTTATATGGGGAGAAGTGGGATCCTGAGAGGTAGGTAAATGAATGAGAAGAAACAATAGGAACACCTGAAAGATTTAATGCATAATTGCTTAAAATCTTCATTAGAGAAGTATATGTAGAGCTTCCCAAAGAATCTTACTTTTTTCAAAGCCTTCTAAAATCATTCTAGTTCAAAATCATATAGGGTTTTTTTGGATCCAGAGAAGCCCATTAGACTGAAAATGACACTAAAATCTTCCCTGTTTTATTTAAATTTTCACTTGGAAGATTACCCAATTGAACTGGCAGGTTCTGAAATCCAATGTCAAATCTGTTATCTCTTTTTTTTCCTGGATTCTAACAAGAGAAAATAAAAAATGAGTCCTTGAATGAGATGAAGACTAGGGAAACCTTATTACTTTCTTAGTTCTTTGTTTGTTAATCTGGCAGAGCACCCCCAAAAAGATTTCATCTGTGAGAGGGGCTTCATGAATAATGTAATACTGAAGCATCCGAGTGACATAAATTTTATTTTTTATTTTCAATTCCTCTGTAATAAAGAGTTGAAGCCTAAAAGCCAACTATAATAGAATACTGTAGTTGTGCTGAATAAATTGATAAAGACATCCTGGTACAAATGGAGTAGGGGGACTTGGGTCCTCTTGTGACAGTCAGTCATGTTTTTTGACTTCTCAGGGCCTCAGTCTCCAGTCTTAAAAAAAAATAAAGATAATGAAACTCTTTGTTTATAAAAAATGTGGAGATATTCAGTTATAAAAACACCATTTTTTCTCCAAGAACCACAAAGAGGAGACACTACCATATTTCAAGGATTCCCAGTTTGCCTTAAATAAAGACTGGATTAATTTGTTAGTACTTGATAATTTTCTACATTCTCTGGCATTTACCAACCTTCTAAGAAACTAGAAAACAGTGAAAAGTATTTCCTACCCAAACCCCAAGTCAGAGACTTCTACCAAACCTATATTCTTAATTAATGACACTGTAGGAAATAAAAGAACATTGTGTAGCAAAAAGGGCCACTTCATTAAGAGAATATAACACCTGATTTTATTTTTTTAAGATTTATTTATTTACTTGAAAGTCAGAGTTACAGAGAGAGAAGGAGAAACAGAGAGAGATCTTCCATTCACAGATTCACTACCCAGATGGGTGCAGAAGCCAGGAGCCAGTAACTTTATCCAGGTCTCCCAAGGGGGTGTCAGGGGCCCAAACATTTGGGCCATCTTCCACTGCTTTTCTCAGGCCATTAACAGGAAGCTGGATTGGAAGTGGAGCAGCCGGGACACAAACTCATCACCTTTCTGGTAATGGACCAATAACAGGAAGGAAAAAGAGGCCAATTCCCTTAGGCTTGTGTAGGTTTTTAAATATTTCCTGTTATCATGAATGCAATTTCAGGTGTATTTCAAGGCTATTCAAAGGATTTTCCTTCCAGGTTTGCCAGCATATTTGTTTTGCTTGCTCAACTATGATTTTTGAATTTTAATGGTATTTTCCCTTAATTCTCATGGAAATAAATAAGTAGCTAGCCCCCTTTTGGGTATATTGGCTATAATCACATAAATGCATCCCACCACCTGGACTGAGATTCCTAGTAAATTACACATAGGTGGGAAAAAACAGAAAGAGGTGTAAGGCAGGACTTGTCCAGGGAATTCCTTGAGGAGCACCCATACAAAAGCTTACTTCTGTGAGAGAGAAGGGTGACTTGTAGCCTCAGCATATACATTTCTCATGCTGGTCCTAACCTAGGTTAAGTGAACTATGCAAAATCCTAAAAAGAAAGGGGGGAAAAAGAGAGAGGTCTTCACTCTTCACCAAGGAGCTGTCTATCAGGTTTGCTTACCGAACCAAGAAAGTAAGTGTCAAGTCTGACAGTTCTAGGTAAACTCCTAGATTACAGACTTCAGTGCAGAAGCCCTTCATGAGGCAGAAATGGGGCAAGCTCAAAATGTCCCCTATTACTTCCACCTTCTTCACCTCACATATGGGACGGCAGCAACTGAGGGAGCAAATAAAATTCAATTCCACCATCATCTGGAACAATCTATACATAAATGAATAGCCACCAAGATTTATGTTCCTTGAGGGTGGGCATTTGACAAAGTGATTAACACACTGCTTGGAATGCCTGTATCCCATATTGGAGTACCTAAGTGCCAGTTCCACTTCCAACTCCAGCTTCCTCGTAATGTGTACCCTGGAAGACAGCATATAGTGGGTCCCTGCTACCCAAAAGGAGACCTGGATTGAGTTTCCAACTCCTGGCTTCAGCCTGCACCAGCCCTGGTTGTTGTAGACATTTGGGGAGTGAGCCAGTAATTGGGAGTGTCTGCCTCTCTCTCTTTCTGTCTCTCTCTGCCCCTTTCTCTGTCTCTATAGCTCCAAATCCAAATACATAAAATCTCCAAAGTATGCCATTAAAGGTCCTTACAGTCTCCTCAAAATTCAGAAAACCCAATACTTGCCTCTGTTGGACAAATGAAGAAGCAGAAATACAGAGAAGCCACTGAATCATTTAATAGTCCCCACAAACCGATTATGAACTAAAGTTTCATATATCCTGAAATGTAAGGGTGGGAGTTGCTGACAACCAAGGATAAACCCAGTTCCTAACAATAAAACAGCACTGAGATTTGCAAATGATCACCAGAGTTGAGAAAGCCTGATGGCTATAATGGGCTAGAATGACCGATTACCTTAATGTGCTTCTAGCAGAAGCAGACTCAAGCATTTAGGTGTCATAATCATTAGTAACTTGGGCTGAGCAGGATGATTATATCTACAGTAATGCATTACACCAGCTCTTTTTCTCCAGGGGCATCAATATGCTAATGAAACAAGAAAAGAAATAAGCAAACTTCATTCAAATCAACCATATTAAGAATAAAATTTTATAGACTTCAAGTTTTCTTATGAACACTTTAATAAACATTTTAAGGTACCCTCCAAAAAGTGTTTGCTGTTGAGGCAATTTCCAATGTGTAGGAAAACCATCATCTTAAGACTCAGGAATCTTCTCATCTGCCTTTTTAGGGAAGAAACCAAACCAATTCCTTCTCTCTCTCTCTCTCTCTCTCTCTCTCTCATTGTTCTGGAATTGCTTCAGGCAGCTTCCGTGAAATGAATTGGTTCTCATCAGTTTAGTTCAGAGTTCCTATTTAATCCCAACTTAAAACTTGTATCTTTTATAAAAAGTAAAGAGTTTAGAGGTTACTCCTTTGTAATGATGTCACAATAAAGATTATGAACATTTAATACCTTTATTTTATGGTTTTATTTAATTGTAACCAATTCAAGAAAATCAGAGATTCTGCCAAATAGTCTACCCTTGCATATTAGGTATGGCCAGTATCCTAACTGTCAGGAGACAAGGTCTGTGGATCTCGTGCCAATTAGCTACGTGAGCAAATATGAGATAAACAAGCCATTCGTGGAGACAGAGGTGGAGCTTGGCTTGGTTGGGAATGAATCAGGCCATCCCACAGAGTGGGTGTCTCCTTCCCAAGTTGCTCTCCAGGGCACAATTAAAACCCCTATAAAAGGCCAAGCTCCCAGTTACCAGGTACACTTGCCAGCAGTGTCAGCGAGCACTTGACTTCTTTCTCTGGTGAAGTGGGTAAGTCCCATTCTATGATATCACGTACTTCTCTGATTCTTCATTTTTCCATTGTAGATGTTCGGGAGTAGAAAAAGATTCTATGTGCTAGAAAAGATCGGTTTCTTATCAGAATTGTTAATTTTAACTCAATTGCATCTTCTTATAGTTGGAGCTATCACTTGAAAGAGAATGGCCCTCTCCCAAGCCCTAAACTCTATATATTTGCACATAAGGGGATGATCATATGTGGCTCTGATAGGGCTCATCTTCCTAAAATCTGCCATCTCAAAAGTTTGCCATCCTCTGTTCTTTTTATATTAGTTCTACCTAGCATGGGCCATCATCATATGACAGCTGAGAAGGACATAAAGAGTCATCTAGATATCTCTATACACTCAACCAGAAAAGTAATTCATGTATTTTTTTTTTAGATTTTTAAATTTATTTTATTTGAGACTTAGAGTTATAGACAGTGAAAGGGAGAGACAAAGAGAAAGGTCTTCCTTCCATTGGTTCACTCCCCAAATGGCCGCCAATGACCGGAGCTGTGCCAATCTGAAGCCAGGAGCCAGGCACTTTTTCCTGGTCTCCCACATGGGTGCAGGGGCCCAAGGACTTGGGCCATTTTCTACTGCTTTCCCAGTCCATAGCAGAGAGCTGGAGTGGAGGAAGAGCAGCCAGGACCCATATGGGATGCTGGCACCGCAGGCAGAGGATTAACTGGCCTCCATTCATGTATTCTTTTAACATCAACCTGCTGCTGGCTAATTCTTTTTATACTGCCAAGAGTCAAATGGTTTGTTTAGGGTTTTTAAAAGGTTAACCATAAGACCAACATCATTAACAGTATTCCAGATTCAGTTTGGTCTATTGGTTTTGGTAGCCAAACAGAAAGAAACTCTCAGAAGCTTCTATAGCTAAAGATCATGATATCCATAATATAACTGAGTTAAAGGAGGTACCCTGCACTCTCTGCTTTCTACCCTTGTGCATCTAAATGTTACACTGCCATCTTTTAAAAATATTCATTTTATTTACTTGAAGACCAGATAGAAGAAGAGACAGACAAAGAAACCTGCTGTCCATAGGTTCACTCACCAAATAGCCAGGAGCCAAGAACTCAATCAGCTTTCTCATGGAAGAGCACAGTAGTAGGGAGCCAGAATTACAGCAGAGCCAGGACTCAAACCAGGAAATCCAGTATGGGATGAGAGTATCCAAAGTGGCATCTTAACTGCTGTGTCGCATGCCCCAGTGTCATCTTTTAACTAGAAGTGTTTAATCTTATAGTTGGTGATTTATAAATTATACTCCTAGATATATCAAGGACTATAATGTTGAGACTAATTTACATTGACGTTTCATTGTTCCACTGCTACCACTTGTTTGTTGACATAATGGGTTGTACAAGATTCTATCCATTTAAGATGTTCTCATGTCTTTCTTCAGTTTTTGGCTTTCACCTATTCTCTTTGTTCAATTTTAGAAAGTAGTTATGGGTAGCAAATTTAAATTTCTTCATTCTTTTTTTATTGTCTACTAAGAAATATGCTGGAAAGCTGAAAGAAAGATAGAAAGAAAGGATATGGATAATCTAGGTTGGATAAACAATGAAAACTGGCTACTCATTTAGGATAGTTTGAATTTGATTCCTTGACTTGGAATTTCTCAAGATCTGTCTTCCCCTTCATGAATACAATATTCAAAGTTAAAAGCTTTATAAGTGCTTTATAATTAACTACAGCTGAAAAGTCAAATTATTTGGGAATCTATCTGAAACAGTATGAATGAAGCCTTCCCAAAAGCAGAGACAGAGTTTTGATTCTGAATCCTATTTTGTTCTAGGTTTACTTGAAGAAAGAAAAAAATGTCTCCACTTTTGAAAAGCATCATTGATATTATTGAAATTTTCAACCAATATGCCTCACATGACTGTGATGGGGCAGTACTAAAGAAGAAAGACCTAAAGATCCTTCTTGACAGGGAATTTGGAGCTGTCCTTCAGGTAAGAGCTAATGAGAAAAGGCAATATCTCTACGGATTCAGAGCAAGAAATGGTGACTTTTATATTCATTTTACACCATGAAAAGTCTGCACATCTCCCTATTTATTTCTGAGTCAGAAGGAACTAAAACTGGCATGATGGTCTGCACACTAAAGAAACTGGTAGAAATGATGAGAATGAACTGTTCGTGGGACATTACCATCAGTGATGTCAAATCAAACTAGATTTGGACTGTTTTAATTTGCTTCCAAATTTCAAGAAATGAAATAAGCCTGTTCTCTACTATAGAGGTGTTACCATAAATGTTTTACTGTTTTCAAACATAGGATTAGGAGTATTGGCTATTTAAGACAAAAAAGCTAATATAAATCATCATAACTTTCCATTGTATCTCTGTCTCTCTCTCTTTCTCGAGGTTTCATTCATTCTTATTTACCCAGCCCCCCCAAAAAATTGTGTTATTTTGATCAGCATTAATTTGCAAGATGCAAAGCTTTCCAAGGAATGTATGCTTTAAAATAAAGGTTTCACATTTTACATGGGGACACAAGACTTGATACATGCTAATTATTTTCTAATTGCTCTGAATGTCTGTTTTTAAACTTTTCTAAAACTTTGAGAGGGAGAGGAAAAGAGGGAGAGAGGAGAGTCTCATCTGTTAGTTCACTCCCCATATGTACTCAACAGCTGTGGTTGGGCCTGGGCTGGAGACAGGAACAGGGAACTCAATCTAGGTTTCCCACATGAGTGGTAAGACTCCAGTTCCTGTAGTCATCATGCTGCCTTGTTGGGAAAATGGAATTGGGAACCAGAGCACAGAACCAACCCCATGCAGTATGATGTGGGATGCAGGCATCTTAACCCTAAGCTAAATGTCCACTTCTTGAATGTGTCTTGAATGTCAGCATAGCATAACATAAAAGTATGTTATGGCTATGATAAAATTTTCTTACCTGTAAATAGTACATTGTAAAACAATTTTTTTCAACTTTTTTCATAGAGACCACATGACCCTGAGACGGTAGACGTGATGCTAGAACTTCTGGATCGCGACTCTGATGGTCTGGTCGGGTTCGATGAATTCTGCCTACTTATTTTCAAGTTGGCTCAAGCGGCTTATTATGCACTTGGCCAGGCCTCAGGGTTAGACGAGGAAAAGCGGTCCCACGGTGAGGGCAAGGGGCGCCTGTTACAAAATCGCAGGCAAGAAGATCAAAGGAGATTCGAACTCCGGGACAGACAATTCGAAGATGAACCAGAGCGACGACGCTGGCAAAAGCAGGAACAGGAGAGGGAGCTCGCTGAGGAAGAGGAACAGAGGAAGAAACGAGAGCGATTCGAGCAGCACTACAGTAGGCAGTACCGCGACAAGGAGCAGCGGCTCCAAAGGCAAGAACTAGAAGAGCGCCGCGCAGAGGAAGAGCAGCTGCGAAGGCGCAAGGGTCGCGACGCAGAGGAGTTCATTGAGGAAGAGCAGCTGCGAAGGCGAGAGCAGCAAGAGCTGAAGAGGGAGCTCCGCGAGGAGGAGCAGCAAAGGCGAGAGCGCCGAGAGCAGCACGAGCGGGCGCTCCAGGAGGAAGAAGAGCAGCTGCTGAGACAGAGGCGCTGGCGCGAGGAACCACGCGAGCAGCAGCAGCTGAGGCGCGAGCTGGAAGAGATACGCGAACGCGAGCAGAGACTTGAGCAGGAGGAGAGGCGCGAGCAGCAGCTGAGGCGCGAGCAGAGACTTGAGCAGGAGGAGAGGCGCGAGCAGCAGCTGAGGCGCGAGCTGGAAGAGATACGCGAACGCGAGCAGAGGCTTGAGCAGGAGGAGAGGCGCGAGCAGCGACTTGAGCAGGAGGAGAGGCGCGAGCAGCAGCTGAAGCGCGAGCTGGAAGAGATACGCGAACGCGAGCAGAGGCTTGAGCAGGAGGAGAGGCGCGAGCAGCTGCTGGCTGAGGAGGTGCGGGAACAGGCCCGGGAGCGAGGCGAGAGCCTCACCCGGAGGTGGCAGCGGCAGCTAGAGAGTGAGGCCGGCGCACGTCAGAGCAAAGTCTACTCCAGGCCCCGCAGGCAGGAAGAGCAGAGTCTCCGCCAGGACCAGGAGAGGAGGCAGCGCCAGGAACGTGAACGGGAGCTGGAAGAGCAGGCCCGCCGGCAGCAGCAGTGGCAAGCAGAAGAAGAGAGCGAGAGGCGCCGCCAGAGGCTGTCGGCCAGGCCCTCGTTGCGCGAGAGGCAGCTGAGGGCGGAGGAGCGCCAGGAGCAGGAACAACGGTTCCGGGAGGAGGAGGAGCAGCGGCGCGAGAGGAGGCAGGAGCTGCAGTTCCTCGAGGAGGAGGAGCAGCTCCAGCGACGGGAGCGTGCCCAACAGCTCCAGGAAGAGGACAGCTTTCAGGAGGATCGGGAGAGGAGGCGACGCCAACAGGAGCAGCGCCCCGGCCAAACATGGAGGTGGCAACTCCAGGAAGAAGCCCAAAGACGCCGTCACACGCTGTACGCCAAACCGGGGCAGCAGGAGCAGCTGAGGGAGGAAGAGGAGCTGCAAAGGGAGAAGAGGCGCCAGGAGCGGGAGAGAGAATATCGGGAGGAAGAGAAACTGCAGAGAGAGGAAGACGAGAAGAGACGACGCCAGGAACGCGAGAGACAATACCGGGAGTTAGAGGAGCTGCGGCAGGAAGAGCAGCTGCGTGACAGGAAACTCCGCGAGGAGGAGCAGCTCCTTCAAGAAAGGGAGGAAGAGAGGCTGCGCCGCCAGGAACGCGAGAGGAAACTCCGCGAGGAGGAGCAGCTGCTGCGCCAGGAGGAGCAGGAGCTCCGCCAGGAACGCGAGAGGAAACTCCGCGAGGAGGAGCAGCTGCTGCGTCGGGAGGAGCAGGAGCTCCGCCAGGAACGCGAGAGGAAACTCCGCGAAGAGGAGCAGCTGCTTCAGGAGAGGGAGGAAGAGAGGCTGCGCCGTCAGGAACGCGCCAGGAAACTCCGTGAGGAGGAGCAGCTGCTGCGCCAGGAGGAGCAGGAGCTCCGCCAGGAACGGGAGAGGAAACTCCGCGAGGAGGAGCAGCTGCTGAGACGCGAGGAGCAGCTACTGCGCCAGGAACGCGACAGGAAACTCCGCGAAGAGGAGCAGCTCCTTCAGGAAAGCGAGGAAGAGAGGCTGCGTCGCCAGGAACGCGAGCAACAACTTCGTCGGGAGCGCGACAGAAAGTTCCGCGAGGAGGAGCAGCTCCTTCAGGAGAGGGAGGAAGAGCGGCTGCGCCGTCAGGAACGCGAGAGGAAACTCCGTGAGGAGGAGCAGCTCCTTCAGGAGAGGGAGGAAGAGCGGCTGCGCCGTCAGGAACGCGAGAGGAAACTCCGTGAGGAGGAGCAGCTCCTTCAGGAGAGGGAGGAAGAGCGGCTGCGCCGTCAGGAACGCGAGAGGAAACTCCGTGAGGAGGAGCAGCTGCTGCGCCAGGAGGAGCAGGAGCTCCGCCAGGAACGCGCCAGGAAACTCCGTGAGGAGGAGCAGCTGCTGCGCCAGGAGGAGCAGGAGCTCCGCCAGGAACGCGACAGGAAACTCCGCGAGGAGGAGCAGCTGCTGCGCCAGGAGGAGCAGGAGCTCCGCCAGGAACGCGACAGGAAACTCCGCGAAGAGGAGCAGCTCCTTCAGGAAAGCGAGGAAGAGAGGCTGCGCCGTCAGGAACGCGAGAGGAAACTCCGTGAAGAGGAGCAGCTGCTGCGTCGGGAGGAGCAGGAGCTCCGTCGGGAACGCGCCAGGAAACTCCGTGAGGAGGAGCAGCTGCTTCAGGAGAGGGAGGAAGAGAGGCTGCGCCGTCAGGAGCGCGCCAGGAAACTCCGTGAGGAGGAGCAGCTGCTGCGCCGGGAGGAGCAGGAGCTTCGTCAGGAGCGCGACAGAAAGTTCCGCGAAGAGGAGCAGCTGCTTCAGGAGAGGGAGGAAGAGAGGCTGCGCCGTCAGGAACGCGACAGAAAGTTCCGCGAGGAAGAAAGACAGCTTCGTCGCCAGGAACTCGAGGAACAGTTTCGTCAGGAGCGCGATAGAAAATTCCGCTTAGAGGAACAGATCCGCCAGGAGAAGGAGGAAAAGCAGCTGCGCCGTCAGGAGCGCGACAGGAAATTCCGCGAGGAGGAGCAGCAGCGACGCCGCCAGGAACGCGAGCAACAACTTCGTCGGGAGCGCGACAGAAAGTTCCGCGAGGAGGAGCAGCTCCTTCAGGAGAGGGAGGAAGAGCGGCTGCGCCGTCAGGAGCGCGCCAGGAAACTCCGCGAGGAGGAGCAGCTGCTGAGACGCGAGGAGCAGCTACTGCGCCAGGAACGCGACAGAAAGTTCCGCGAGGAGGAGCAGCTGCTTCAGGAAAGCGAGGAAGAGAGGCTGCGCCGCCAGGAACGCGAGAGGAAACTCCGCGAGGAGGAGCAGCTGCTTCAGGAAAGGGAGGAAGAGCGGCTGCGCCGTCAGGAGCGCGCCAGGAAACTCCGCGAGGAGGAGCAGCTGCTGCGCCAGGAGGAGCAGGAGCTCCGCCAGGAACGCGCCAGGAAACTCCGCGAGGAGGAGCAGCTGCTGCGCCAGGAGGAGCAGGAGCTCCGCCAGGAACGCGACAGAAAGTTCCGTGAGGAGGAGCAGCTGCTGCGTCGGGAGGAGCAGGAGCTCCGTCGGGAGCGCGACAGAAAGTTCCGCGAGGAGGAGCAGCTGCTTCAGGAAAGGGAGGAAGAGCGGCTGCGCCGTCAGGAGCGCGCCAGGAAACTCCGCGAGGAAGAAGAGCAACTGCTGTTTGAGGAGCAGGAAGAGCAGAGGCTCCGGCAGGAGCGAGACCGGCGGTACCGAGCAGAGGAGCAGTTTGCCAGAGAGGAGAAGAGCCGTCGTCTGGAAAGAGAGCTGCGTCAAGAAGAAGAGCAGAGACGCCGCCGGGAACGGGAGAGGAAATTCCGGGAAGAGCAGCTCCGCCGCCAGCAGGAGGAGGAGCAGAGGCGCCGCCAACTGCGGGAGAGACAATTCCGAGAAGATCAGAGCCGTCGGCAAGTTCTGGAGCCCGGTACACGTCAGTTTGCTAGGGTCCCGGTGCGCTCCAGCCCTCTTTATGAATACATCCAAGAGCAGAGATCTCAGTACCGCCCCTAAGAGATGTTGCCGGTGTCCTGACACCTGCCAAAGCCTCAAGCAAAAGAAAGTGAGAAACAGTGCGTACCAAACGATAACGCAAATGTTTCTGGTTGTGGGAAAATTCTCTGATGTTAGAATGTGTCTTTTCTTCCAAAATCTTTACACTCATTTCATGTACTTTGTACTTCTACCTTTTATTCTTTGTCAAGTAGTTCTTTACTACAATATATCTTTGCTCTTTGGTGCAGATATAGTGAGCATTTTTTAAAACAACAACCCTTTAATTTGTTTAAGGAGTTTTGTTTGAGGAACACGTTGATTTATTGCCTTAAAAGTGGCAAGAATAATAGGACAATTTGATATTGAGAAAAATTGGCTCTACATCATTAACAATTGAACCATCTTGTGGAGTGTTCAAATGTTTTTAATGTTCAAGTTGATATTTCGTCTTAGGCCTAAATTTAATTCACCTTTACTTCCAAATAGCTTCAGATCTTTTGTGGCATAGTTAACACAGATTCTTCCAGGTGACTGAGTTTTTACAATCCTTGAATAGTACAAGGGGAAGTGACTTCTGCAGTAAAACTCCCTATGAAGTTAAGTCCTTAACTGGAAGAATACCACTTAAGAATAAGGTTTAGCTTGGAGACAAAATTCGGAATATGTTTTCCTACACAACTCCACTTGAACACAAACACTTAATCTCTTGAAGCAAAAATAAGATGTTTCTCAAACAATTTCAGAGCTCATATATTAAAACTATCTCCTGTAGTTTCTAGTGCTGTGTTCTGTTTCCCCCAAGTTTTGATGGGTTTGGGAATATACCTTTGTGAACTTTGTCTTAGAGGGAACCTGACCAGGATCCTATCTTGCTGTAGGACCCATGAGATCACAGAACGTGTTGGGGGATGGAAACGGGGAAAATGTGTGAACAGAGCGGCAAGTTTCTAGATGCTCTTTAACAAGATTCATCAGCCCACAATCCTTTGAGGCCTATTGATACTACCTTGGAGACAGTCTTGTTGAAATAATTGCACTGTGAGACATCAATAATAAATGTTTGGCAAGTAATTATTTGTGTCTGTTTTAATTACATCTTGGTCATAACTCAAGATCTAGTTGTCTGAATATTGGCATAAGTTCCCAATCACTTAAAAATACTTTGTTACTCTTATCTATGACCTAATAAGAAAAGGGGAAGACCCTCTTTTTCCCCACCTTTTTTCCCAGTTAAATTATTTCCATCCTCACACTGATTTCTCTTTCCAAGTGTTTTTGTTCATGACCCCAGAGTTTCCTATGCCTTTTCTTGCATTGACTCCCTAGTCATTACAAATACTCAGTGCTCTCAGTGTTTAATATTTCCTTCTGAGAATTCAAAAGCTTCTTATTCTCCGATGTCTGATAATTCAATGTTAGAAAAATAGCCTGGGGGTGGGTGCAGTGAATAAAGCCGCCACCTGCAGTGCTGGCATCCCATATAGGCCCTCATTTGAGTCCTGGCTGCTCCACTTCTGATCCAGCTCTCTGCTATGGCCTGAGAAAGTAGTAGAAGATTGTTGAGTTGGATCCGTTCTGAGAGGAGGAGCATGGTGGGGGCAAGAGGTGCGGAGTCACCACACAGACCCCTGGAGTCTGCTAAAAGCAGGCCTTAGGCGAGCAGCCGGCAGACTTGTTTATTTCAGTTGGTACAGCAGCTTAAATAGTCAAGGCAGCCAACCTGGTCAAGGGGTGGCCTATGCCCTAACCAATCACAGCCTGTTGCCAGGCAGTTTCCATTGCCGGTGGCCATCTTGGCATGGCCTTCTCATTCCACCACAGAAGATGATCCAAATCTTTGGGCCCCTGCAAATGCATGGTAGATCCAGAAGAAGCTCCTAGCTACTGGCTTTGGGTCCGTGCAGCTCCTGCTGTTGCAGCCATCTGGGGAGTGAACAAGTGGATGGAAGAACTCTCTCTCTCTCTCTCTGCCTCTGCCTCTGCCTCTCTAACTCTTTCAAGTAAACAAATAAGATCTTTTTAAAAAAAGAAAAACAGCCTGAAATTTCAGATCACTGCCACAGAAAATGACCCATTGATTGAAGCAATACAACCCAGGTAGTGACAATCAAATTTTGTTGTGGCCCTAATATTCCTGTGCCACCTGCAGGAGTCTGTATTTACAATTCACAGTTTGGAAATTATAAATAAGTCCAAGAAGACCCAGATCAGTATATCATAAGTTTTAATTGTTACAGTCATGGATGAAAAGATGCCCTAATTAATAATCAGTCAACATTTTGGTGAATTGAGACAAAGAAGCTAAGCCCATAGCTCTTGAATATCATTCTGAGAGACCAAGGTAGCATTCTCTCTCTCTCTCTCTCTCTCTCTCTCTCTCTCTCTCTCTCTCTTTCCCTCTCTCCACACATACACACAAAATAGATGCTCACCTAGGAGAGAATCGGAGACTCTCCCAAAATTGTCTTGAAATTTCATTTCTTTCAAATGATTACTAACTGCAAAAATACCTCTTCCCTAACGTAAGTTGAATACTTAAGGATCTTTACAGAAAATCTAGGAAGCACCTCATTGACTTTCTCTTGGGATCCTCTCAAAGGGTGCTCATCTGAGCACTTCCTTATAAATGTTCAGTCTCAGGATACCACTGAAATATTTTCATCAGATAATCTAGAGTTCAGTGATAATGATTAGGGTAAAAAAAAAAAAAACCCTTCAACTCCTTATACCACTTTACAAGATGAGGAGAATACAGTTTCCAAAGAAGAAATATTGTTTCATCATAGTTACAATGACATGTTATAGAACAACAACAAAAGTGTCAGCCAATGCCCGCTGGCTATTCTTTCGCATGCTGGCAGGAGAACATGAAAGCCAAATCTCTTGCTTCACCTGAATAATGTACTTGCATGGACAGGACCTTGAGTTTGTTGGGCAATTACCTGCTTCACTATAAACTGAGAGCTCTATTAATAGATTGGCGGCTGCTGTGATGAACAGCTGGTTTCCATGTGTTCTGGCCTGAATTGTGTTCCCTCCAAAGAATCATATGTTGAAGTCCTAACCTTTAGTGACTCGAGTTGTACTTTGGAGATACAGTATTTTTAAGGATAATTAAAGTGAGGTTGTTAGGTTGGGTCCTAACCCAATTTCACTGGTGTCCTTATAGTATGAAGAAATTTGGACACAAACATAGGAGAGGGAAGATGATGTAAAAACAGAGGGACAAGATGACCAACTACAAGCCAAGATAGAAGCCTGGACTAAATCTTTTCCTTACAGTCTTCAGAAGAAAACAGCCCTACTGACACCTTGATCTTGAACTCCAGAACTGTGAGAAAATAAATTCTTTTGTTTAAGCCTCCCAGCCCAAGGATACACCAGGTAAGCAGGGGTTGTGTTGCTAGCTAAGCCTATCTTATTGTGATGATTATCTTTTGACATTGAATAGATAGTTCCTGGTTGTTCAAAGACACTTTTTTTAAAAAATTAAAACCACCATAGTTTCATTGGGAAGTAGAAAGAATGAAACAAGGAATCAAAAGCCTGGGATTTATTCATTCAATCCATTCAACAAATATTACTGAACTCCTGGGTATGTGCCAGATATTGTTCCAGGCAATATCCCTACAGTAGTGAGAAAGCCAATCTGGCCTCTTTCTTCACTTTTCTGTGTGTCCTTTGCAAGCTGCATAAACTTTCTGGCCCACCACTGTTTGGTATTTCAAGCTATGATACTGGAATAGCTATCACCAAGGTTATTCCCAGGACTGAGTAAAAGTTATTTTAATTCTAACATTCAGTTTGTTCAATTGAAACTCTGAAAACAACTTTAACAATCCCTCTCCTCTACTTTTAACTTCAGGTATTAGAGAACAAGAGAAAAATTACCGACAAAGGTGATAAGGGCCTGGTTCCAGCTTCAAAACTTTTTTTTTTTTTAAACAACCATCCCTGAACTAACTTACACTTCCACTGGTCTCCTAAACTCTTCCTCAGAATACCTTCTTATCATCCCAGGTTTGTTCATTGAGGAAGAAGACTTTAAGCCTCCCCATTTTCCTTCACTTGAGTACTACTAAAGATCATTGCCCTTCTGACTTATGAATTTCCCATATGCATTTAATTATTCTTTTGTTTCTGAGGAGATAATGATTTGGAATCACTCAAACTAAAATTCAGTGGCCATAAGTATGAGTTAAGTATGAACTCATCTCTGCTCCTTGTTCTTTCACTAATGATACATTGCCATTATGTGTACTCAGTCATGGTAATTATGTGTTTTTTTCACCAAGTATACTGGGACTGACTCCCCTAAGCAAGAGGAAACTCTGCCAGCAGATGGCCCTAGAACTTAAATTATAGCACTAGCTCTTCCCTGTGTCTTCAGCTTGCTGGCCCACCCTGCAGATTTTGGACTTGCTGACCTTCATTAGTGTGTGAGCCAATTCCTTAAAATAAATCTCTTCCTACTGAATTAAGACAACAAATTTTATACATATAGGTTCCATTTATAGATTCTAATTATCTGGAGAATCCTATAAGGTGGGATGTTAGGAAGGTAGGTTAATCATGAGTGTGGAGCAAATTTCATGTTCCATTACTTGCTAACGTCCTCAGTTCTCTTTCCCAAATTGTCTTTCAGTCACATCAGCCTGGAAAAAATCTAATCTTTGGTTGGGTATAACTCTGTCTTCTGCATCTGTACTGAGCATGGCTGGAGAAAACCCCATAGCTGAACACATTGGTGTCATGAGAAATATATGATCTTAGTCTTAAACTGGAAGCTCAGTACTTTTCGGTGATCATACAGCTTCCATTGTTAGTTTTCTGTGTTCTACAAAAGTTACTGTACTTTTTAAATTTTTTATTTATTTTAAAGACAGTTACAGAGAGAGAGAGAGACAGAGAGAGGTCTTCCATCTACTGGTTCACTCCCCAAATGGCCACAACAGCCAGAGCTGAGCCAATCTGAAGCCAGGAGCCAGGAGCTTCTTGTCAGGGACCCAAGCACTTGGGACATCTTCCACTGCTTTCCCAGGCCATAGTAGAGAGCTAGATCAGAAGTGGAGCAGCTGGGACTTGAACCAGCACCCATATGGGATGCCAGCACTGCAGACCAGAGTTTTAACCCACTGTGCCACAGCGCCAGTCCCAACAGTTACTGTATTTTAAACTATCTCCAACCATTTGACTCCCTCCCCACCTCTTTTCCCACTATTGGATAATGATCTTGCCACTTTACTTCATAAATAAAATAAAAATCACCAAACCAGAACGCCTAAACTTTCTTCTACCAGACTAAAACCTTATTGGCATCTATTTACACTCATGTTTTCTTTCTGTTCCAATGGAAAAGGTTCATCTAATTCTAATCTTGTTCTCTGAATGCTATCTTTTCTTGCCTCCTCAGGAAACATGCTATGTTGATCATTCTGTCCCTTTTATATACTTGAACCTGTCTTTATTGGTTTCCTCCCATCAGTACATATATATATACTCAAGTCTCTTCCATTTTACAAAATCCTACCTTGTGCCCACAATCCCACCTGACCTTTCTCCTCCCCTTTATAATTAGTATTCTTGAAAGATTTGTCTTCTTATGTTTCTACTTATTTTCTTTGCATTCCTCAACTCATTCTGTTGATTGTCATTGGTCACAAGGTTATTCAATCATTAGGTACTTTTCAGCACTTATCTTGGTTTCTCAGAAATATTTGATGATAATTGCCTCTTCATTCTTGCAACATGTTCTGTTCAATCTTTTGTGATACTGCATATATTCCTGGTTTTCCTCCTACCTCTCTGGTCTCTTTTCTTTTTTTCTTTTATCTTTCCCTTGAATGTTGGTCTGTCTTAGCCAAGCTCATCTTTTTTTTTTTTTTTACAGCTAGAGTTAGAGAGAGAGACAGAGACAGAGACAGAGAGAAAGGTCTTCCTTCTGTTGGTTTACCCCACAAATGGCTGCTACGGCCAGAGCTACTCTAATCCAAAGCCAGGAGCCAGATGCTTGTTCCTGGTCTCCCACGCGAGTGCAGGGGCCCAAGGACGTGGGCCATCCTCCACTTCCCTTCTGGGCCACAGCAGAGAGCTGGACTGGAAGAGGAGCAACCGGGACTAGAAGCTGGCGCCCATATGGAATGCCAGTGCCACAGGCAGAGGATTAACCAAGTAAGCCACAGCGCCAGCCCCCAAGCTCATCTTTCTTTTCTTCTTTGTCCTGAGTAATCTTGCCTATTTTATGGCTTTGGTTACTACTGATAAGTTGATATTTCACATTTATATACAAAATCCAAGCATCTCATCTGAGCTCCAAACTTACATAACCATCTGCCAGCAAGATATCACTTTCTAGAAAGTTATAGTAAATTTGAACTTGTCATCTCCCCTCACTACAAACATGAAGCTTCTTTTTGCTTTGATCTCAATAATGACAACACTACTCATCCTGTTTCCTATTTGTTGAAAGTAGAACCTCCTAAATTACTATATATGTATACATATGTATAATGTATATTTTATCCTTTATCCCACATCTTAAATTTCTTTTTTTTTTTTAAGATTTATTTATTTGCTTGAAAGTCAGAGTTAGAGAGAGAAGGAGAGGCAGAGAGAGAGAAAGAGAGGTCGTCCATCCACCGGTTCATTCCCCAGATCGCTGCAACAGCCAGAGCTGCGCCGATCTGAAGCCTGGAGCTGGGAGCTTCTTCCGGGTCTTCCCAAGCACTTGGGCCATCTTCTGCTTTCCCAAGTGGTTTAGCAGGGAGTTGAATCGGAAGTGAAGCAGCCAGGGCACAAACTGGCACCTATATAGGATGCCAATATCACAGGCTGTGGCTTTACCTGCTTGCTATGCCACAATGCTGGCTCCTGTAGATGAGTTTTTTAACTTTGGGGTTTTATTACTAATTTTTGCCATCTCAGAAGAAACTTTTATTTTAAAATATTTTTGGGGGGCCAGAGCTGTGGCACAGCAGGTTAAAGCCCTGGCCTGAGGCCTCAGCATCCCATATGGGTACCGGTTCTAGTCCCAGCTGCTCCACTACTGATCCAGCTCTCTGCTATGGCCTGGGAAAGCAGTAGCAGATGGCCCAAGTCCTTGGGCCCCTGAACCCGTGTGGGAGACCTGGAAGAAGCTCCCAGCTCCTGGCTTCAGATCAACACAGCTCTGGCCATTGCAGCCATTTGGGGAGTGAACTAATGGAAGGAAGACCTTTCTCTCTGTCTCTACCTCTCTCTGTAACTCTTTCAAATAAATAAAAAAAAAACTTTAAAAAAATTTTTTTGTTCTCTAATTCCCTCTTTTTAGAGCATTTTGGTCTTGTCTCATTTAATTTCTTTGGAATATATAAATTACAGTTTTTATTTATTTTTAATTGGCAAATACATTAAATATAGTGTACAGTGTGATGCTTTGAAAGATATATGAACATACACACATATTGTTTGGTTGATTAAATCAAGCTATTTAACACATCCATTATCTCACATACATACTTATCTTTTTTGTGGCAAGAACACTTAAAATTTACTCTCAGCAATTTTCAATATTCATTATTACAATACTTCATTATTAACTATAATATATAATATTGCATATAATGCAATACTTCATTATTAACTATAGTCACCATACTGTACAGTATACCTCCAGAAATACTTCTCCTAATTGAAACTGTACCCTTGACCAATATCTCCCCATTTCTCCTCCCTGCTCAGCCCCTGATAACTGTTATTCTGTTCTCTGTGTCTATGAGTTTGACCTTTTTAGATTCCAAAGAAACATGATTCCGTGCCTGGCTTATTTCACTTAGCTTAATGTCTTCCGGGTTTATCCATGTTGTCATAAATGACAGAATTTCCTTCTTTTTAAAGGTTGAATAGTATTCCCTCGTATCATATTTTCTCTATTAACTCACTGATAGATAGGTACATTGATTCCATGTCTTGGCTATTATGAATAATGCTGCAGAGAACATGAGAGTAAAGCTATCTCTTTGACACACTGATTACATTTCCTTAGTATGTACATGCAGAAGTGGAAGGCTGAGGGTTAATATCTGTTATATATTAATGTTAGCCATCACAAAACACACCGAACACCGGAGTAAGGGAAAGGGTTTATTGGGGAACACCCAACAGACAGGAGTGAAGGGGCAGCAAAGGGAAAAGAGAAAAAGAGAGTATAAGAGAGAAACAGAGAGGAGAGAGCTAGCAAAGGGAGAAGAGAGGAGCCGAGAGAGAGAGCCAAGAGACCAAAGGAGGAGGCCAAAGAGAGGAACCAAGAGAGCGCAGGAGAGAAGGGCCAAGAGAGCACGTGTTCAGGAACAGGCCCTTTTAAAACCTTGCCCAAGGACGGGCAGGGAAGCAGGAGCAGCGAATCCCATTAGGATGGGGGTGGAGCCTGGCTCAGGTAGCTGGGCCATTTGGCCACCTGGCTAAAACTGAACCAGTTTCCTAATATTCCCCCCTTTTGTTTTTTATAAATCAGGATTTGTATGGGATTACATTAGTCCCAAAAGTCCAGGAGGGGTAGAGGGATGACGATCTGTCTTTAGAGCTACTTCCTGCTGACATGGGGCGATGAGGTACTCTTTGCTGGCATGGGGCAATGTCTCAAGCCGCTGTCTCCTGGGTGGGGAGCCGAGTATATCCCTGTAGCAGCATTTGGTTGACTGCCTGGTTGCTGAAGGCCTTCGTTTGTTCCATTATAACCTGCTGTAAACACTTAGACACGGTAGTATAAAAAACAGGGTGAGAATATTAATTAACCAGGTAATGAAAGGATTTCATAGAGGAAAGGAAATGGGGGGGGGGGTCCTCTGGACCCTTGTGGGGACAGTTTGATGGATGTGGTTTAAAGCTGATCCCAGCCAAGACTGGGAGAAAGGCCACTTAACTTTTGCAGGTAGCTGGGTTTGTCTGTAGAGAAATTCTGAACAATTACACAGCATTAAGTGTGGGAGAGGTCCATCAGTACACACATGTTGGGAGTAGAGCCATTGGTGGTAGAGTAGAGGCTATGGTTACAAAGGAATGAGGCCCAAGTGGGCTAGACAGGGTCTAGAACAAAGGACAGAGTCATTAATAGAGGAGCCAAGAAAGGTGCTGTCTAAGCTACAAATAAGTTTTCTGATTGAGAGGCAAATAGAACCTGATGAAAGGGGCTTGATAATAATCAGGTGGGCTTTAGGCCTTGTAAGTTAAGAGGCCCAGACTTATCTATCTCTTCATATAGCCTACATCCTAAGGGAGGTGTGAACCTCCTTGGGGAAGGCACCCTGTTGACTTCCATTACCTACCTGGCCTTGAAGGAGAGCTGGCCAGGTAAAGGCAGGTGGCATCTCTAACAGGAAATTCACAGTTCTGCCTGCAATGTTGCTGACCCTGGTTGGCTGCCCCCTCAGCCGCAGTGGTCACTTTGAAAGCTGGGCTGAGTGAAGAGCTTTTCAGCTTAGAGTCAATAAGATCTGTGGCTCTGACCTGGGCGTCCTTCGACTCCAGGGCAGGTCCATTTCCAGTGATCCAGCTCTTGGCTGGCAGAGCTGCCAGGGCTCATCACAAGCTGACTTCTGCTGAAGCCCAGGCTTACCACATCGAAAGCCATTGCAGTGGCCTGGCCTGTTGGGTCTCCTTGGAAGCAGATTACTGTTTAGAACAGCCATTAATAGGCCTGCCACTTATCTCTACATTTGTGATGCCTAGCTTTCTTTTCCTCCAAGGTTTTGCTAAAGCAGACCAGAGGATGCAAGTCAAGGGGGTGCTCAAGTCCCATCTCTAATCTTTGTGGCCTAAACTAGAAGTCTATAGTCACAGGCATGTTCTGTAGTAGTTTACGTTGAGGCAGATAATTTCCATCAGGAAAGCTATGTCCTTACTTTAAAACTTTCTCTCCCTTTGGTCTTAAAGGGAGGTTTTTTCTATTTACTGTTTACTTTGCTGATGGCGAAGTAAATCTAGCTATGAAATTACAATTTAAGCTCTTATTTTGGCTATGCTATTACAGAAAAATGTTAGCCATCTAAAATCAAATTTTGCATCTTGGAGATTCTTTCATAATAGAATTAGTTTCCTACCTCAAAGAAAATAGAGAGATGAGAGAACAAGTTCGGGCTTAGAATAGAGAAATGGGGGAGCAAGTCCTAGATTGTTTGCTGACAATAGCAATATCACATGAAAACTTAGAAAGCAGTTTCAACCATTAGATAACAACTTAAGAAAACATTTACCAGAAGGTCCAATGCCTTCTATAAATTTTATGAATGCATGTATTTGGAAACATCTCTTAAATATTTAACATGGCATAGCTTGTTTAACCAGTAGACTTAAGCACAAGCATATAGAATGTTTTTAGTTTCTTTCTACCAACAAGTTTAAAACATGATACAGAGATTCAGGTCACACCAATTAAAATGTATATTTGATTAATTTTAGCTGTTTAAATTTATAGGCAATTTTTTATCTATAAGCCAGTTAAAATAAAACTCTTAATAAATTTTCCCATGTAGACATACAACATTATACACATGTAACATAACATAATAGACCAATATAGCAGTTTTAATAGTCTTTTTTTAAAAATCTAACTTCTGTTTGTAAATTACCAATTGATTTGAATTACTTTTTGCTTTTAGTAATTTCAGTTAACCATACTTTATCTCAGTTGGTACCTGTAATACATTATTGGCTCTGTCTGTTTACAGAGTCATCCCAAAATACTGAATACAATAGATATGGCTGGAAAAGTCCATTGGAACCTATAGGAGGACAGCTAAACACAGAACCAACGTTTTAGTTTTATGAGCAATGAATCTGATATATAAAGCTGTAGATGACAAGACTTTAAAAAGTTGCCACATTTAAAATTATAAACGCATTAACCAACAAGAGGCACTTGCTTACTTTACAGTATTTTTGAAAGCATCTGTAGGATTTTACAGAGCATTTAACTCTTCTAGGCCTCTGGGGCTTTCTCATTAAGATAACCATCATGTCTAGTAACACAAGATCATTAGACTTTTTAATTCTCAGACATTTGTATTAATGCCATTTTATATTATAGAAACTTAAAATTTAGTACCACTTTACATCTTGACAGTATTTCTAATATAATCCAAATAGCCTGATTAGTTGGTGTCTCTACAAGATGAGACATAGGTCCTTTGATTTTTTCAGTTGGGCCCGAACTGGAAAAACCAAAGTCCAGAATTTACTGGAAATTTCAGAGTCCAAATTCTTTGAAACTTTGATTTTTGATTTTTTTGAATGCCTGTCAAGAATGCCAAGAAGGCTCAAAATCCAAATTATCTGGTTGAAATAAGATATCACCTCATACCTGTTAGAATGTCTATTATCAAAAAGACATAGCTGGCCAAGGAGTGCAGTGGAGGATGGCCCAAGTACTTGGGCCCTGCACCCCATGGGAGACCAGGATAAGCACCTGGCTCCTGCCATCGGATCAGCACGGTGCGCCGGTTGCAGCGTGCCGGCCGCGGCGACCATTGGAGGGTGAACTAACGGCAAAGGAAGACCTTTCTCTCTGTCTCTCTCTCTCATACTGTCCACTCTGCCTGTCAAAAAAAAAAAGACATAGCAAGTGTTTACAAGCATGGGGTGGGGTGGGGGAGCCCTTGCATACCCTTGATAAGTGTGTAAATTAATAGAACCATCAAGGAAAGCAGAGTGGTGGTTTCTCAAAAAATCCAAAATATTAGGAATTTCTACTTCTCTTCTGTTTCTTTAATTCCTCTGGTTCAGTTTCTGCTTATCTTTTTTTCTTTAATGCTGTTGTCTTATTCATACAGCTAAATAGTCTTAATTACCCATTTATGTCCATAAAAAAAGATCTGGGTTTCTCCTGATTTACATAAATAGATCCACTTTCATACTAAATGGGAAATTTATATCGGAGTTGGGGAAAAGTTTTAATTTACAGATGACTGCGAGGCCGCAGACACCAGCCACAGCCCTAAACGTCATAATGAAGCAGATTTTCCTAGAGTATCAGTGCCTATACCAGGACTCTTAGCTTTCAGTTAATCTGTTAGTCAGTCAACAAATATAGACAGGGAACCTACTATAGAAGATAAGGTGCTCCCAGTCCTGCCCTTAAGGAGCCTACATTTATCATTTCTAGGAAGTTTGTTCAGTTTCTTTAGGAAAGAGCCATTTGGGATTTCGCTAGGGAAATTGGGTAATAAAGGTTCAGATGTCTAAGCTCTCTGCCTTAGGGGAGGAGGGAGGCAGGAATGACCCCTGGGACGGTCTTCAATGACTGTTCCTGTTTACAACACCATTGCCCATTCACACCTGCATCAACTCTGCTGATTCTGAGTCTAGCACTTCTCCAGGTTCAGATCCACCTTTGCTTCTGCCACACCTAGTGACACATTCTAGGCTGTGCCTTTCTCCATCCGTTTCAGTCATGAACATTCTACCATCAACTTGCCATCTTCCACAGATTTATTGAAACCCCTCATGCCCTTATAAGTTTCCTCTAGTTCTGCTCATAGTTCTAGTTTATTTTTATATATTGATACTTTTATTTTAGGAAGGACATTTAAAATGTATTTGCTCAGACCACCATCATCTTGAACAAACTCTATTATTCTATGTTAAAAAGATAATAAAAATGTAAATATAAGCAGAAGTCTTATTTTTTCACTTGCCAAATTTGCCAGTATTATAATCATTAAAAATTTGTTTTATTAATCATTCTTTTCCAAAGTAGCCATTGTGTGAGGTTTTTAAAGTTTTTGTTTAGGGACCGGTGCTGTGATGTGGCAGGTAAAGCCACTGCCTGCAGTGCTGGCATCCCATATGGATGCTGGTTTGAGACCCAGCTGCTCCACTTACAATCCAGCTCTCTGCTATGGCCTGAGAAAGCAGTAGAAGATGGCCCAGATCCTTAGGTTCCTGCACTCATGTGGGAGACCTGAAACAAGCGAGCCAGCAGATGGAAGACCTCTCTCTCTTTCTCCCTCTGCCTCTGCCTCTCTGTAACTCTGCCTTTCAAAATAAATAAATCTTTAAAAAAAGGCTTTTGTTTAATATTTCAGTTGTGACTTTTGAAAAACAATAGGCTTTTAAAGATAATTTATATTATCTTTTCTACTTCTCTCTGCCCCCCACCTTGTCCATACTCTTGCTCTTGCTGTCACTCTTTCTCTCCTCCATTCTGTATCATCTCCACATAGAATTAGAGAGAACAGAACATCACAGAGGGACCACTAGAGGGGCCTCTTTGGAAGAAAAAAAGGCAATTGGAGTCTTCTTTCTGGTAATGGTAAACTTGTTTGTGGCTTATTGTACAGCAGACTAGATACTTTTTTAAGAAGTAGCTGGAGAGCAATCTCATTCCCCCTTGCCATGCCTCTGAGTCACTACTCATCCAGAGTGTGGGCATTAATTAAATAGTCTTGAGTAAGCACTGAAAAAGTAGGAGTGCCTGCTAAAGGGCTAGAGAACCATCGCCTACATAGTTTAGAGATAAGATAAGAACCAACTTTGACTTTCTAAATAAAACTATAATGTAAAATCATGGACTTTTAAAAATTTATTTATTTATTTATTTATTTGAAAGGCAGAGTTATAGAGAGGCAGAAGCAGAGAGAGAGAGAAGTCTTCCATCAGCTGATTCACTCCCTAGATGGCCACAATGGCCAGAGTTGTGCCCCTCGGAAGCCAGGAGCTTCTTCCAGGTCTCCCATGTGGGTGCAGGGGCCCAAGGACTTGGGCCATCTTCTCCTGCTTTCCCAGGCCATAGCAGAGAGCTGGATCAGAAGTGGAGCAGCCAGGACTCAAACTGGTGACCATATGGGATGCTGGTATTGCAGACTGTGACTTTACTTGCCACAGTACCGGCCCCAAATCATAAACATTTGAAAGAGTTTTGTTCTCTCCACTCTAAACCATTCCTGGCTTATCTCTTCCCATGGCAGAATTCTTTCTATAATCTAGCCAAGGAACAATGACTCGGCCTCTGTTAGAACAGGTCTAGAGAAAAGGATCACATTGCTTTCGGAATAGCCCATGTTATTGTCAAACAGCTGCACTTCTTAAAAGGTTGTTAATAAGGACTAGAGTTTTCTTTTCAGAAAGTTTCAATCACTGATTCTAGCTGTATTTTTCAGGCATTTATTGAAAAAGAAATTCAATGAGGACTATGGACTCAGAGACATATATTCTTTGGGCATTTCACTTCTGTATCCTGTCTCTGCCACTTAGTAGGTACACATCTGTGGGCAATTTGCTTAACAGCTAAGAGCCCTAACTTCCTTATCTGTTAAAAGATGATAATAGCTACCTAAAGGGGCTGTGAGAATTAAGACAGCCCGTGAAAGGCTGCTGACATGTCATGAGTGTTCAATAAACATTGGTTGCTTTCTCTTCCACGCCCATGAAAATATTGGAAGACAGTTATTATGTCTCTCCTAAGTCTCTCTTTCCAGTCCAGCTTTGCACATACCCAGTTTACTTCAGCCACTTCTCATGAGACTGGCCCATGAGCTCCAGGACAGGGAGACATAACTTACACAACTTGAAACACTCAGGGCCTGGTACAGTGTTTGAGACATAGTTAACACTCAGGAGATGTTAACTAATAAGAATTCAGATAACTTTCATGTGCCATAGTTCTCAGTACCATCTTGTCATTTTTAGGATGATGTTGAGAAATTATAGGTATAACCCAGGGATGGGAAAATTTTTTCTCAAGGGCTTATGGATACTTATACCATAATTCATGGGTCATACAATATTGTAAATTTAAAAACTAGCTTGTTATAGATTTATTGAATTTCTAGTCCTGCCTGCAATTGTCTTGGCAAAGTCAGACCAAAAGATTTCATAGGCCTTGTACAACCCATGGGTCAGACATTCCTCATCTCTGGAACATCAATGTGAACTCCACCCTCCTCAAAACACAGTTCCTTTATACTTGCCGTGATTATCAGGAAACTCAGAACAAGGTTTTTTGCTCAATATCAATGCTTTCAAGGCTGGTGCTGTGCTGTAGTAGATTAAGCATCTGCCTGAGGCACTGGCATCCCATCTGGGCACCTATTGGCATCCAGGCTGCTCCACTTCCAATCCAGCTCTCTACTAATGGTCTGGGAAAGCAGTGGAAGATGGCCCAAGTGCTTGGGTCCCTGCACCAGTGCGGAAGATACAGAAGAAGCTCCTGGCTCCCGGCTTTAAATCAGCCCAGCTCCTACCATTGTATCCATTTGGGGAGTGAACCAGCGGATGGAAGACCTCTCTTTCCATCTCTCCCTCTCTCTGTCTGTAACTCTGCCTCTCAAGTAAATAAATAAATCTATTAAAAAATGCCTGCGTCCCATTAAAAAAAAATCAATGCTTTCCTTAGCCTCAATTTTCTCATATAATTATCTCCATCTCCACCCCTTCATTATCTTGGTGTTTGTCTCTTACTCTTGTTTTCATGTATCTTATATCCCTTGAAAAGGAGGCAAGGATGTTTTAAAGTACTCTCTAGGGGCTGGCATTGTGGCACAGCTGGTTAAGTCACTGTCTGGGACACCAGCATCCCATATGAGCATCAATTCAAGTTATTTCCTATCCAGTTCTCTGTTAACGAGCCTGGGGAAGCAGTGTAAGATGACCCGAGTACTTGGGCCACTGCCATCCCTGTGGGAGACCTGGTTGGAATTACAGGCTCCTGGATTTGACCTGGCCAGCCCCAGGCCACTGTGGCAGTTTGGAGGAATTAACCAGTGGATGAAAGACTCTCTTTCTCTCTCTCTCTCTCTTTCTCTCTCCCTCTTTCTTTTTCTGTCTTTCCCTCTATCATTCTGCCTTTCAAATAAACAAAACAATAATCTTTAACAAAGGAACAAAAAAATTCTCTTTTTAAATATATAAGAAAAACAACTTAATCTAATATTCCTGTTAATTATATATTCTTGTGGACAGCACTATGGCACAGCAGGTCAAGTATCTGCCTGCAATGCCAGCATCTCATATGGTACCAGTTCAACAACCATTTGGGGAGTGAGCCAGCAGATGGAAGATTGTCTGTCTCTCCCTCTCTCCCTGTAACTCTGCCTTCCAAATAAATAGATCTTTTTTAAAAATTACATATTCTTCTGGTACCAGCATTGTGGTATAGTGGGTAAAGCTGCTGACTGCAACACCAGCATCCTTTATGGGGCTCTGGTTCGAGTCCCAGACACTCCATTTCCAATCCAGATCCCTGCTAATGCACCTGGAAAGCAGCAGATGACAAAAGTGGTTGGGCCCCTACACCCACGCAGGAGACCCACAAGAAGCTCCTGGTTCCTGGCTTCAGTCTGACCCAGCCCTAATCCCTGCAGCCATTTGGGGAGTGAACCAGCAGATGGAAGATCTTTCTCTCTCTCTCTCTCTCTCTCTCTCTCTCCGCTCTCCCTAACTGTGCCTATCACATAATTTTTTAAAATTTTTAATTATATACTCTCTACTAAGAGAGACCCAGACCTAAGATGTAATAAAAACACTTTTCCAGTTCATCATCTCAGACTCACTTCCTTCCTTACAGCTTCCATACCCCCCCCCTTTCTCCTTTACAGAGAGAACACAGTAATATAGGCACCCATTTCTAAGGTCCTTGGATTACGAAAATGGTTTTTAAAAGCAGATATCAATTACATTTTAAAAATAGCACATCTTAGGTAAGCAAGGTCCTGCACGGCCAGCAAGAGATTTTTTTTCCCTATAACACTGCCTCTGGGCAAGGAGAGCAGAGCATTGAAATCCTTGAGTCACCTAGCAGCCCCACTGTATCACATGACTAAATGGGGCTTTTATTTTTGAACACATGATTCTTACCCATGTTTCAAGGTAGGGTCAAATACAGGCCATCCTGTGGGCAGCAATAGGAATCAGATGACTTCTGAGATCTCTGCCTGCCCTATGATTTGACAAACAGCAATGTCATTGTGTCCTTAGGTTAAAAGGAAAGAAAAGGCAACACCACTCTGATGAATCCTCAGACCTAAAACCTGCAAAGGTCAGTGAACAGAACAGGATCCCCCCTTCCCTTCCTTTGGATAAGTCTACAGCCAAGATTTCACTGAAGCTGCCTGAAGAGGAAAGTAAAAAGAAGACGTGCCAACAGCCAAGAAGGAGTGGAGGCTGGGTTTGGTGGTGAGGAGTCAGGTCATCAGAGCCGGAGGGTGTCTCCTTCTTAAGTGTGCAATTAGGACCTCAATAAAAGGTCCCAGCACACACTGTCGGCACACAGCCCGCTACCCACGTCGCACTCGCTCTCACCCGTGAACCAGGTAAGTCTCACTGATCGTCTGCTTGGGCGTACTTATTCCAGGCTGCTGCTTTGCTTCTGCACAAGCTTGTGTGAGGATTTCAGAGGAAACGGGCTCAAGGCCAGCCCCTGTTCGTAAAGGTAGACTGGGAGCTCAAGCCACACAAATTCTTTTCCTTGCTTATGGAACTTCTTTGGTCGTTTTCTTTTTTAGAAAACTACTAAACTGTTTGGATGATACAGACATGAACACTGCTTAACAAGACACAGAACTCATATCTGTATTAAAGTGAAAATGGAGAGTTATTTAAATGATGGGTAATGATTGAGGGGTGGAGACTTGATCTTACCAATGAGTTCACATGGAACCATGTCTTCTTGGTTAAAAGATTCTTCTCCCTACAAACATAGGAGCTGATTTTCATGGTGTTCCTTCTCTTTTGTCTAGAAACTTTACTAACCTTGGAAATTAGAGTTTCCTAAGCAGAGGAGGTGGGACAGAGCCCCAGCAAGAGGAAGGCTAGTGGACCATCTCCGATGAGACTGCCAGGACGGGTCCCACTCTGTTCGCTTCATTTGCACCTTTCACTACTTACACTCACGTTCTTTCTCACCCTCCTTTTTGCAGTAAGCTTTCTCTGAACACACAAATGTGAGTGTTTACCTCAGAGCAGGAGGAGAAGTGCCTCTTCTAATACCTACCACAGTGCCTGCTGCAGAATCAAACCACCCCTGGAGTTCAGATACAAAGTTTTAGGATACAGACAGAAGGACCATCTTGCTCTCCCCTTTCTGAGGGAACCCATCCTAGGAAATGAGCAATGTTTGTTCTTCCTCACACAGTCTCTCTGAGCTTGCAAAGATGCCTCGGCTCCTGAGAGGTGTCCTCTGTGTAATGGAGACGTTCCACAAGTACGCCAGCGAGGACAAGGCTACGCTGACCCACAGAGAGCTGGAGCAGCTGCTCCAGGGCGAGCTTGCGGACTCTATCCAGGTGAGGTGCTCACTGAGCTGTAGAAATTCTTCCTCATCTGCTCTTTCCCTATCACCCAAGCAAGATGGGTACAAGTGAACCCTGTCCATTTGATACTTGACCACCATTCATTTTCTGACTTCTGGACAGCGTTGGCAGCCTCAGATTCCTGTTTTGTGCATTGCTTAATGAATCTTGCAGAGGAAATGAGGTTTTCCTCAATGGAACTAGACCTTCAGCAAAGCAACTCCTGAGAGGAGCTATTAGGCATCTGATGCAATCACAAGTGCTCTAAGGGCTCCTTTAAGTCATAGCTCTCTGATGAGAAGCGGCATCCAGAGCCAAAGAGCACTTCTGTTTGGGGAAATGTTACTAGATCCTGAGGAATGAGGGTCAAAAAAAAAGGGAGGATTCATGGGAGACGCAGACAGTCGGGGCACCTGATTGGCTGATTTCTCTCTGTGTTTTTATGCAGCCACATGTCATTCATGCTGTGCAGAGAAATTTGAATCTTCTGGGTATTGACAGTGCCGACACCATTAGTTTTGATGAATTTGTTCTGGTGATATTCAACTTGCTGAACCTCTGTTATTTTGACATGCAATCATTACTGAATTCAGAACCAAGACAGGTGCTTAACCCACACACTGTGGATCTTCAGGTGACTACCAGAAATGGTCAGCAGACAGGGGGAACTCTGCCAACTCAAGACAAGGTTGTGACATCATCAGCTGAGCTCAGCACTGAAGAAAGTAGGGTAGCTGGACGCCATAGAGGGGACCCACAGGGAGGCAGCAAGACTCACAACCTGCCAGGAGAAACTTCTGAGCAGAATGACGTGAAAATCCAACAGCTAGAAGCAGATGAACAAAATCAGGAAGCAGCTCCAAAGGTACTAGCAACAGAGGATAATGGAGCCCAACTTAAAACAAGTGAGTCATTATCAGGATCAGAAGAGACTAGCAGTCCTACAAAGAGGGAGGCACAGACTAGGGAGATCCCCAGGGAAGGAGATAAACCAGCCAGGGAGCAAAGGGGCACCAAGACAAGAGACCAGCAGGGAGAAGAGGAACAGAACTTGAAACAACAACAAGAAACAACACAGAGACCATCTGAAAACCAGGAAGTTGCTGCAAAAAAGGGTACTAAGAAACACTCGAAATCACAAGGCCCGCCCCTGCAAGGAGTTGAACCCCGTGCAGAGCGGGCTGACCTGCCAGAACGCACCTCTGCCAGGAAACCCTCTCTGACACAGAAGTCAGCTGACCCAGAGGACGGGAGCAGAACGTCTGAGATGGAACAACCCGGCAAGGCTGCTGCCGGGACACCATCCGGCACCAGGAGCTCTGATGTGCTTGATGGTTATGGTGAAGCGTCTGAGGCCCAAGAACCACCAGCACACGAAAGGGAGCATGAAACACAGAAACTTCCAGTCCACGGTGTTTCAGAAACACTGGGCATTAGAGCTGAAAGGAAGGAGGGAGGAAGTCTTCAGCCCCATGGATCAGCAAGGCAGAAAGAACAGCAGAGGAAAACTCAGCCGCCAGCCCTGGAAGCCCGAACACAAGATGAAAAGGATCAGAAACTACAGGGATCAACAAAAGAAAAAGATGCTGAGAAAGGCTCCGAGTCACAAGATCTGATCTCAGAAGACAGAAATCAGAATAGCCCTGAAATTGAGGGAAAATACCCTGAGGAAAGCCCAGAGGAAGAATCTGTGAACAGCAAAAATGGCCCTGCAGCTAAAGGGACCCCCAGAGCAAGAGAAAGAACAGAAGAGTCTGTGCCACCTGAGCACCAGCCTGGAGCAGAAAACGGTGGAGTCGTTGAGACCCGCGACAACCCAGCCGCCGCAGACGATGGCTGTGGGGACGAGGAGCCTGAGTCACAGGTTACACAGGATGAAGAGGGGACTTCTGGAACTCCCCACGGCCTGGCTCCAGAGGAAGGTGACCAGAGCTCCAAGACAGGTGGGCTGCCTGTGCCAGGGGAGTCCCAGGGTCAGGAAGACCCACATGGAGAGCCTGAGAAAGGAAGTCACAATGATAACCCAGACACTCAGAAGCAGGAAGCCCCAGGTGAGAGAAACAGAGCCCAGGAGGTGGCGGTGCTGTCAGCAGAAGGAGAAGGTGTGCAGCTTGCCGAGGGCCAGGAACCGGCTGCCAGAGAACGCAGAAGTCAAGGCTCGGGGCTCAAAGGTCCAGGTGCAGCTGTGCAGCCTGATGGACACTCAGAGACACAAGAGTCCACAGACAGGGGTGAAAACACAAAGTCTCTGAGGACAGACATCTCGGCAGCCCTGGATGCAGACTTCAGTGACCAGTGTTCCTTAATGCAGCTCCCTGAGAAGGCAGATGGTAGAAGACAACTAAAGATCCAGGGCCCAAGAACCAGAGAAGAGGAAGAGGGTGCATCAGAGACCCAAGAGGCTCTGTTAAAACGCCTGGATGAGCACAACTCAGCCTCCCCCAAGACACGTTTTGAAACAGAGGAACCTGCAATATTGGAGGAGGAGGATGGACATCCCCATCAGCTGGCAGGAGGACATGATGACCAACAAAATCCAACTAAGAAAGACTATGCCTCTGCAGTCCCATGGCCAGGCCTTGAACAGAGGATGTGGACAGCCCAAAAGCCTTCTTCCAGGGAGACAGCCACAGTTCGTTCCAGTCCACTGTACCAGTACGTGCAAGAGAAGTTACTGGAGCAAACACACATTACCCAAGAGGAGCTTCAAAACCAAGATAAGACAGCCCACACGTTGGACCAAGAGCTCCAGAAGATACAGCCGAGGGCGTTTCTCACCAATAAGAACTCAGACTGTCCTGCCTTTTTCAACCACAGTCAAGCATCACAACAGCTCACCAGGGAATTTCTGCCTGATGAGGATCAGACATCAGCTCCGTGGGCCTCAGAAGATAAGCAGGGTCGCCCTCAGAGAGAGGAACCAGTACCACATAGGGAGTGACCAGCAAAACGCGATGAATGGTAATCTTCATCACCGGAGAAGTTACAAGGGACTTCATACGTCTTTGCATGCCCCAGATTTCTTCCTTCCTGATCACCCTCAATACTCACGCAGAGATTCCAACGCAGATAAACGCTCAGAGGCAGATTTCAAATCCTTTACATTTCTTTCCCAAGAAATAATAATGTATTCAGCAGGGCAAACCACCATCGAAGAATTGTCTGACCAAAAAGATACAGTTGGTAAAAATCCCACCATATGGTGCTACTATTGTGTGCCAAAATGGACATACTCATGAACAATTTATCTCAATTTACCTGGCACTAAAAACAGAAACAAAAACCCTTCCACATCTTTAGCAGGTTACAATTTCTTCATCTTTTCTCTTGGCTTTTTAAAATGCAGCAGTAGGAGGTTATGAGACAGCAATATGATCTTCTAGTCATCAATATTAATGTATAGACACAGATTATTCTGCTTTATGACATTTTCTAGAGGGATTTCTAGTTCATCCTAAAATGTTAGCCCTCAAAATAAGTTCAGATATCACCATAACCTAGAAATAATTATAATTTCTAGTACCAGATTAAATGCATGATTCTTTGCTCATATCCAAATCCTGCTGAATCTGTTCTTTGGATTCATTTGTTCATTTATGCATTCAACAGATTCCAATAAACCCTACTCCTTATAAAACCTTTTCATAGCCTCTGGTTCAAATAAGCAATCAGAATAATTATATGAGAGAAAGAAGATATAAAGTATGCTTGGGCCGGCGCCACGGCTCACTTGGTTAATTCTCCGCCTGCGGTGCCGGCACCCCGGGTTCTAGTCCCAGTTGGGGCTCTGAATTCTGTCCCAGTTGCTCCTCTTCCAGTCCAACTCTCTGCTGTGGCCCGGGAAGGCAGTGGAGGATGGCCCAGGTACTTGGGCCCTACACCTGCATGGGAGACCAGGAGGAAGCACCTGGCTCCTGGCTTTGGATTGGTGCAGCTCGCCAGCTGTAGTGGCCATTTGGGGGTGAACCAATGGAAAAGGAAGACCTTTCTCTCTCTCTCTCTCTCTCTCTCTCTCTCTCTCTCTCACTGTCTAACTCTGCCTGTCAAAAAAAAAAAAAAAAGTATGCTTGGTTCCGTAAGAAATTCTTGTAGCCAATAATCCAGTCTACTAAGCATTTACCTATATAGTTTGCTGATGGCATTGAATTAAAACTGATAATTAAATAATCGCATGAACAATTTACTTTGTTGGTTCATTATTTTTCTGTCATTCTCTCTTGCCTTGGAGACACTGATCAGAAACAAAAACAATCTCAGTTATTTGTGTTTTCTCAAAGAAAATCATAATGAAAGGATTATGTTCTTAGAGTTTAGTAATGACCTGGGGATAGTTGTTGTATAATGTTTCCTGAAACCAAAAAGAATCTAATACCCCATCCCCTATTTCATTCCGCCTTGGAGGCTCAATATTCTTCCAATTTATATCTCTTTTAGAGCCTAAAATCCATGTATATCCTCCCCTCTAACATATTCAGCTCTTTTCCCTCCACTTTCAAATACAAATGAATATCTGGGTATAAAAAAGAAAGAAAGAAAAGAAAAGAAATTTCTTTAAATGAGCAAGGGGGAAGAAACAACTCACAAAAAAAGAGCATAAACTAACCAGCCCTTGGCATGCAACTGGGCAATGTGTATCCAGGTCAGAAAAATGACAGCCTGTGAACAGTAAATTCACAAAAGAAGCCAGACGGATGGCTGATAAACTTTGCCATCTTCACTAGGCTTCAAGGAAATGCAAGCAAAAATGGGTTTTTGTTCATTGCTTATCAAATTAGTAAGGAAGATTGCTTGCTTGTTTGTAGTAACTATACAGTAAGGTTGAGAGTGTGGGGAACAAGAACCCTCAAGCCTGGCTGACAGTAGTGTAAATGAGTACAATCTTTCTGAAAGACAGTCAATAACATGCATCAAAAATACTTGAAATCCAGACCTAACAGCCATGGCCATGGAAGAGACTTAGCAGTGAGCTGGACAACGTCTTCGCCAACAAGGACAAGAAGCAGGAACAGAGCTGCCCAGCATGGCAGGGGCTGAGGTGGGAACAGCAGAGCCACGCACCCTGTGGGCAGCAGAGTAGGAGGGGGACCATGGGTTCAGGAGGCCACCACCAAGGCCGTGGGGAAGGGTGAAGATGAGTGGAAATAAATGGAGCAAAAATGGATGGATCAGTGGCTTCAGAGTTCAGGCAATGCAAATAAGTGAAAAAGTAGAAGACGATAGAGAAAAGAGAGAAGACCCAGATAAAAACTGGGAAGAAGATGGAGATGGTGGCAGTGATCTAGAAAAAATCTTCAGGTCCCTGGAATAAAACAACTCCAGCACCTCCTGCTTCAGTAATTGTTGCAGAAACTCCAGAACCAGAGAAGACTAGCAGTGTGCATAGGCCACCTGGCGCCGGGTTTATGCAACAAGGAAAACAACACGGGACCGCCAGAAACACACAGCGAGACGCAGTTTGCATCGCTGCAGTCCACTGCCACGCCTGTGGGCAGCAGGAAACACTGAGCCTTGGTTGACTGTCTCGGGCTTGCTGCCCTCGTTGTGGATTTCATGAGGATCACAGCTTCTGGATATGAGGTTACAGCTGTTAAGTGTTGCTGTGAACCTTGAAACAGCTCTACTGGATTCCTACCAGAAATCCGCAGATCAGCCATCCGGGTAAAAGATGAAGATGTAAGTGACCTTAATTAAACTGTCCTTTGCCCCACCCATAAGAAATACCCTGTGTAGCAGGCTGTGGCCACGTGAGGCTTCCTGGAAGATGCCGCTCTATAAGGAACTGCTGTGTCCAGATCAGCCATGTAGGGCTGTGATTCTGTGTGCTAAGGTAACTGCAAACCAACAACCCACTTGAGTCCACAAAATCGAAAAGAGGATGGGGGTGGGGATAATTTTGTTTCTTTTAGCAATTTTTTTATTTGCGTGGTGTTTTTCTTGTAGTCCACATTAAGGCCTTTTCTGCTTTGACTTGGAATAAGTTCTTTGACAGAGCATATTGCTTAGTTAACCAAATAAACAGAAAGATGCATTAAAATTGTGAAATGTGTCGTGATTTTGCCAATCCCTACGAGTAGGACTACACTGCCTTAGATGTAAAGGGCTTGGGTGCTGGAGGCTCTCCCACAGTGCTAGTAAGGCTTCCTGTGAACCAGGTCTGGATCGTGGAGTAAACGGCTGGGGAAAGAGTGGTTTCTGCTCAGCTACGGGAATCACTGAGCTGTCCTTGGACATTCAAAGTGGCACAAGGACAACCTCAGCTAAGCCCATTTAAGTTTCATGAATTTTGCACTATCTTTGATAAGAAATCTTTATATATCTTTACATATATATATATATATATATTCAACCATGGAAGAGACTTAGCAGCGAGCTAAGTATATTTGGACAGTATATAAAGATATATATTGGACACTCTGTGGTTGCAATGATTGTCCCAATGAGCTCCATTATCCATTTTTTATTTTTCTGGATATTGTTCATTTGGAGAGTCAGAACAGAAAACAGAAGACTTCTCTTTATAATAAGTACAGCTTAATACATCCAGTAGGGGCCGGCACTGTGGCGTAGGGGGTAAAGCCACCACCTGCAGTGTCGGCATCCCATATGGGCACCAGTTTGAGTCCTGGCTGCTCCACTTCCAATCCAGCTCTCTGCTATGACATGGGAAAGCAGAGGAAGATGGCCCAAGTCCTTGGGCCCCTGTACCCGCGTGTGAGACCCGGAAGAAGCTCCTAGCTCCTGGCTTCAGATTGGCCCATCTCTGGCTATTGTGACCACCTGGGGAATGAACCAGCAGATGGAAGATCTCTCTCTCTCTCTGCCTCTCCTTCTTTCTCTTTCAAATAAAATAAATAAATCTTTTAAAAAAATACATCCAGTAGTTCTTAGTCCTTGTAATCTATGAACTGTATAAAATCTGTTCTCTTTATATTAATAATAAATAAGTTACTTAAAATGAAATAGCTATATAGTTATAGATGTTAGTATAAGTAAAGCTGTTAAAATAAACATTAAACTTTATGATCCAAATGGATTACATTCAAAATAAAATTTGTTTCACAGTTGCTACTTTGAGATATATACAGTAAGTCAATAATCTTAGTGAAGTAAGAAAATGCAGTTAGTATTTAAAAGGGAGAACTTGTAGAAACTACCAAGGATTACTGAAAAGTTTCTTTGCACCAAGTAAGATGCAGTCTAGCAATTTCCTAGTTTTGTCCCTTTGGTTGAATAGGAATATTTCAGTGTGGCCTGTGACCACTCGACGCAGTCTAGACTTCTCGACAGAAAATCCCTTTGCTAGGGGCAGGAGTCGCAGACTTGCTGCTGGCAAGAGTGAAGCAAATGGTGAGAAAAGCTATGCTAGCGTGGGAGGATTTTTCCATAGGAGTCCAGTCTCCCATCAAAGTGTCGGTGCAGGAATGGATGCCCAGGAGAGCTACAGTACCACCTGGCAGGACCTGCCAACCGCTCCAGGCACCTGCGGGCAGATTAGGGTGAGTAGCTGAGCCAGCCAAAGGAGGGGGCGGGGGTTGCATAATGAAATGAGAAACAAGGAATTCCTGGTTAAACTGAAGATATAATTCAGAAACCAAAAACTTAACAAATGATCTCTTGGACCTTGATCCAAAGAATTCTCTGAGAAGTATGCATTTTCCCAGCAAAATTTCATTAGAGAATTATATGATTGAGAAATGAAATGAGATTAATTATGAGGGGATTTTATTTACTCTATCAGCAATTTGAAACCCTGCAGTAGTTTTAAATTCCAACTCTTGTTATAATTTTTTAAAAGATTATGAAATCATCAAAATGTTCAAGAATCAGGTTTTCAGATACTGTATGATGGTTGGATGGGGCTGTCCGTTGTACCATTTCTTTCTCTGGATTCTCACATGATTTGGCAGCGCAAGAACTCTGAAACAGGGGCCAGTGCTGTGGCGCTGTGGGTTAAAACCCCAGCCTACAGTGCTAGCATCCCATATGGGCATCAGTTGGAGTCCCAGCTGCTCCACTTCCGTTCCAGCTCCCTGCTAATGTGCCTGGGAAAGCAGCAGAGAATGGCCCAAGTTCTAAGGCCCCTGAACCCACATGGGAGTCCTGGAAGAAGCTTCTGGTTCCTGGCTTCAGATCGGCTCAGCTCCAGCCATTGTGGCCATTTGGGGAGTAAACCAGCAGATAGAAGACCTCTCTCTCTGTCTCTACCTCTCTCTGTAACTCTTTCAAATAAATAAAATAAATCTTAAAAAAAATAAGAAGAAATCTGGGACATTAACAAAGTTAATGAAACAAATGTATGAGAAAAATGTTTAAATGTTCTCCAAGGTAGTGCTATAAGGAAACAAGCAGGAATGTACATAGATTCATCTCAAAGACAGTCCTAGCATATTAAAGACAGCAAAACCAGAAACAACCAAAATGTCAATAATTGTGGAAATGGTTAACTAATTTATGGTTCCTATATAGTGACAAAAACCAGTAGAAATAATGAGGTAAGATGTTATTTAGTTAATGAGGAAGGATCCATCAGACACTAACATTTGAAGGCTTATAAAATTGTAGGTAGACTATGAGGCAGAGTAGGAGACAAGCAGAGTCTGAGATCAGTCTTTTTTAAATTTATTTGAGAGTCAGAGTTACAGACAGAGAGAGGGAGAGACAGATAGTGATCTGCTGGTTCACTCCCTAGGTGGCTGCAATGGCCAGAGTGAAGCTGATCTGAAGCCAGGAGCCAGGAGCTTCTTCCAGGTCTCCCATGTGGGTGCAGGGGGCCAAGCACTTGGGCCACCTTCCACTGCTTTCCCATGCCATTATCAGGGAGCTGGGTCAGAAGTGGAGCAGCTAGAACTTGAATGGATGCCCATATGGAAGCTTAAACTACTATGCCAAGCGCCAGCCCCTGAGACCAAGCTTAACAATAGTTGTCTCAGGACTAGCGCCGTGGCATAGCGGGTAAAGCCACCTCCTCCAGTGCCGGCATCCTATATGGATGTCAGTTCAAGTCCCAGCTGCTCCACTTCCAATCCAGCTCTCTGCTGTGGCCTGGGAAAGCAGTAGAAGATGGCCCAAGTCCTTGGGCCCCTGCACTCGCATGGAGACCCAGAAGAAGCTCCTGGCTCCTAGCTTAGGATCAGCACAGCTCTGGCCATTGCAGCCATTTAGGGAGTTAACCAGCAGATGGAAGATCTCTCTCTCTCTCTTTGCCTCTCCTTCTCTCTCTGTGTAACTCTGACTTTCAATAATAATAAATAAATAAATCTTAAAAAAAAATAGTTGTCTCTAGTCAGAGCAACCCTAAATGACATTTACTTCCTGTTTTGAGATTTCCTTCACTTCCCAAATTTTCTATAATTAAGCTTGATACATATGCAAATAAATGCTATTTTAATAATTAATTCATAATATTTATTTCTAGTCTCAAATGATAATCTAAAATATAAAAGTTTCACAAACGTGTTTATAATATCATTATTGATTATAATACAAAATAGAGAAAATCAAATTTCTAATAGTATGAGAGCAGGTTATGAAAATTTTTAAATATCCTCTTGATGGCATTATACTTTCTAAACTGTGCTTTTGTGAGGCATCTACAATTATATGGAAAACTCATTATATAGAAAACAATGATACAACTTCATACAGAGTATCAACTATACTCAAAATCTGTGTAAGTAGACAAACATAATGACAGGAAATATACCTTGATATCTACAATGCTTATTTCTTGAATATAGATTTATAAGTCATTTTCATTTCTTCTTTCCAGAGTTCTATATTTTCAAAATTTTCTGTATTAAGCATACTTTATTCTCCTAATTTAACAAACCAAAAACTAACTAGTGGGAGTGCTGTTGAGTAAGGTCCCACAATGGATGGAGGTCTAAGTGAAATTCCTGTCGGGATTGTGACAGTCTGGACTCCGAGCTTCAGCCTGCCCCAGCCCTGGCTGTTGTGAGCATTTGGGAAGTGAACCAGCGGATGGAAGATCGATCTATCTATCTATCTATCTATCTCTCCCCCCTTTTTCTCTCTCTGCCGTTCAAATAAAGTGAAGATAAATTTTCTAAAAATTTGTTTTAAACTAAATACCACAACAGAGAAAAACTTCAGAAACATGATGTTAAGCAAAAGAAAATCCTCCTGTTGAATGGCTACATTTACATAAAGTTCCAGAAAAGAGACAACTGAGTACTGTATTAGAAGTCAGGAAAATGGTTACTAGTGAGGAGAGTGGGGGTAGAGGATAGGCAAGACAGGGATTTCTGGGGCATGGGTTAATTGCTAGCTCTATTTCTTTATACGATTGATGCCTACTTTGTGATAATTCATCAAATTGTACACTTATGATTCATGTGTTATACTTCAATAATAAGATTTGTTTCAAAAGAAAAATATATCCTAAGTGCCCAGCAAACTTTCTGGTATTAGTTAGGTATTCAATATGTACAAGTACGTGTTTACTACTCAACATGAGACCTAGAATAGTACCAAGTAGGGGAGGCATTCTATTCATCTATTAGTTCAGAAAGTGGCCACCTACCGCACCATGCATGCAGGTACACAGTGATGAACAAAACAGACAATTCTTGACCATAGAGCATGCAGTCTGATGGAGGAAGAGAGTCATTTTTAAAAATCTACACCAAAGCAATGGCTAATTACACACTTTTGATCAGTGCAATGAGAAGAAACCAAGAGGAAGAGCTAATTTAAACTGCGGATGATAGGTCACCTCTCTAAGAAATTAGCATGCTTCCATGATTGATTTCTGAACTCTAGAAACCCCGGAAATCAACGCTCCATGAAGCACCTAGTATCTACCCAAAAGGCGTGCCTCCACAGCACCATGCAAGGTGCCTCCTACTGGTTATTATGTCAACGATGAGCAAAATTTCACAATTCTTCCTCAAAATGTCAGAAGACAAGTATCTCGAGGTGTGAAGAATAAAGGCAGAATGGAGTGGTGAAGAGCACAGGCTCAGGGGAGAGACAGGGTTCAGGTTAAAGTCCAGCCTTGGTCAGCTGGTAACTTACACTGTGTTCTTGGGCAAGTTCCTTAACCTCTCTGGGCTTCATTCTGTACATGTTCAAAAATGCACAAAATCTCAAGAAGTTCACCAGCTGATCCCGAGCACAGGTCACAAACCCCCTTCTCGGGATTCCCGACTGCAGACCAGGAGGTCAGCCAGCTCACAGCCAGCAGGAGGGCTGGGTGAGACCACACACAAGGGAAGAGACCGGCCCACTGTTGCCTCAGCCCTGAGGGGTGGGCCAGGGCTAGTCCGCAGGTCTCCTGAGACCCCAGCCCCAGCTGCTCCCAGATCTCAGATGCTGGGCAGAAGACACATCAGCTTTTTACCTTGTTATCTGACCACGAGGAGGGCGGCAGCAAACCAAAGACCAGAAGAATAGGAGTAATCCCCGAAGAAGAGGAGGAGGGCTTCACAAACGCACCACTTCCTTCCGGCACAGCGTCCCCGGGGCCTCGCTGAGTCAGTGACTCCACCTGGATGCTGTCCAGATTTTGGCAGACCTGTGGAAGCTGCCAGTGATCAAAGCCTTCCAAGAAGGCAGGTGGAGACCCGTTTCCCAAAGCCGACCACATCATCTCGTAATTAAAGCTAAGTCCTGGTCCACTTCCCCTGCTGATCCACATGAAAGGGCACCGTGCTGTCAGTCACTGTCACCCTGATTACTCAGAGTGCAGTAAGTCAAGGGATCCACTGATGGGAAGAAACATCACTCAGCGGAGACGCAGCAGTCTCTCATCCAGGTGAGAGGACTCTGTGACCCCCATCATCTTCCGGGACACTAGCTCTGCTGGTGTTAGAGTATAGAGATCCACCCGCTCCTCAGCCTGCCCTCACCAAACGTCACAGCCTCCACTCCCCTGCTGGAGGAACTGCGTTTAGGGAAAATTATGTACGCAACATACACCTGCTTGCTCCTCAAATGACCCAAATTCTACTCCTAGCTCAGGCTACACTTTGGGAAAGCCACAGAGTGCGATCACATTCAACTATGCTTCAGAATTGTCTTCTCTGGGTTACCTAATAAAATCACATCCCCAGTGTCTTTATACTCATTGAATAACAACTCCCTTTGACATCTTCAAACTTTGTCAAACCAACAAGAAACAGACCTGCGAGATTTCCCACTGCACTGGCAAGCACTCTCTCCCCATAGAAATAAGATGACGCTTCTCTTGCCTTTGGATCATGAGATCCCAAACTGCTGCTTTGGGAAGCTGTTGCCAGAAGGTGCTAAGCCGAGACTGAAGTAGAATGGCAGCAACCACGCTGACTCTCAGAGCTGCTGAGTTTCAATCCTCCTTTTTCCTCATTCTGACTTGATACTTTAGTTTTTACTGCACCACGTTACGGCAAGCAGTTTCAAATCTATCTGAAAGGTGCCAGAGCTATGGCATAGCCGGTAAAACCTCAGCCTGCAGCGTCTGCAACCCATATGGGTATCCATTTCCAATCCAGTTCCCTGCTAAATAGCCTGGGAAAGCAGTGAAAGATGGCCCAGGTGCTTAGGCCCCTGCACCTGCATGGGAGACCTGGAAGAAGCTCCTGGCACCTGGCTTCAGCCTGGCCCAGCCCTGGCCGTTGCAGCCATTTGGAAAGTGAACCACCAGGGCCGGCGCCGCAGCTCACTAGGCTAATCATCCGCCTTGCGGCGCCGGCACACCAGGTTCTAGCCCTGCTCGGGGCGCCGGATTCTGTCCCGGTTGCCCCTCTTCTAGGCCAGCTTTCTGCTGTGGCCCGAGAGTGCAGGGGAGGATGGCCCAGTTCTTGGGCCCTGCACCCCATGGGAGACCAGGATAAGTACCTGGCTCCTGCCATCGGATCAGTGCGGTGCGCCGGCCGCAGCGCGCCAGCCGCGGCGGCCATTGGAGGGTGAACCAACGGCAAAAGGAAGACCTTTCTCTCTGTCTCTCTCTCTCACTATCCACTCTGCCTGTCAAAAAAAAAAAAAAGTGAACCACCAGATGGAAGATTTCCCTCTCCGTCTCTCCCTCTCTATCTGTAATTCTGCCTTTCAAATAAATAAAATAAATAAATCTTTTTAAAAAATCTATCTGAAGAAGCTATAAATAGATTAAGAAGTAAACAATCACATCTCTCAAAGATTGCTTTATAAATATTGGATAAAGACATGTGTGTACTTTGGTTTCTAAATAGTGATACATGTTTCCAATTTTACAACCACTCGTTAGCAGAAGAATCTGTTTCTCCATTAGGATGGAGGAGGGAATAGCCAAGGATGTTTGGGCACCAGAGACTTCCACTCCTGATAGCAGAGGCCTGAGTTCACAGAAACCCAAATGCAGCTCCCAGCAGGCGCTTGCTCTCTGTGCTTAGGGTCCTGTCTGACCCCAGCAGGAGCTGCTGTCACTGAGCAGTCAGTCAATAGGCAGTGAGTGACCACACCATCAACAACTTTTAATCCTTTTCCTGAACACAGCAGGGTATGCCTCCGCGAACAAAGGATCACTAATGAAACCCAGCACCATTTCAAGTGTTAAGTAGTTAAGAAGAATAAAATTTGATCTCTACCTCCAAATAGCTGGTGATATAACTGAAGAGAGACTTGTAGTGAGACAAGTGGAAAATACGCAGTCAAGTGATGGAGGTTTGAATAAGGCCTTGCTGTTCAGCTCCTGCCAGCTGCCTCAGAACAGGTCCAGCTGGGTATGGCTCTGACAGCCAGCGCAGAAACTGCTAAAAAAAAAAAAAAAAGGCAAGATTATGGTGGGTAGAGTCATGGACTTGTTGGTTCAACAGAGATTTCCTGTGTGCTTCCTATCTGGTACCTAGGTATTGAGAATAAAGCAATGAACAAAACAGACCAGTCCCTGCCCTCAGATGGAGCTACATTCTAGTAGGGGGAAATATAAAATATACAGATAAACAAATGACTGTACAGTATGCCGGATGCGGAAAATGTTAGAGAGTAAAAAACAGAGTGAATGTAAGAGAGAAGCAGTCAGGGGAAGCTGAGAGCCTTGCTCTTGAAGAGAGGGAGGACAAGTGACACCGAGCAGAGACCTGCAGGGAGTGAGAAAGGGAACCGGGCAGTGGCTACAAGGGCAAGAGCATCCCAGCAGAGGGAACAGCACATGCCAGTGCCCTGGGGTGGGCAGGCCTGGGATGTTCAAGTGACGACAAGGAGGGTGGCATTGCAGGAGCAGAATGAGCAGCAGTGGAAGAAGATGAGGTCAGAGGTAGTGGGGATCCAACCAAGACACAAATGCAGGCTGCAGGGAGAAGAGGCTTGTCCGGGCCAAAGGGAGCACAATAAAGGAAGGTGCTGAGGCAGGGGAGAGCCGTGGAAGGGAGAGAGGTGCAGTGCCCGGAGCACCTGTAGCACCAGATCAATTCGTTCTATGTGAGCAAACAGGAGAGAAGGCTGCCCGATGAGGAGGGGCTGGGATGACGTCTCCCAGAAAGACACTAAGTTGCTTCTCAGGAAGCATCTGGGCAGGAGCAGCAACTCCAGCACCGGTGCAGAATGGACCCCGTATCAGACAGCCTTTCAGTGAAAGAGGGAAGCATTAGAGAAAATAGAATCTGATGAACAGATGGGGTTCTATGGCAGTCCCAGTGAAAGAAGTCTTAGACTGTATCTGTCAGGGCTTAATTTTTCTGGGTCAGCAATCTGCCTTATTTGTGTGAAAACAAAAATGATTCTGAGATCTCTAATTACATCATTATGTCTGAATCATGAAGAAGAAAATGTATCCCATGCTGGTTTCGGTCTTATTTAAAATCCTCAACAATCATGGTTTAAGAAATAGGTTCTGATGCATAAGGAAAGTCAATCAGAGGTCACGGGTGTGTGGCTCTGGGGTTCTTTACCTTCTTCCAGGTAAATGCGAGACACAGGTGTTCTCTGGGCAAGAAAACGTTGAGTGAGCTGAGCAGGAGCACCACATGCCCCCATTCATTCAGCTACAGCCCCTTCTGAGTGTGGACATGTTGGGCAGGGGTGGGGGTGGGGCCCCCAGTTCTGTAGCTTCTGGCCTGAGTGTGTTTAGAGGCGTCTCACTCAGATGCAACAGGTACTTCGCACTGGGTCATGCTGGGCCGTGAGAAGCATAAGCAGCGGTTTGCACAGCGCTTTTCTGGAGAGGAGCTTCAAACATCCCATGCACCTGTTCCCTTGAGCTGCACAGGGTCCTTCCAACAAGGCCAGGACCACCTAGGCTGAGAAAGGAGGCTCAGAGACTTCCTGAGGCACCCACGGCGCACAGCAGGCAGAGCCAGAATGGGTCCCAGGAATGACCGCCCCAAACGCTGAGCTTCTCCCCTGGGAGGACCAGACTGGACCGGACACCTGCAAATTAACCCTGCAGTCTCCTCTCACCTGTAACAACCAAGATCATGAACAAACACTCTCCATGGAGCTTCTCCCAGAAGGCCCTGGAAGCTGAGGGGCGAAGGCTATGTCCTCAGAAGGTGGCTGCAGAATTGACCTTACACCGTTTGGCCAGGGACCTGGGTCAGGAAATGCGCTCTGCATCAAGAGAGTGAGGGTGGTACAGTGGACAAAGCAGACAGGAGGCCCGGGTTGCTGCAGTCTCCCACGTGGGACAGTGGCAGCTCCCCAGCCCCCGGGGAGAGCAGAGTGGGCATTCAGCAACGTCCCACTCCCTTCTCCCACGAGAACTAAATGTGTCCTTTTCCAAGGTACTTGGATTTTATTTTCTCTGATAGAATATAATACATTTTTAGTCATGCAAATGAGAGAGAACACCAAAGTAAATGGAGATTTCAGAATGAATGGGGTGGAAGTGGAAAGGTAAAAGAGACAGAGGGGGAAAAAAGGCAGCAGGAGAAAGGGACAATGAAAAAGAGATGGAAATGCCCAATGGAGGGGAAGATAAAAGGAAGACAGGAAAGAGAACAGACCGAGGCGATCAGGAGAGGAGAGAGTTTGGGGGGAGGAGAGCCGTGCTCACAAGAGCAGGGAGGCTGTGGCGTCAACCAGGGCAGCTCTGTGACCTGGTGCGTAACCCAGAGGAGGCAGGGCAGCTGCCCAGCACTGACTTATTTACCAAGAAGGTGGGGAAGACAGTCACCCAAAGACAAGTCCTCTCAAAAGAGATTTTCTGAAAGCAAGAATTATAATTCTTTGCATGCCTGTGATTAATCACCCCCAGTACAGCAACTCATGACCACAGGGAGCCCATTCAGCAGGCCCTGCCCTTTAGACACCCAGGGCCACCGCAGGGTGGGGACAGGTCTCCTCTCCTTCTGCAGCAGCCAGAAAACCTTCCCGTCCATGCCTGGGGCCCTCCCAGTACCGGTGTGAAATAGTTTCCTGCACAAATTCAAAAATAAGGAAACATTGTTTCCTCAGATGTCTGGAGTACCTTCTTTAAGTCGATGCTTTTGTTTTGAATAAATAATATAGAGAAAATAAAATGCCCAGGGCACACAATCGACACTTCAGGCTTTTATTGCAGACATCAGGGAAAGGCTCAAATATTTTCGTTACACACAATTTTGGGAGTCACACAGGAGACTCAAATAAATCAAATTAAAGGTAAAAAGATTTAGGCAACAGAACTTAAGCCTAGTGATGGAGACACCCATGTCCCACATCAGAGTACCTGGGTTTGATTCCTGATTCCAGCACCTGATTCCAGCCCCTACCCATGCAGACGCTGGGAGGCAGTGGTGATGCCTTAAGTAATTGGGCACCTGTCACCCACATGGGAGACCTGGGTTGAGTTCCTGGCTCCCACCTTTAGCCCTGGCTCAGCCCCGGCCATTGAAGGCACTTGGAGAATGAGCCAGCAGATGGGAACATCCTCTCTCTCTCTCTCTCGCTCGCTCAAATAAAGAGAGTCCAGGCGTGTGTTCTTTCAGGAAACAGCAGCCTTCTGACCCCAGGGTCCCCTGTGGAGAACAGAAGCAAGTGTCTGCTCCTGGAGCTCTTCACAAGCTCAGTATGACTTGCAGAAGAGAACACTGCGGGGGGGGGGGGGGGGGGGTTCAGAAACCAACTCAACTCACCTGTGTTCACCTTAACTGATTTCCTGGTTCTTACCCATTTGCCTCATCCACGAGATGTGGATGTTGGAGTGTGGATGTTGGAGACTTCTCTACTTCCGTTTACCACAGAAGTTCCATCATCTTGTGAACGACCGTGCAGTAAACAGAGCTGGAGCAATCGCCAACCTCTTTGACAGCAGAGGGACCCAGGGAAGTGTCCGAGAAACACAGAACCGAGGGCCTGGGGCACAACCCGAGGGCAGTGAAGACAGACCATGTGGTGCTCATCATCGCACGACAGCGAGCATCTAAAGCACCCGGGCGCTGCAGCCTCAACACCTCCACATAACAGGTGCTAGGACAGACGGTGAACGAGATCGGGCTTGGGACGAAAGTGGCTCAGATTCAGAATCAACTTACTTCGCACCTGGGAGGTGAGGTCATTCCTGGGTCACACAGTTGAGCTGAGAGCCCTTCGACACCCTGCCAGCACGCTTGGTGGTGCCGTGGTCTCAGAGCGGGTGTGGGATGCTGCTGTCCCTCTGGGGCCAAGCTGTGGACCCAGGACAAATGCAAAATAGGAATGGTGCTCAAAGGAATGCTGAGTTTAACAGCCCACTAGGGAAGAAACAGGTGCAATGGGTTTGATTGGCAGTGAATCAGTCCATTATACAACAGGGTGTTGTCTGCAAATGGGTCTGCTTAAAGGGTGCAATTAAAACCCCTATATAAGCTCCAGGCTCCTCAAGCCCAGTACTCACCAGCTGTCAGGCCTTGCTCCTCCACATCTCTCGGCCACCTCGGTAAGTCTTTCAGAAGAATTCTATTTCTGTTTTTCTAAAAGTTTCTCTTTCTTGGTGTTCGTCAATGGATGATTTGTCTGTGCAGATGTATGTTTGACCTTCTGGATAATTCTAACACTCCTAAAACTGATGAATTCTTATTGGAATTTGAGGAGAAAAGTCCTAGACTTTATCTAAATACTAACATTTTCAAAATACCCCTCTCTGGTCTTCAAGAAAGGTGGCCTCTGAAGAACCATCCCTTCCTAGTCCCCAGCTACCGCAAACTCTGTCTCTCCTCCTCGAGGCTTTGAGCTCCTAACTTTTTTTTTTTTTTTTTTTTTTTTTTTTTTTTTTTTTGGACAGGCAGAATGGACAGTGTGAGAGAAAGACAGAGAGAAAGGTCTTCCTTGTGCCATTGGTTCACCCTCCAATGGCCGCTGCGGCCGGCGCACTGCGGCCGGCACACCGCGCTGATCCGAAGCCAGGAGCCAGGTGCTTTTCCTGGTCTCCCATGGGGTGCAGGGCCCAAGCACTTGGGCCATCCTCCACTGCACTCCCGGGCCATAGCAGAGAGCTGGCCTGGAAGAGGGGCAACCGGGACAGAATCTGGTGCCCTGACCAGGACTAGAACCTGGTGTGCCGGCGCCGCAAGGTGGAGGATTAGCCTATTGAGCCACGGCGCTGGCTGGAACTAACTTCTTCATCTCCCATCGCCAGGGCACACCGTGGCACTGGCCATTTTTTTTTTTTTTTAAGATTTATTTGAAAGTCAGAGTTACACAGAAGGGAGGCAGAGAGAGAGAGGTCTTCCATCCACTGGTTCATTGCCCAGATGGCTGCAACGGCCGGAGCTGCGCTGATCCAAAGGCAGGAGCCAGGAGCTTTTTCCAGGTCTCCAAAGGCTTCCAAGGGCTTGGGCCATCTTCTACTGCTTTCCCAGACCATAGCAGAGAGCTGGATCAGAAGTGGAGCAGCCGGGACTTGAACCGGTGCCCATATGGATGCTGGCACTGCAGGCAGTGGCTTTACCTGCTATGCCACAGCACCAACTCCATGAAATAATTTCATGTGTGTCCAGGGAACTGTAAAGAGGTCAGTGTGGCTGGACAGGAAGACTGGCAGGAACGGAAGGAGGAGAGCCAGGCAGACTGAGTCGTGCTATCTCTGTAGACCAGGGTAAGGAAACCATTTACAAACACTTTGTCAGTTAATTCATTATTATTGTGCTAGCTGCAAACTATCTCAGAGGTCAGGGGCCAGTTTTTTTTTTTATTTTTTTTTTTATTTGAAAGGCAGAGTTACACAGAGAGAAGGAGAGAGAGGTCTTTTTTCATTTTTTTTTAAGATTTATGTTTTATTTATTTGAAAGACAGAGTTAGAGAGAGAGGTAGAGACAGAGAGAGAGGTCTTCACTCCCTAGATGACCACAATGCCCAGAGCTGCACCGATCTGAAGCCAAGAGCCAGGAGCTTCCTCCGTCTACCCAAGTGGGTGCAGGGGCCCAAGGACTTGGGCCATCCTACTGCCTTCCCAGGCCAATAGCAGAGAGCTGAATTAGAATAGAATCAGCAGCCGGCGCCGCGGCTCAATAGGCTAATCCTCCACCTAGCGGCGCCGGCACACCGGGTTCTAGTCCCAGTCGGGGTGCCGGATTCTGTCCCGGTTGCCCTTCTTCCAGGCCAGCTCTCGGCTGTGGCCCGGGAAGACAGTGGAGGATGGCCCAAGTGCTTGGGCCCTGCACCCCATGGGAGACCAGGAGAAGCACCTGGCTCCTGCCTTCAGATCAGCACGGTGCACCGGCTGCAGCGCACTGGCTGCGGCGGCCATTGGAGGGTGAACCAACGGCAAAAGGAAGACCTTTCTCTCTGTCTCTCTCTCTCACTATCCACTCTGCCTGTCAAAAAAAAAAAAAAAAAAAAAGAGAGAGAGAGAGAGAGAATAGAATCAGCTCCCATATGGGATGCCAGTGCTTCAGGCCAGGGCTTTTTTTTTTTTTTTTTTTTTTGACAGGCAGAGTTAGACAGTGAGAAAGGTCTTCCTTCCGTTGGCTGCTATGCCAGAGAGTCGGACTGCAAGAAGAGCAACCGGGACAGAATCCAGTGCCCCAACAGGGACTAGAACCTGGTGTGCTGGCGCCGCAGGCTTTAACCCTCTGCACCAGAGCGCTGGCCCCCAAGAGAGGTCTTTCATCCACTAGTTCACTCTCCCAGATGGGAGCAAAGGCTGGAACTGTGCCCATCCGAAGCCATGAACCAGGACCTTGTGGAGCAGCCAGGACTTGAACCAGCGCTCATATGGGATGCCGGCACTGCAGGCGGCAGCCTTACCTGCTACACCACAGCGCCAGCCCCGCCAGTGGTTCTTCAGGCTGCTTCAGACCAGCATTTTTAAATGCAGAATCTTGGGTCACACCACAGTCCCTGGAGCTGGGTCTGGAGTCTGTGTTTCTCCAGAGCTCCTCCTGGTGACTCTAAAGCACAGCACAGTTTGGAACCACAGACCTAAACTGATGTTCCCCTCAACAAGGTGTCACTCATTGGCTCAGGATTCCGTTCACCAAGGCTTTATTGAAATTCTACTAAATTCCAGGCACTAAGGTAAATATAAAAAACCAGGGGCATGGTGCTGGCCCTCACAGAGTAATCTCTAAAGCAGTCAGATGAGAAGCAAGCAATGAACAGGCACTGTGGCAGGTATCATAACCTGGGTAAATACAAAGAAAATGGTAATTTAATGCAAATTATTCTCTAGACCTGGTCTTTACTTCCTGGGCCCGGTTGTCCAGTGCAGAACACCTCCTGAGACCCTCCCATGAGCACGATCCACAGGGCACACTGCAGATGCGGAAAGAGAGGCCACATTGTCCTTATTCCACGTAGTCTCTGTGCTCTGCGGGCATACAGAGCCAAGGGGGTCTGTGTAGTTTGTGCCCTCTCCTAAGCAGGGAGTACAGCAAGAGCACTGCCATTGGAGACCAACAGTGATCTAAAAACAGCAAGTTTCCAAGGGAGGGGCTAGGGCTGGGTTTCTAAGATTCAGACTGCTGTATTTTAACTAGTGATTGTGGAGCGGGGTGCCTGGAGAAAGCAAAGCCATTTCCCTACTGTGAAATTGGATTTTTTTTTTTTTTTGGTAAAAATGGGAGAAAATTCTAGTGCCCCTAGCCACAAGGAACCACTTGCACTAAGAAGTGAGCAGTGGGAACTCAAAACTGTGAACACATCTGGGGAAAGGGACAATTGGCTTTGTGTTAATTGGCAAATGTTTCAGCCGGCCTCTGGTTTTGTTGGGATGTGATATGCTGTATGTATAGAGTCTACTGAGGTTATAAGGGCCAGAAAAGATGGCTGGCAAAATCTGGGGTTTTGTTCATTTATCTCAATAAAAAGCCACTGGAACTAACCAACTAAGTATCAAGTTTCACAAATGACAGGCCTGGCATTGTGGCGTAGCGGGTAAGGACACTGTCTGCAATGCTGGCATCCCATATGGGAGGTGATTTGAGTCTGGTCTGCTCTGCTTCTGCTCCAGTTCCCTGCTGTTGCACCCAGGAAAGTGGCAGAAGATGGCCCAGGTGTTTCAGCCCCTGCACCCATGTCAAGGACCAGGAGGAGGCTCCTGGCTCCTGGCTTCAAATCCACCTGGCTCCAGCTGCTGTGGCCATTTGGGAAATGGACCAGTGGATAGAGGATCTCTCTGTCTCTCCCCATCTCTCTCTATAACTCTGCCTTTCAAATAAATAGATCTTTAAAAACATTTCACAAATGCCAACTAGACATCGGCATTACAGATAGGTCAAATCTTTACACGGTAACCTGCCTTCCTGGAGGAAGAAGATAGCAACTCTGGAAGTTGAAACAAGTCGGGTGTTTGTTGCATTCCAGGTGCACTCCAGCCAGTGAAACAAGATGCCTCCATGTCTTCTGAGGAGCACCGTCTGCATCTTTGATGTTTTCCACAAGCACGCAAGAAGCAATGGAGACTGTCAGAGGCTGGACAAGGCAGAGCTCAAGAAGCTTCTAAAGCATGAGTTTGGATTGGCCATGGAGGTAAGGACAGGTGCTCGCTCACTCTCCCCGCCCATTGTCTTCTTGGTTCCCATGACACCAGCCTCTCCTGGCTTTCCTCCTACCTCTCTAGATGTTACTTCAGGTTTCTCTTGGTCTGACCCTCATTTAAAGCTTGATATTCTCTGGCATTCCCTCCTCACTCCGTGCACTTGCCCTGGTGACTGTCCTGACTGCTACAAGCACTCTGCGTGCTGAGACTTTCAGGGTCTCCTCATCAGCCGGATCTCTCTCCTGAGCTGCAGACACACTGAGCCTCTCCAATAGATGGCACACAAAGCACCTCCAACTCAATTTGTGCAAAACTGCCCCCAGATATATCCATATCTCTACGAATAGAACAGCTCTGCCTGTTTGTCTATCCAAACCAGGAACTTAGGCACCAGTCTTGATGCCTCCATCTCTTTCACCTGTTACATCGAATGTAACTGATCATATTCAATCACCAAGCCTTGCTGATTCTGACTTCTAAGTAAATATCACTCAGACCCAGCCACCGTCCTCCTAACCAGATTCCCTGCAATGGTCCAGGCCACCAGCATCTCTGACCTGAACGATTACAAGAGTCTCCTAATAGGTCTCCCCACCCCTAGTTGTGCCCCTCCACGTCACCACTACCCACAATCTACTACCTAACTTCAGCCAAAGTGATCTTGTCTGGGCTTCTGTCTTAGCAGGCTCCCATTTCACCCCTGTGGCACTTATAGTGTTCACTCACCTGCAGAGGCAGCAATCATAGCTATTATGTTTTCCTCTGTGTCTCTACCAACTGGCACATATTCATGTATTCATTCATTTGATTAATATTTACTAAGCATCCATATGTGCCAGGTATATTTCTAGACCCTGGGAAATGTTAATAAATAAAACAGAAATAGTGCTGCCTTCAGAAAAATGTATGCACAATAAGTAAGTAACTGTTATGTTCTGTATGGAAGTAAGAGAAGGTTCTTTGAGGAAGTGACATTGAAGAAGAGACTTCAATGTGTAGAACTTGACTGGGTTCAAAGTAAGAAGAAGAGTGTTCCAGAAAAAAGAAAAGTATGACTAAAGTCTCAAGTCAGGAAATAATTTCATGTGTCCGGGGAACTAGCTGGACAGAAAGACTGGCAGGAGTGGAAGGAGGAACACCAGGCAGACACTGAGTCATGCTATCTCTGTAGACCAAGGTAAGGAATTTGGATATTTTCCCTAAATGTAACAGGAAGCTATTACAGATTTCTGAACAGAGGAATAGCAAAATCTAATTTATATTTTTTAATTTCATTTGGCATGTGAGTGGGGGATAAATTGTAAAGAGGCAGAGAGGTCAATTCATAGGATACTGCAATAGTACAGGCAAAAGGGTATGGCTCCTTTGTTTGGGGCCCAAGAAATGAAGAAAATAAATGGATAGGGGCCGGCACCGGGGTGTAGAAGGTTAAGTCTCTACCTGTAGGGCTGGCATCCCATATGGGCGCTGGTTCGAGTCCCAGCTGCTCTACTTCTGATCCAGCTCCCTACTAATGCACCTAGGAAAGCAGTGGAAGATGGCCCAAGTGCTTGGGCCCCTGCCACCCATGTGGGACACCTGGATGGAGTTCTAGGCTTCAGCCTGGCCCAGTTCCAAACATTGAAGCCATTTGGGGAATTAACCAGAGGATGGAAGATCTCAATCTCTCTCTCTCTCTCTCTCTCTCTCTCTCTCTCTCTCTCTCTCCCTCCCTCCCTCCCTCCCTCCCTTTCAAATAAATAAATAAGTCTTATGAAAAGAGAAGGAGAAGGAGGAAGGAAGGAAGGAAGGGAGGGAGGGTAATGAACTCCAGAGCATGAATAGATTTTGCCTTTGATAGAAACAAGAACTTTTATTGCCTCAGAAAAGAGACTACATATCCAGAATGTTTGTTCCTTTGCTGGATTTCTGATTTGGTGACTTGTATTTTATTTTATTTTTTAATTATTTATTTATTTATTTGAAAGACAGAATTAGAAAGAGAGAGAGAAAGAAAGAAAAATCTTCCATCTGATGGCCATAACAGCCAGGGCTGGACCAGGCTGAAGCCAGGAGCCTGGAACTCCGTCTGTGTCTCCCATGTGGGTGACAGGAGTCCAGACACTTGAGCCATCCTCTGCTGCTTTCTCAGGAGCATTAGCAGGGAGCTGGATAGGAAGTGGAGCAGCTGGAACTTGAATAGGTGTCCATATGGGATGCTAACATCATATCTGCATCTTAACCTGCTGCACCACAACACCAGCCCCCTAAGTTTGCGTCTAAGAGTTTTATACCTTCAGACCAATGATCCATTTTGAGTTAATTTTTGTATGTGGGGTAATGTAAGAGGCCAGCTTCACTCTCTTGCATGTGAATATCCAGTTGTCTCAAGAGCATTCATTGAAAAAAAAAAAAAAACCTATCCCATTAAATTTTCTTGGTACTCTCATGGAAAATCAATTGACCATAAATTTAAGAGTTATTCATTTCTTGCTATAATTCTGCATTTGCATCTTACTATCATTTCTTATACTCTTAAGAATCTCCTCTAGCATTCCTTGTTGTAGCAGCATCATTTGTTTGTTTTCTGAATTTTTAATTAATTTTATTTATTTGGAAAACAGAGACTTTCCATTCATGGTTTACTACTCAAATGCCTGCAACAGTCGGGGCTGGGCCAGGCTGAAGCCAAATCCAGGTCTCCACAAGGGTAGCAGTGACCCAACTATCAGCTTCCTCCTTGAGCTATTACCTGCTGCCTCCCGGGGGGCACATTAGCAGGAAGCTGGAATTGATAATGGAGCCAGGAGTCAAATCCAAGTGTATTTTATTTTTGAAACATGAAACACAGTTATCAATGAGAGCTGGGGAAGGAAAATTGGTGTTAGTGGCCGGTGCCACAGCTCACTAGGCTAATCCTCCACCTAGCGGCGCCGGCACACCAGGTTCTAGTCCCGGTCGGGGCGCCGGATTCTGTCCTGGTTGCCCCTCTTCCAGGCCAGCTCTCGGCTGTGGCCCGGGAGTGCAGTGGAGCATGGCCCAAGTCCTTGGCCCCTGCACCCACATGGGAGACCAGGAGGAAGCACCTGGCTCCTGCCATCAGATCAGCGCGGTGCGCCAGCCGCAGCGGCCATTGGGGGGTGAACCAACGGTAAAGGAAGACCTTTCTCTCTGTCTCTCTCTCTCTCTCACTGTCCACCCTGCCTGTCAAAAAAAAAAAAAATGGTGTTAGTGATTAATAAAATACTTAACAGGGGAGGACATTTGGCCTAGCAGTTAAGATGCCAGTGGAGACCCCTGTGTCCCATATCAGAGTGCCTGGGTCCAAGTCTGGCTCTGCTCCTAATCCAGCTTCCTGTTAATACACAAACTGAGAAGCAGCAGACAATAGCACAAATGCTTGGGCCCCTGCCACCCATGTGGATAGGGTTTCTGTCTCTTGCCTTAAGCCTTGCCTAATCCTTGGCTTTTGCAGGCATGTGGTGAACAAACCAGTGGATGGAAGACCTCTCTCTCTCTCTCTCTCTCTCATAAATAAAGAAGGAAATAAACATTTTAAAACAGAAATTATTGAAGGGCAGGCATTGTGGAGCAGTGGATTAAGCCAAAGCTTGAGACAACCACATCCCACATCAGAGTGCTGGTTTGAGTCCTGGCCTCTCCACTAATTTTTTTAAGATACATTTATTTATTTGAAAGTCACTGAAAGTCAAAGTTACAAAGAGAGAAAGAGAGAGAGAGAGAGCGCACTTCCATCTGCTGTTTCACTCCCCAGATGGCCACAATGGCCAGGGCTGAGTCAGACCGAGGCCAGGATCCAGAAGCTTCACCCGCGTCTTCCACACAGGTGCAGAGGCCCAAGCCCTTGAGCCATCTTCCACTGCTTTCCCAGGAGCATTAGCAGGGAGCTGGATTGGAAGTGCAGCAGTCAGGATGCTACCGTTGCCGGCAGAGGCTTTACTAACTACATGACTATGCCTGTTCTATAACTTCCACTTTTGATATAACTTCTTGCCAATGTACCTGCAAATGCACCAGACAACAGTTCAAGTACTGGGATCCTTGCCACCATGAGAGGGGCCTTGACTGAGTGCCTGGCTCCTGGGCTTTGGTCCAGTCATGGTTATTAAAGGATATTTGGGCCCAGCGCCACGGCTCAATAGGCTAATCCTCCACCTAGCGGTGCCGGCACACCAGGTTCTAGTCCCGGTCGGGGCGCCGGATTCTGTCCCGGTTGCCCCTCTTCCAGGCCAGCTCTCTGCTGTGGCCAGGGAGTGCAGTGGAGGATGGCCCAGGTGCTTGGGCCCTGCACCCACGTGGGAGACCAGGAGAGGCACCTGGCTTCTGCCTTTGGATCAGCGCGGTGCACCGGCCGCAGCGAACCGGCCGCAGCGGCCATTGGAGGGTGAACCAACGGCAAAAGGAAGACCTTTCTCTCTGTCTCTCTCTCTCTCACTGTCCACTCTGCTTGTCAAAAAATAAAAAAAATTTAAAAAAGAAAAAAAAGGATATTTGGGGAATCTTAACGGAGAATGGGACTGGGAAGGGGAGAGATTGAGAGTGTGAGTGTGAGGGCGGGTATGGTGGGAAGAATAACTATACTCCTAAAGTTGTACTTATGAAATTTGTATTCCTTAAAAAACAAATTAATTAATTAACAAAAAAAATGATAAAGAATATTTGGGGAGTGAACAAGCAGATGGGAGATCTCTCTCTCTGCTGACCCCTAATCTCCTACTCTCCGTCCATGTCTCTGCCTTCCAAATAAATACAAATAAAGAAATTTTAAAATATCACCCAATGAGATAACTAACAAAAAGAACTAGAAAACTATCGAATGTACCCTAGGTAACACAGAAGAAATAAGAAAAGGTAAAAATGACTAATAAATGACTTCTTTTCTTGATCTTGTTTTCTCATAGATAGCAAATAATTCTGAGACAGCAGAAAAAATCTTCCAACAGCTGGATCAAGATAGTGACAAAGCAATTGATTTCAAAGAGTTTATTTTGCTGATGTTCGGAATAACAAAAGCCTATTACACATGGATAAAACCTCTTGTCTGTCCTGAATTAAAGGAAAAGGAGAGAAGATCTGAAATTCAAGGACAGCAAGCAACAGGGTTAAAAGATGGGCAACAAGAAAAAGAAAAATTCCAAGAGAGAGGCCAGAGCCAAGAGTCTCAGGGTACTCAGAGATATGAAGTGAGAGACCAAACCCGGACACTCCGTGATGAAAGTCTTGGAGTAAGAGACCAGAGTTTAGAGTCACAGCATGTTAGAAGGCTCCAAGTCAGGGACCAGAGCCCTGAGCCACAAAAGATTGGAGGGCATCAGGTGAGGGACCAAACCCAAATATTCGAGGATAATAGGAGTTACCAGGGGAGAAACCAGAACCTAAATTACCAAGATTCTGAGAATCACCAACTAGAAGAGCAAATGCCAACACTAGGGCATAATGAAAGGCATCAAGTAAGAGACTGGAACCCAGAATCTCAAGACGTTCAGAGATACAACATGAGAGACCATATCCCGAAACCAAGTGACTATGGAGGTCTTCAAGTGAGAGACCAGAGGCTAGAAGACCATGATTATTCAAGAGAGGATGAGAGACTGGGAGTTAGTGATCAGAACCCAATACCACACGAAAATGGGAAATACAAAGTCAAAATTCAGACCCCAGTGACAAAGAATGACGAAAAAGGCCAAGTGAGAGACCTGAGTCCAGAGCCAAGGAATTATGGGAAACACCAAGCGAGAGACACGAGCTCAGAGCACAAAAATTATGAGAGATATCAATTTAGGGAGCAGAGCACAGTCCCCAGACAATATGAAAGACTGCAAGATAGTGACCAAACCCCAGGACCAATGGATGATGGAAGACATGAAGTGAGAGATCCGAGCCCACAACTCAGTAATGAAGGGGAACACCAAGTTGAGGAACAGAGAACAGCTGCCACAGAGAATGAGAGGCATCAAGATAGGGACACAATCCCAGAGACAGGGGACAATGGGAGAAGTGACATGAGAGAGCAGAGACCAAATGCAAGATACTATGAAAGATGCCAAAATACTGACCAAATACCAGGACGAAGGGATGATGGTAGATGTCAAGTGAGAGATCTCAGCCCAAAACACAGGAATGATGAAGGACACAAAGTCAGGGAGCAGGGATCAGCTGCAACAGAAGATGAAAAGCACCAAGTGAGAGATGCAGGACCAGCCCCCAGGGATGATTGGAGACCCGCACTTAGGGAGCAGAGAACAGCACCCATAGATGATGAGAGGTACCAAGTGAGAGATGCAAGGCCAGGACCCAGGGATGATGGAAGACCCCTACTTAGGGAGCAGAGAACAGCACCCATAGATGATGAGAGGTACCAAGTGAGAGATGCAAGGCCAGCCCCCAGGGATGATGGGAGACCCCCACTTAGGGAGCAGAGAACAGCACCCATAGATGATGAGAGGTACCAAGTGAGAGATGCAAGGCCAGCCCCCAGGGATGATGGGAGACCCCCACTTAGGGAGCAGAGAACAGCACCCATAGATGATGAGAGGTACCAAGTGAGAGATGCAAGGCCAGCCCCCAGGGATGATGGGAGACCCCCACTTAGGGAGCAGAGAACAGCTTCCACAGAAGATGAGAGGGACCAAGTGAGAGACGCAAGACCAGCCCCCAGGGATGATTGGAGACCCGCACTTAGGGAGCAGAGAACAGCACCCATAGATGATGAGAGGTACCAAGTGAGAGATGCAAGGCCAGCCCCCAGGGATGATGGGAGACCCCCACTTAGGGAGCAGAGAACAGCACCCATAGATGATGAGAGGTACCAAGTGAGAGATGCAAGGCCAGCCCCCAGGGATGATGGGAGACCCCCACTTAGGGAGCAGAGAACAGCACCCATAGATGATGAGAGGTACCAAGTGAGAGATGCAAGGCCAGCCCCCAGGGATGATGAGAGACCCCCACTTAGGGAGCAGAGAACAGCACCCATAGATGATGAGAGGTACCAAGTGAGAGATGCAAGGCCAGCCCCCAGGGATGATGAGAGACCCCCACTTAGGGAGCAGAGAACAGCTTCCACAGAAGATGAGACGCACCAAGCTAGAGATGCAAGGCCAGGACCCAGGGATGATGGGAGACCCCCACTTAGGGAGCAGAGAACAGCTTCCACAGAAGATGAGAGGTACCAAGTGAGAGACGCAAGACCAGCCCCCAGGGATGATTGGAGACCCGCACTTAGGGAGCAGAGAACAGCACCCATAGATGATGAGAGGTACCAAGTGAGAGATGCAAGGCCAGCACCCAGGGATGATGGGAGACCCGCACTTAGGGAGCAGAGAACAGCACCCATAGATGATGAGAGGTACCAAGTGAGAGATGCAAGGCCAGCCCCCAGGGATGATGAGAGACCCCCACTTAGGGAGCAGAGAACAGCTTCCACAGAAGATGAGACGCACCAAGCTAGAGATGCAAGGCCAGGACCCAGGGATGATGGGAGACCCCCACTTAGGGAGCAGAGAACAGCTTCCACAGAAGATGAGAGGTACCAAGTGAGAGACGCAAGACCAGCCCCCAGGGATGATTGGAGACCCGCACTTAGGGAGCAGAGAACAGCACCCATAGATGATGAGAGGTACCAAGTGAGAGATGCAAGGCCAGCCCCCAGGGATGATGGGAGACCCCCACTTAGGGAGCAGAGAACAGCACCCATAGATGATGAGAGGTACCAAGTGAGAGATGCAAGGCCAGCCCCCAGGGATGATGGGAGACCCCCACTTAGGGAGCAGAGAACAGCACCCATAGATGATGAGAGGTACCAAGTGAGAGATGCAAGGCCAGCCCCCAGGGATGATGGGAGACCCCCACTTAGGGAGCAGAGAACAGCTTCCACAGAAGATGAGAGGGACCAAGTGAGAGACGCAAGACCAGCCCCCAGGGATGATTGGAGACCCGCACTTAGGGAGCAGAGAACAGCACCCATAGATGATGAGAGGTACCAAGTGAGAGATGCAAGGCCAGCCCCCAGGGATGATGGGAGACCCCCACTTAGGGAGCATAGAACAGCACCCATAGATGATGAGAGGTACCAAGTGAGAGATGCAAGGCCAGCCCCCAGGGATGATGAGAGACCCCCACTTAGGGAGCAGAGAACAGCTTCCACAGAAGATGAGAGGTACCAAGTGAGAGACGCAAGACCAGCCCCCAGGGATGATTGGAGACCCGCACTTAGGGAGCAGAGAACAGCACCCATAGATGATGAGAGGTACCAAGTGAGAGATGCAAGGCCAGCCCCCAGGGATGATGGGAGACCCCCACTTAGGGAGCAGAGAACAGCACCCATAGATGATGAGAGGTACCAAGTGAGAGATGCAAGGCCAGCCCCCAGGGATGATGAGAGACCCCCACTTAGGGAGCAGAGAACAGCACCCATAGATGATGAGAGGTACCAAGTGAGAGATGCAAGGCCAGCCCCCAGGGATGATGAGAGACCCCCACTTAGGGAGCAGAGAACAGCTTCCACAGAAGATGAGACGCACCAAGCTAGAGATGCAAGGCCAGGACCCAGGGATGATGGGAGACCCCCACTTAGGGAGCAGAGAACAGCTTCCACAGAAGATGAGAGGTACCAAGTGAGAGACGCAAGACCAGCCCCCAGGGATGATTGGAGACCCGCACTTAGGGAGCAGAGAACAGCACCCATAGATGATGAGAGGTACCAAGTGAGAGATGCAAGGCCAGCACCCAGGGATGATGGGAGACCCGCACTTAGGGAGCAGAGAACAGCACCCATAGATGATGAGAGGTACCAAGTGAGAGATGCAAGGCCAGCCCCCAGGGATGATGAGAGACCCCCACTTAGGGAGCAGAGAACAGCTTCCACAGAAGATGAGACGCACCAAGCTAGAGATGCAAGGCCAGGACCCAGGGATGATGGGAGACCCCCACTTAGGGAGCAGAGAACAGCTTCCACAGAAGATGAGAGGTACCAAGTGAGAGACGCAAGACCAGCCCCCAGGGATGATTGGAGACCCCCACTTAGGGAGCAGAGAACAGCACCCATAGATGATGAGAGGTACCAAGTGAGAGATGCAAGGCCAGCACCCAGGGATGATGGGAGACTCCCACTTAGGGAGCAGAGAACAGCACCCATAGATGATGAGAGGTACCAAGTGAGAGATGCAAGGCCAGCCCCCAGGGATGATGAGAGACCCCCACTTAGGGAGCAGAGAACAGCTTCCACAGAAGATGAGACGCACCAAGCTAGAGATGCAAGGCCAGGACCCAGGGATGATGAGAGACCCCCACTTAAGGAGCAGAGAACAGCTTCCACAGAAGATGAGCGGGACCAAGTGAGAGATGCAAGGCCAGCACCGAGGAATGATGAGATACACCAACTTAGGGAGAAGAGAACAGCTTCTACAGAAAATGAGAAGCACCAAGCTAGAGATGCAAGACTAGCCCCCAGGGATGATTGGAGACCCGCACTTAGGGAGCAGAGAACAGCTTCCACAGAAGATGAGAGGTACCAAGTGAGAGACGCAAGACCAGCCCCCAAGGATGATTGGAGACCCGCACTTAGGGAGCAGAGAACAGCACCCATAGATGATGAGAGGTACCAAGTGAGAGATGCAAGGCCAGCCCCCAGGGATGATGGGAGACCCCCACTTAGGGAACAGAGAACAGCTTCCACAGAAGATGAGAGGGACCAAGCCAGAGATGCAAGACCAGCACCCAGGGATGATGGGAGACCCCCACTTAGGGAGCAGAGAACAGCTTCCACAGAAGACGAGAGGTGCCAAGGGAGAGATGCAAGACCAGCCCCCAGGGATAATAGGAAACACCAAGTCAGGGAGCAGAGAACAGCTTCCACAGAAGATGAAAGACACCAAGTGGGAGATAAAATCCCAGAGTTAAGAAATGGTGGTAGAAATGACACGAGGGAGCAGAGACCATATCCAAGACGGTATGAAAGATGCCAAGATTATGATCAATCCCCAGGACCAAGGAATGATGGGAAACGTCTGGTGAGAGACCTGAGCCTACAACTCCAGAATGATTGGAGACACCAAATTAGGGAGCACAAATCAGAACCCAGAGATGAAGGGAGACACCAAGAAGAGAGTCCAACTCCAGCAGAAGATAAGAGATATCTAGTGATAAATGAAAACCCAGCATTAAGGAATGACAGGAGGAGCCAAGTGAGGGACCAGGACTCTGAACCCAAGAGTGATGGGAGTCACCCAGTTAGGGAGCAGAGACCAGCACTAAGACAATATGAAAGATTCCAACAGAGAGACCAGATTCTTGTAACAAGGGAGGATGAGAGAAGTCCAGTGGGGAATCTGAGCACTAAACCCAGAAATGATGAGGCCCGCCAAGCTAGGGAGCAGAGACAGGAACCCAGGTACGATGGCAGAAGTCAAGGTAGGGAGCAGAGCTCAGCTCTACAACAACAAGGAAGAACTCAACTTAGAGAACAGATCCCCACACCAAGGGATAAGGAGAGAAGACAAGAGAGAGACCTGAACCCTGAGCCCAGCAATGATGGAAGAGGTCAACTTACAGGTTATAGACCAGCTCTAAGACAACACGAAGGATTCCAGCATGAAGACAAGATCCCCTCACCCGGGGATGATGAGAGAAACCAAGTGGGAGACTTCAAGAGACACCAAATGAAAGACGTGAGACAAGAACCCAAGCATGCTGGGAGAAGTCAACTTAGAGAGCAGAGACCAGCTCCAAAACCAAAAGAAAGACCACAGCATAGAGACTGGATCCCTGCAGTAAGGGATGACGAGAGAAGCCAGATGAGAGATGTGAGCTTTGGCCCCAGGAATGATGGAAGCAACCATGAGAGAGGCCTGAACCCAGAATTTAGGAATTATGGAAGACACCAAGGAGGAGATGCGAGACCAGGACCAAGGAGCAATTTGAGACAAGAGATTGGAGAGCAAAGGCAACCTTTAAGAAAGGCGGAGGATTACCATGGGGGCAACAGTGAGAGGAGCTCTGGAATAGGCCTGTCTCTGAGAGAGCCAGACCATGAAACAGAAGAGCAACTGTGGGTAGAACAAGAGCAGAATCATTTGACCAAGCAAGAGAAAGCTGAGCCGAGGGATTCAAATCCTTGGGAGTCAGCATCCACCAGAAAAATTGGACCAATAAGCTGTGAGCTGTACTTCTGTTCCAGACAGAACGGTAACTGGGTATGCTATTGCCTACAGGGTCCATCTGAAGGAACCAATACAAGAAATCAGCTCTCTACAGGTTCAGAGGTGTCTACGAGTCACAGGAGCGGAGGAAGACCTGACCACCTCCCAGTCTGGGATCCAGAAGAAGAATATTTGTACCAAGATGCAGAAGAAGCATGGGAAGATGATGTTGGTGGCCAGCAGCATGAGCTCTATCATGCATTGAACAACATCGGCTCCTTGCAAGATGAATTCTGAAGTCACTTCCAAATGCTCCAAGAAAGTCTGGTGCCCAGCTGGCTAAACAGGTTGATTGAGGCATTCTTTTCTCTATGATTTGTTTCTTTCTCTGGGAACCTCAGACATCTAGCTCTAATCTTTAATAAGTACAGTTCTTCAGCTTTTGGTTTCTGGCCTCCAACGTTGTTTAGGAATCTTGTAGTGAAAAGAATTGAATGTTATACAGCATCCTCCAACAACCCTATGATTCTAATATCAATGAATCATAACTAACTCTCTTGAGGTGCATCTGAAGGACCTGCATATTCAAATCATAAACCTGGTAAACTTTCAAAATAAATCATCAACAAGCAAGAATTTATCCTTGGTTTTCTTCTATTCCCAGATTTGAAGCTAAGGTACAACACCGTAGTCACCAGCTCTAGAATGGAGTGGTTTTTTTCTGTGTGTGTGTGTGTGTGTGAAATTTATTTACTTAGTTGAGGAGTTACAGAGAGAGAGAGAGAAAGAGAGTGAGATAGACATTTTCCATTTACTGGTTCACGCCCCATATGGCCACAATGGCTGGGGCTGCGCCAAGCCAAAGCCAGGACTCAGATGCTTCTTCCAGGTCTCCCATGTGGGTGCAGAGGCCCAAGGACTTGGGCCATCCTCCACTGCTTTCCCAGGCCACCAACAGGGAGCTGTATCAGAAGTGGAGCAGCTGGGGCTCAAACCGGCATTGCAGGCAGCAGTCTCACGACAATGCCAGCCCCTGGAGTTTATTTTTCACTCAGGCAACAAATATTCTCTTACCCATTCGTTCATGTTTATAATATTCACCTACTGAAGTTAACCTACAGTTAAAGTGCAATAAATTTCAAAAAGCATAAATGCAATCACATTTAATGATATTACAATAAAACTGGAAATTAATAATAGGTAAATAATCAAAAATACTCAAAAATATTAGCTTTTCTCTAACTCATAATAGGAAGGAAAGCAAAACTTTTAATATAACAACAAAAAGTCACTAAGCATTGAAATCTATAGATGTAATTAATCTTCAACACTTTCACTAAACAAGAAAAAATAAGGAATCAACTAAGTATTCAACAAGTTAGAAAAGTAAGACACATAATGGACCTAACAAAAGCAGAAAAGCAGAATATTATTTAGCCCTAAAAATGAAGGAGATCCTGCCATTTGTGACAACTTGGATAAAGCTAGAAGACACTATGCAAAGTGAAATAAGCCACTCAGAGAAAAGCAAATACCACATGGTGTCACTCCCACAAGGCATCTGAAACTGGCAAACTCTTATAAGCAAAGAATGCAGTGTTCGTTGCAGGGCCTGGGGATGCTGAGGAACAAGAAACCGGTTTTCAGTGGGTATAAAGTTTCTGTTATACAAGACAAATATGGCCGGCGCCGCAGCTCACTAGGCTAATCCTCCGCCTTGCGGCACCAGCACACCGGGTTCTAACCCCGGTCAGGGCGCCAGATTCTGTGCCGGTTGCCCCTCTTCCTGGCCAGCTCTCTGCTGTGGCCTGGGTGTGCAGTGGAGGATGGCCCAAGTCCTTGGGCCCTGCACCCCATGGGAGACCAGGAGAAGTACCTGGCTCCTGCCATAGGATCAGCGCGGTATGCCGGCCGCAGCACGCCGGCCGTGGTGGCCACTGGAGGGTGAACCAACGGCAAAGGAAGACCTTTCTCTCTGTCTCTCTCTCTCACTGTCCACTCTGCCTGTCAAAAAAAAAAAAAAAGACAAATACGTTCTTGGAGGTCTGGGTACAATACAATACCTGTTGTAGACAACATGACATTGTGCACGTCACAGTATATAAAAACATACATCTGGGCTGGCGCCATGGCTCACTTGGTTAATCCTCTACCTGTGGCGCCGGCATCCCATATGGGTGCCAGGTTCTAGTCCCAGTTGCTCCTCTTCCAGTCCAGCTCTCTGCTGTGGCCTGGGAGTTGTGGCAGTGGAGGATGGTCCAAGTGCTTGGGCCCTGCTCCCGCATGGGAGAGCAGGAGGAAGCTCCTGGCTCCTGGCTCCTGGCTCCTGGCTTCGGATCGGCGCAGCGCTGGCTGTAGCGGCCATTTGGGGGGTGAACCAACGGAAGGAAGACCTTTCTCTCTCTCTCTCTCTCTCTCTCTCTCTCTGTAACTCTACCTGTCAAAAAAAAAAAAAAGGCATACATCTCATGTTAAATGTTCTTACTGAAAAGAGACCAAAAAATAATGCAAGAATTTTTTGGAGGTAGTGTGTATGCTTAGCGCACTGCTTGAGATGATGGTGTCCGTGTGGGTGTGTGTCCAAACCGGGCAAGATGGACACATTTCATGTGTGCAGCTTTTTGTATATTTATTACCCCTCAGATGTATTTTTCACTGAAAGTCAGAGATGGAGGGAGAAACAGAGAGAGAGAGATCTTCCATCTGCTGCTTCACTCTCTAGATGGCCACGCCAGCCAGTGCTGGGCCAGGCCAAAGCCAGGAGCCAGGAACCAGGAGCTTCATCCAGGTCTCCCACAAGGGTGGCAGAGGTGCAAGCATTTGGGCCATCTTCCACTGCTTTCTCAGGCACACTAGCAGGGACCTAGATTAGAAGTGAAGCTGCCAGGAGTTGAACTGGTGCCCACGTGGGATGCCGGCGTCACAAATGGAGGCTTAACCCGCTATTCCACAATGCCAGCCCCCATTCCTACACTTTAGCCACATAAGATATACAAAGATTTAAAGAGCTTTAAGGTTTTTCCCCCCAAAGTTAGCTTTTACAGTTTTTTCCCCCAGAGGCAGCATAACCCTAAACTGCAAATCAATCCCATATATAAGTTCAAGTGAAAACTCTGACAAAATAGTAGCCAAGAACAGTTCTTTAAATGTGGGACCTCCTACTGGGATGGTGTCTGGCACAGCAGCTAACTCGCTGCTTGGGAGGCCTGCATATTGGAGAGCAAGGGTTTGAGTCCCTGCTCCACCCAAAAACAGGTGGAGGATTAACCAAGTGAGCCATGGCGCCAGCCCAGATGTATGTTTTTATATACTGTGACGTGCACAATGTCATGTTGTCGACAACAGGTATTGTATTGTACCCAGACCTCCAAGAACGTATTTGTCTTTTTTTTTTTTTTTTTGACAGACAGAGTGGACAGTGGACAGTGAGAGAGAGAGACAGAGAGAAAGGTCTTCCTTTGCCGTTGGTTCACCCTCCAATGGCCGCCGCGGCCAGCACGCTGCGGCTGGCGCACCGCACTGATCCGATGGCAGGAGCCAGGTACTTATCCTGGTCTCCCATGGGGTGCAGGGCCCAAGCACTTGGGCCATCCTCCACTGCCTTCCCGGGCCACAGCAGAGAGCTGGCCTGGAAGAGGGGCAACCGGGACAGAATCCGGCGCCCCGACCAGGACTAGAACCCGGTGTGCCGGCGCCACTAGGCAGAGGATCAGCCCGTTAAGCCGCGGCGCCGGCCCAGGAACTTTCTTCTATTTGTGTATTCATAGCACCTGTGAAATACACTGGCATAAAGAGTCTTCTATAATAAAACAACTTAATGTACTAGGAATAGTTAATGTGAAATTCATCTACGATATAAAACTGGGCCGGCCTGGAGAGGAGGTGGGAGAAGGAAGTGCTGATGGCAAAGTGCAGGTAGAGCTGGATAACCATGTGGGTGGGGGCAGGGAAGAGTGCCAGAGGCTGAGCCAAAGGCCGCCTGCAGAGATGGAGCTGTTATTAACACACGAGTGATAAGCGAGCGGGAGACGCCACGAGTCACCCTGAGACCTCACATGGTCTTCCTCCCTTACTCACACAGCCCTGTCAGGCCACTGTGTGACTGTGTGTTACATGTGTGACTGTGACGGGAAAGAGATTGAACTGCATTGAACTAGACCCAAGAACAGGACTCTCTTCTACGCCTGTCACTGCAATAACCTATAGATGCTGAGGGCATGACATTAATCTCAATTCAGTGAAGATGTTTCTAGAACACTCTTTCTGTGTTCTCTTGTTCTCAACTGTATTGTCTACATCTAGCCAGTTGTAGTCATTCCCTGGATAGATACTGTTACTCTAATGAATGAATCCTGACTTCGCTCCCCTTTCCTGCTACTCGAACCCTCATGCAGCTGCTCCAAGGAGTCACCCTCACCAGCCTTAGTCAGAGTACCCACACGGTTTGTAGCCACTTAGCTACACATTAAATCAGAAAAGATAGAGCCTTGCAGGTGTGCAGCCTCATGGCTGGGGCACGTGCGCCACCTTGTGGTGAAAGACTGCGATGTTCCTCGTGGACCCACCATTAAGTAACAGTGAATGAGAAAGGACCTCACTATGCTGTCCTGGACCGGGGTTGCCCATGAGGGGTTACAGCCCGCGTTCCTTCTTGGAATCTCAAATGGACAGGAGGGTCTTCCCTTCTCACATTCATCTGTAACTTAAACTGTGAGGAACAGAGTCCTGTGTGGTCCCTGCCTCCAGATCCTTCGGGGATAGGTGGTGGTATTTCTATCAGATTTCCTTTATTCTAAGACAGTGGATCATAACAAGCATCATCCAATAAAAAGGAACATTTTGGGGAGGGAGTGAACATTGCAATAAAAACACACTTGAATACTAAGACACATCCGAATTTCAGAAATATTTTTAATTGGCACACAATTATACATATTTACGGAGCAGCATGTGATAATTCAATACACATGTACGATGTGTAGTGGTCCCTTCAGGGCAATTAGCATCTCCACCTCCTGATCATTTCTTTGTTTGCAGCCTTCAAACTTTTTGCTTCTAGTTCTTCATAAAAAATGGGTTCTTGTACACTAGTCACCTACCTTGCTGTAGAACACTAGCACTTATTCCTGCGACTCTTACTGTACTCTGGTACCCATTACCCAACTTTCCTCCATCCTCTTCCCCTACCCTTCCTAGCTCCTGGAATCACTATTCTACTTTCCGTATTGGGGGAACCCACTATTTTAGCTTCCACATGTGGGAGAGAACGTGTGGTATTTGTCTTTCTGTATCTAGTTTATTTTGCTTAACATAACATCCTTCAGTTCCAGCAATTTTGCCACAAATAACAAGATTTCATTCTTTTTGCAGGTGAATAATATTCCATTGTGTATACACACCACGTTTACTTCATTCATTCACCCATCAATGGATGCCTAGGTTGATCCCTAGGTTGATACTGCAGTGAGCATGAGAATGTAGGTAACTTTCGTATTGTTGATTTCATTCCCTTTGCATATACACCAGCAGTAGGATAGCTGGGTCATCTGTTAAGTTGATTTTTAGGTTTTTGAGGAACCTCCATGCTGTCTTCCATAATGGCTGCAATAACTTACATTCTATTTTGGGGGACCAGCATTGTAGCAGAGTGGGTAAAGCCATTGCCAACAATGCCAACATCCCATATGGGTGCTGGTTTAAGTCCTGGATGATCCAATTCTGATCAGGCTCTCTGCTAATAGTCTTGGAAGATGGCCCAAATACTTGGGCCCCTGTACTCACGTGGAGACCTGGATGAAGCTCCTGGCTCTGGTCTGACTCCATCCTGGCCATTGTGACCACTTGGGGAGTAAACCACAGAATGAAAGATCTCAGTCTCAATCTCTCTCTCTCTCTCCCTCTTCCCCCCCAACCTGCAACTCTGACTTTCAAGTAAATAAGTAAGCCTTTAAAACAAGAAAAACACAGGGATGCAGGCAGCATTGTGGCATAGCAGGTTAAACCACAGCCTGCAGTGCTGGGACTCCTCCATTTCTGATCCAGCTCCCAGCTAAGTCACTTGGGAAAGCACTTGGGCCCTGAAGAAATTCCTGGCTCCTGGCTTCAGCCTGGCCCAGTCCCAGCCATTGTGGCCATTTGGGGGGTGAACTAAGGTATGGAAGATCTCTTTCTCTCTGTCTCTGTCTCTGTCTCTGTATCTGTCTCTGTAACTCTTCCTTTCAGATAAATAAACCCTCACCAGCATTTATTTTCCACTTGTCTGATACCAGCCAGTATGACTGGGATGAGAGGACACTCACTGTGGTTCTGACTTATGGTTCGCTGAGCAACCAGTGATGTAAGCATTTTCTCTGCATACTTGTTGGCCATTTGTATCTCTTCTTTTGAGAAATGTCTGTCCATTTCTATTATTAGAAATTTATATTTATTTATTTTAATTAGATATTATTTTAATCTACTTGACAGGCAGGGTGACAGAGAGATGGAGACAGAGAGGGAGCTGGATTGTAAGTGGAATAGCCAGGACACCAACCAGCACAGGATGTGGACATCCCAAAAGAAAGCTTAACCTACTGCGCTGTAACGCCCACACCTATTTTTCTGTTATTGGGTTTCTGAGTCCCTAATATTTACTGGACATTAATCCCTTATCAGATGGATATTTTAATAATATTTTCTCCCATTCTTCAGGTTGTCTCTTTATTCTGCTCATTATTTCTTTTGCTGTGCAGAAGCTTCTTAGTTTGATATAATCCACTTGCCTGTTTTTGCTTTTGTTGCCTGTGCATTAGAGGTCTTTTCCCAAAAATCATAGCCTATCCTGATTTCCTGAAGTGTTTCCTCTAAATCTTTTTCCTAGTAGTTTTCATAATTTCAGGTCTTACTTAGGTTTTTGATACATTTTGAGCTAGTATTTCAAAGATTGTGGTGGGAGGGAGCCGCTATCACTCTTCTGCCTATAGACATACAGATTCCCCAGCACTGTTTATTGAAGGGGCTATCTTTTCTTCCATGTATGCTTCTGCAGCCTTTGTAAAGAATCAGCTGGCTAAAGATGCATGGGTTTTATTCTGGGTTCTCTATTCTGTTCCAAATGCCTGTGTTGGAATAGTCTCTCCTTTTTAATTCTATTATTATTACCAGACATTTGACTTTTGAAGAAATAAATACAGGGAAGGAAGGAAGGAAGGAAGGAAGGAAGGAAGGAAGGAAGGAAGGAAGGAAGGAAGGGAGGGAGGGAAGGAAGGATAAAGAAAGCAAGCCCAAGCTGGGAAGAGGCCACTGTGAGATGTGAGCCCTGGCACCCACAGAGACCACCTCAAAGGGCTTGCCCTTCTCCAAGTTGTGGATTCAGTGTAAAGATGCTTCAAGTCCATTTTACTGACTCTGGGGAGCTGGAGACTTTATGGCTTTTTTCTTTCTTTTTTTTAGCTTAATTATTATTTTTATTTCCCCTGCCAAAGAAATCTTTTAGTTAAGGAATACAGACTTCATGCATTTTATAAGTACAACTTTAGGAATATAGTGATTCTTCCCACCATACGTGCCCTCCCACCCACACTTTCCCACTCCTCCTCCTCTTCCCTCTCCCATTCTCAGTCCCATTCTCCACAAAGATCCATTTTCTATTAACTTTATACAGAGAAGACCAACTCTATTCTAAGTAAAGAGTTCAATAATTTGCACAGTTAAAAAAAAAAAACCAACCTGTTCCTCAACAGTCAAGACAAGGGCTTTTCAAAGTTATTGCGTCTTGAAGTTAATTTCACTTTTTTAGAACTGAATTAACTTTAAAGAAGCACCCAAGAATGATATATCTTATGGGAACACTTAGACATAACTATAATACAACTCTTTAAGGGCTGAGGTCCTGCATGAGAAGTTAGTAGCAGTGACTCTCCCCCCGCAACCCCTCCCCCGGAAAGAAACCTTTTGTTTAATGAGTACAAATTTCATAAGTACAACCTTAGGAATATAGTGATTCCTTCCACCATACCCATTTTCCTACCTCCACTCCCACCCCACCTCCTCCTCCCTCTCCAATTCCAGTACCATTCGCCATTATGATTAATTTTCAATTAACTCTATACACAGAAGACCAACTTATACTAAGTAAAGATTTTAACAATTTACACACATACATACTTGTTTGAGAACAAGTTTTACAGTTAATTCTCATAATACAACTCACTGAGGACAGAAATCCTGCATGGGAAGTAAGTGCACAGTGACTCCTATTGTTTTTTTGTTTTGTTTTGTTTTGTTTTTTATTTTGACAGGCAGAGTGGACAGTGAGAGAGAGAGACAGAGAGAAAGGTCTTCCTTTTGCCGTTGGTTCACCCTCCAATGGCTGCTGCAGCTGGCGTGCTGCAGCCAGCTCACCATGCTGATCCGATGGCAGGAGCCAGGTACTTCTCCTGGTCTCCCATGGGGTGCAGGGCCCAAGCACTTGGGCCATCCTCCACTGCACTCCCTTGTCGCTCCCCGTCTTCGTGGAGGAACGACACAGGACCCTGCGCTGTTCTTTTGTCTGCTCGGCACTCCCCGGGTTTGCTGCTGGTTCTTCCCGGGTTGGCTACCGACCCTTCCACCTCTGTGGAAGGGCGGTTCCCCCTGCCGCTTTCCCCACTTCCGCGGGGGAGCGGCACACCGCCGGCCGGCTCTCTCGGGGGCTGCACAGGTGTTCCTTCAGATAGATGTTCCTGGTGCATGTTGTCTCTCTCCTCCTTTATAGTCCTCTTCCACCAATCCCAACTCTGCTACCCACACGCCGAGTATGCTGCTCTCCTCCAATCAGGAGCAAGTCCTACAGTTTATTGGTTGAACTGGAGGCAACTGTGTAGAAGCTGTTTCCTCCTCTCCCAGTGCCATATTGTGGGAGAGCAGATGCATAGAATAAGTCTTAATTCCAGTAACTTAGTCTAGTCCGAGTTGCTCCCAGTTGCTCCCCACACTCCCTGGCCACAGCAGAGAGCTGGCCTGGAAGAGGGGCAACCAGGACAGAATCCAGCGCCCCAACTGGGACTAGAACTCGGTGTGCCGGCACCGCAAGGCGGAGGATTAGCCTAGTGAGCCGCGGCACCTGCCTAAATGATCCCTTTAACACTTAATCCTGTCCATATGGTCACTTTAACACTTAATATGATCACTTTAACGCTTAAGATGACATGTTTATTACCCAGCTTAATGGGATTCAGGGTCCCATAGCAAGTTTTTTAAACTGTACCCTTAGAAGTAAGTCTGAAGGAATGTATGCAGAACTATAAAGTTTTGCAATTACAAACTTCCTCCTCCCTCTCTTATTCCCACTCTTATTTTTTACTGAGATCTATTTTCAATTGACTTTATACACATATGATTAACTCTACATTAAATAAAGTGTTCAACAAATAGTATGAAGAAGAGGGAAAAAAAATTGTTCCTCAACAGCCAAGACAAGGGTTGTTCAAGTCATTGCTTCACGTAAGTCCACTGTGTCCCTCTAATTTGCATAGAGTTTCCTCTGCTCTTTTCTCCCTAACTCTTCCCTGAGACTGCACTCTTTCTACTTTTTTTACACTATCTTTTCCTAGACTAGAGCAGTGAGCTCCCTGCCTGCTCCACCATCTTAATCCTTTCCCATAATTTTGGATATGTAGTATTGTCATCTTCATTCGCTTCCAGAAATTTTTTGATTTCTCTTTTAATTTCTTCAATGACCCACTGTTCATTCAGAAGCAATGTTGTCAGTCTCCATGTGTTTGCATATTTTCTAAAGATTCCTGAGTTGCTGATTTCCAACTTCATTCCATTGTGGTCTGAGAAGATGCATGGTATAATTTCAATTTTTGGGAATTTGCTGAGACTTGCTTTATGGCCTAGCATGTGGTCAATCCTAGAGAAAGTTCCATGTTCTGTTGAGAAGAATATGTATTCTGCAACTGTAGAATGGAAAGTTCTGTAAATATCTGTTAGGTCCATTTGGTCTACGGTGTCGATTGACTCTGCTGTTTCCCTGATGATTTTCTATCTGGTTGATCCGTCCAATGCTGAAAGTGGGGTATTGAAGTCCCCCATTACTATTGTGCTTGAGTCTATGTCTCCCTTTAGATCCCTTAATGTTTCTTTCAAATAGCCAGGTGCCCTGTAATTAGATGCATATACATTTATAATAGTTACATCTTCCTGTTGAATTGATTTCTTAATCATTACATAGTTTCTTTCTGTGTCTCTTTTAACAGTTTTTGTGTTAAAGTCTATTTTGTCTCATTTTTTTTCTCTTCATACTATTTGTTGAACTCATTACTTAACATAGTTAATCATATGTGTATAAAGTCAATTGAGGAGGGATCTCAGTAAGAAATAAGAGTGGGAATAAGAGAGGGAGGAGGAAATTTGTAACTGTAAAGCTGTATAGTTCTGCATACATTCCTAGGGATTTACTTCTAAGGGTACAGCTTAAAAACTTGTCATGAGACCCCAAATCCCATTAAGCTGGGTGATAAAAATGTCATCTTAAGTACCAAAGTGATCATATGACGTGTTAAAGTGAAAATATAGATAGCACTAAGTGTTAAAATGATCATATAAATAGGATTAAGTGTCAGGTAATTATAGTAGACAGAATGTTCCAACATGGGAAGCAATCCACACAGCAGACTCATAGAATGACAACTGCTTTAAGTAACACTTTGACCTCAGACTCAGCCCTTAAGGCATTCTGGTCTGGATGAAAAGCCCATGAGAGTATTTCAGGCATGGAAAGCCAAGACACTGTGGCAAAAAATGTCCTACATGAAGGATCTCTGTGAGTGAGACCCCTGTGGAAAGCCATCAACGAAGGATGTACTTTTCTCTAAAGGGAGGAGAGAATGTCCACTTCGCTTATGGCCTTGTCTAAATACTGACGAAGTTTGTGGATTCAAAAGGCTTCCATAGCCTAGGCAGCTCATGTCAAGAGCCTCAGGTGATCAGTGACATCATACATAAGAGTGCTAATTGTTAAATTAACAACAGGAGTCTCCCCATGCAGGATTTCTGTCCTCAGTGAGTTGTATTATGAGAATTTTTTTATTTTATTTTTAATTTTTTCTTGACAGGCAGAGTGGACAGTGAGAGAGAGAGACAGAGAGAAAGGTCTTCCTTTGCCGTTGGTTCACCCTCCAATGGCCGCTGCAGCCGGCGCACTGCGGCCGGCGCACCGCACTGATCTGACGGCAGGAGCCAGGTACTTCTCCTGGTCTCCCATGGGGTGCAGGGCCCAAGCACTTGGGCCATCCTCCACTGCACTCCCTGGCCACAGCAGAGAGCTGGCCTGGAAGAGGGGCAACCGGGACAGAATCCGGCGCCCCGACCGGGACTAGAACCCAGTATGCCGGCGCTACAAGGCGGAGGATTAGCCTAGTGAGCCACGGCGCCGGCTATATTATGAGAATTAACTGTAAAACTTGTTCTCAAACACTTTGTGTATATGTATGTGTGAAAATTGTTAAATCTTTACTTAGTAAAGAGTTGGTCTTCTGTGTATAGAGTTAATTGAAAATTAATCATAATGGCGAATGGTACTGGAATTGGAGAGGGAGGAGGAGGTGGGGTGGGAGTGGAGGTAGGAAAATGGGTATGGTGGAAGGAATCACTATACTCCTAAGGTTGTACTTATGAAATTTGTATTCCTGAAATAATTAATTAATTAATTTAATAAAAATTTAAAAAGAGAATATAAAAAAGAGGTGTTTACATTCACTAATTTTGTTGAAATAATAAAATGAATAAAATGTGAATTTTGTGTATGAATAGAACACAAGAAAGAAGAGCATACCCTGGAATAATGAAACTGCAGGGTAGACACAGGGGTGGGCATTGTGGCAAAGCAGGTTAAGCCCTCACTTGGGATGCCCACATCCCGCATTGGAGTGCTTGGTTTGAGCCCTCACTACTCCACACTTCCAATCCAGCTTCCTGCTAATGAACCTTGCAGAAGATGATGGCTCACGTACTTTCATTCCTGCCACTCCCAGGGGAGACCAGAATGGCATTCCTGGCTGCTGGCTTCAGCCTGTACTATCCCCAACTGTTGTGGGCATTTGGGGAGTGAGCCAGCAGATGGAAAATTCTCTTTGTCTTTGAAACTCTACTTTCAAATAAATAAAAATTATTTTAAGAAACAGTTGGGGCGCCGGATTCTGTCCCAGTTGCTCCTCTTCCAGTCCAGCTCTCTGCTGTGGCCCGGGAAGGCAGTGGAGGATGGCCCAAGTGCTTGGGCCATGCACCCACATGGGAGACCAGGAGGAAGAACCTGGCTCCTGGCTTCGGATCAGCACAGCACGCCGGCCATAGTAGCCATTTGGGGGGTGGACCAACGGAAGGAAGACCTTTCTCTCTGTCTCTCTCTCTCTCACTAACTCTGCCTGTCAAGAAAGAAAGAAAGAAAGAAAGAAAGAAAGAAAGAAAGAAAGAAAGAAAGAAAGAAGAGAGAGAGAGAGAGAGAGAGAAAGAAAGAAAGAAAGAAAGAAAGAAAGAAAGAAAGAAAGAAAGAAAGAAAGAAAGGCAAACATGCATGCCTTAATTTTTTCCTACCCACCATTTCCTTTTTTAAAATTTGTGTTTATCCATTCATTCATTTCATTTCACTTGAAGGGCAGAGAGACAGAAATCTCCCACCTGCTGGTTCACCACCCCACCCCAAGAAAAATGCCCTTAATAGCAACAAGAACTGGCCCTTGATGAAGCCAGGAGCCAGAAGCTCAATCCAAGTCTCCCATATGGGTCCTGACTAGTTATTATCACCTGCTGCCTCCAAAGTACACTTTAGTGGGAATCTGGAATCAGAAACCAAGCCTGGACTTGAACCCAGGCACTCAGATATGGGGTATGGGCATCTCAAGCAGCAGCTTAAACTCTATGCCAAATGCTCCCCCTGTCGTCTATGTTTTCTGCACTTTTGCAACATGGAAACAAGTACATGTGTGCAATGTGATCTTCACAGGAGTAAGGACTTTGGTTTTATTGCCTGCTAAATGCCCACTCTGTACAACAGAGGAGCTGGCACAGGTAGGCTCTCCATCAGTACATGCTGAACACATACACTGAGCAATGGGGGTCTGAGTCCATCTGGCATTACTGTAACAGAATGCCACAGGCTGGGCAATGTATAAAGAACACAAATTTATTCCTTAAGTCCTGGAGTCTGAGAAGCCCAAGAGCAAGGTGCTGGCTTGTCCTATGGGTCTTTCTCCCGCACCCTCCCATGGCGGAAGGCAGAAGGGCAAGAGAAGAACTTTATGTCCTCCCACATCAGAAGAGTGGAGAAGAGCAAACACCCCCACAGCCCTTGGTATGGAAGCGACTCACTCGTGAAGACTCCCACAGGGCCTCCTCTCCACCCTGTCCCGTTCAGGATCACACATTCAACCAAAGAACTTGGCGGGGGGCCAGCGCTGTGGCCTAGTGGGCTAATCCTCCACCTGCAGGGCCAGCATCTCATATGGGCACCTGTTTGTATCCCAGCTGCTCCACTTCCAATCCAGCTCCCTGCTATGGCCTGGGAAAGCAGAAGAAGATGGCCCAGATGCTTGGACCCCTGCACCTGCATGGGAAGACCTGGAGGAAGCTCCTGGCTCCTGGCTTCTGATCAGCGTGGCTCTAGCTGCTGAGGCCAAATGGGGGGTGAACCAGCGGTTGGAAGACCTCTGTCTGTAACTCTACCTCTCAAATACACAAATAAAATCTTTTAAAAAAAATAACTTTAAGGAACACATTCAGACCATAGCAAAAGGGAAGTTAACTTTTAAAAATATACTCCACGGGGGCCGGCGCTGTGGCACAGCAGGTTAACACCCTGGCCTGAAGCTCCAGCAACCCATATGGGCGCCAGTTCAAGACCCAGCTACTCCACTTCCCATCCGGCTCTCTGCTATGGCCTGGGAAAGCAGTGGAAGATGGCCCAAGTCCCTAGGCCCCTACACCCACATGGGAGACCGGAGGGAAGCTCCTGGCTCCTAGCACAGCTCCAGTCTTTTGTGGCCAACTGGGGAGTGAACCATCGGATGGAAGACCTCTCTCTCTCTCTCTCTCTCTCTCTCTCTGCCTCTCCTTCTCTCTGTGTGTAACTCTGACTTTCAAATAAATAAATAAATCTTAAAAATATATAAAAACAAAAATTAAAAAAATATAAATGCACTCCAATTATGATCTAACTTAACCTCCTTCTACACAGATGTGACCTAGTAAGAGTCTACTGTAGTATAAATAAGTGGTTTGGGCCAAGGACACTTACTGTCTGCTGGGTGAGTCTGCAAAATGAGCCTTAATGTTCCTTGTGTATTCATAGCAATCTTTAACACCTATTCAATGCAGGCAACCACATGAAATAGCACTTAACGTGGATCACTCCAGCCAGTAGCCACAAAACCCCTCCCCATGGGAACCTCTGAGAGCAGGTACTCTGGAAGACAGAACAAAGTGAGAGGGACCCAGGAATTCACAAGAAAACATCACCAGAAGAGGGCCGGGTGTAACACCGGGCCTCCAGGCATTGATACCGCAATGAGCGAGGTGGATCTGAAAGTATGGCTCCAACGGGGAAGTAGACCACCTAAACCAGAGCTCACAGCACATGTGCATAAAATGCACATTGCAGGGCTGGCACTGTGGCACAGTGGGTTAAAGCCCAGGCCTGCAGCACCAGCATCTCATATGGGTGCCGGTTCAAGTCCCAGCTGTTCCTCTTCCAATCCAGCTCTCTGCCTATGGCCTGGATAAGCAGCGGAAGATAGCCAAAGTGCTTGGGCCCCCGCACCCACGTGGGAGACCGGGAAAAAGCTCCTGGCTTCAGATCAGCTCACTATGGCTGTTGCAGCCATTTGGGAAGAGAACCAGCGGATAGAAAATGTGTGTGTGTGTGTGTGTGTGTGTGTGTATGTCTGTGTCTGTAACTGTCTTTCAAATAAATAAAACAAATCTTAAAAAAAAAAAAAAGGAAAAAAAAGCACATTGCATCCATGAGTGCTGAGTGTCTGAGACTTGGTGAGCCAGGACTGAACGGTTGGAATACACGAGGGAAGGGGGCTCCGTGGTCAGAGATGACACAGAGCTGTAAGAAACAACGGAAGTGCCGTGCTGGGTGGAGACCCAGCGCTGCAGGGGCAGCTCCAAGACCAGGGATGGCGGCCTGCGGCCTGCGGGGAGCACCGCGGCGAATATTGGAGTCGGGCGGGCGGCCAGGTGCGCTGTGCTGTCTGAACGCTAGGGGCAGCCTCTGCCAGAAGAGACCACGCCGGCGCGCTGCTGGAGCCGGCTGCAGGTGCCAGGCAGCTCCTGGGCCTTGGCAAGAGGCAGTGCAGCCGCCAAGGGAAGGCTCTGGAGCCCGCCCCACTCCTGCCCCTTCCTGGCTGTGTGAGATTTGTTAACTTCCCGAGGCTCGGTTTCTTCATTCAGTCAAGGGACTTGTGATACGCATAGGTTTACCGAGAGATTAGAGAAAATGCGCGAAAACGATGGATCCAGAGGTAGGATTTTTTTGGCACACAATACTCGAACGCTGAATAAAACGCAGCTAATATCGCGAAGGTGGTGGAGCTGGCGTGGGGCTGACGCGGCTTAGAAACCTCACGCTCAGAGGACAACCGTCCCAAGCTGCGTGACACCTGCTAGGACCTGAAGCGACTTGGCAGAAAGAGGGAGGTAAGGCCCGCGTCAGCCCCTGCAGAGCCGTGGTGACAAGCAAAGAAGAATCTCATGCACGGTGTGAGCTGCCAATGGCCCACCCACCAGACACAGGACAATTTTAACCCCTCCTACATGCTGGACCCTTCCCTAACAAGCTTCCAATTCCAGAAGAAGGAAAACTCGCGTCAGACAGACTTCATCACGAGCTTTAAAAGAAACAGCTATTTTTCAGTTTCCTTTTTGAAGAGTTCCATTTGAAGGATTTGTATCTCATAAATTTCATTCCTTCCTAAGGTCCTTCTGAAGAACAAGGTTAGATCTATTTACTCTTTTAAAAATAGGAAAAAAGGGGCCAGCATTGTGGCACAGTGGGTTAAGCTGCTGCCTGCACCACTGGCATCCCATATGAGTGCCAGTTCAGGTCCTAGCTGCCCCATTACCAATTCAGCTCCCTGCAAAAGTGCCTGGGAAAGCAGCACAAGAAGGTCCATGCGCTTGGGCCCCTGCCACTCACAGGGACATCTTGATGGAGTTCCCAGCTCCTGGCTTCAGCCAGCCCAGTATGGCCATTTGGAGAGAGAACCAGTGGACAGATGACCTCTTTCTCTGTCTTTCTCTCTCTTGTAACTCTGATTTCCAAATAAATAAATAAATCTTCAAAAAAAGAAGAAGAAAAAGAAACAGCAGCAGCTGTAGCTGAAAACCTAATAGCCACTCCCTTAAAAAATAAGATAAAACTCATTCTCTCTTTCAATTACTAGATGAGTCCACTGAACCTTTGTAGAAATATGCTATATTTTGGGGTCTTAATTATATTTTTCTATATCTCAAAACATTGTTTTAACTTTATAGGAATAATCTCATTATTATTCCCAGCTATGCTTAAAACAACTAAAATCCTAAGAAAACACAGGAGCACTGGGATCACCAGTCAGATGCCCCAGAGTGAAATAAATCATCACATGACATCATGTACAACATCCTCATGTTCTCCTCTGCTGGTGGTCAAAGCATTGCATCATTTTTCAAAGTTACTTTAAAAATCTAAAGACACCATTGTTGTCTATGGTGCTGGGTTTTATTTTAGTTTTCCTTGAACACATTTAAGAATTTGGAAATTTTCATTCTCTTAATAACAAAAGCAAGAATGCTTTTCACAACTATCAAATGAATTAGAAAAGAAATCCATTGTACTCTCCTATGATGATGGTGAAATGGATCATTTATGTGAAATCTCATTCTATGAATCTTCAGGTAGCAATATCCTAGATGAATTTTTAAACTTCAGAGATCAATGCATGGGAGAGTGAACTATCATCTGAGCAATACATCTTCACCTCACTGACTACCAGGGTTGATTGGCTGATGAGAGAACAATGTATTTCTATGGACAAAAAAGAAATGGCATACTCATCCAGTTAGTTGTTCAACAGGAAGAACTGCATCACACAATGTTTTGCAAAAACCTGAATCATCCTGTTTTGCTAAAAAGACATATGGCATTTTTCTTTTGTTTCTTAAAATGTTTATGCACAAAAATTTACTTGATACAGGTCATAAGTAGATAAATGCTGAAGTCAGTAGAATGCACCAAATTAATTCAAAAAAAATAGATGTTGCAGAAATAAACAACATTCATTGGCTCAGCCATTTGAGTTGATGATTACAAATGAAATATGGACTGCAACTATGGGACAAAGAAGATGATCAAAATCTCTTCAATAAAATTATAAGCCAGTTTTTTAAAAAATGCAAGTGCAGAAAGAACCAGAAGCAATGCTAAACTAGAACCTATGTTGAGGGGCCAGCACTGTGTGGTGTAAGGGGTTAAGTGCTGCCAGCAGCACCAGCATCTCATATGGGCTCCAGTTTGAGTCCCCGCTGTTCCACTTCTAATCCAGCTCCCTGCTAATGCATCTGGCAAAGCAGCGGAAGATGACTCAAGTGTGTGGGCCTGTGTACCCACATGGGAGACCCAGAAGAAGCTCCTGGCTCCTGGCTTTGGTCTGCCCAACCCTGGCTGTTGCAGCCATTTGGGGGAGTGAATCAGTGGATGGAAGATCTTTCTCTCTCTCTCTCTGCCTCTGCCTCTCCCTCTCTGTAAATTTGCCTTTCAAATAAATAAATAAATCTTTTAAAAAAAGAGAGAGAAATGTAGTTGAAATTTGGAATTGGTGTTTACAAGACGGGTATGTCCAAGTTCTTATATTACAGTTGATGAGCAAACACCCATACCCACACACGCACACCAGGAAAATGTATATGTGTAGGTCTTCAAATAAAGGAAAATGAGATTTGCTGTATCTAAATGTAAATGTTCAAGTATTCTTACTTCTCTGTGAATTATTTATAAAATAATCCAAAAGACAGATATGTGCCTGTAAAAATACATAATAAATTAAAAAGGCCCATTGGACCCAGAAGGCAAAGGGCGATGATGATTTGCCCTGGTACACTGAGGGTTAAGGCTTCACCGGATTCCGGTAACTCAAGATCCTCTGTAGTGGAGAAACCTGAAACAGACTGGGTGGCTCCTGGAGACACTGCCCCTCCCTCCCACCATCCCAAGGCCCCAGGGACTCCAGCCCCCACAGCTGTGCTCCACCGGTGACGTCACCTCAGCGGCTGCCGCTAGGATCCTGAGCAATTGCCGGTGGGTGGCAGGAATGAGACACAGCAGCTGGCAGTGGCCGGGGCAGGGTTTTCTGGCATTTTTATTGTCCCCCAAAATATCTGAGACAACAAGTGGTACTCATATCTCTCAATCAGAGTTCTGGACACTGAGGTCAGGAACCCAACTAGAGCTTAGCAGGGCTGGGTGGCAGCTGAGGCCTGGGAGCCGGCTCCTAGCCGCTCTGCCGCAGGCACAGCCCCCTCCCCCGAGATAAAGAAAGCAGCCGCTCACACAGCACAGGGCTATGAATCACTTCCGGGGCTGTGGCTCCCAGCCTCCACTCTGCCCCTGCAAACCCGCGGGAGCAAGCATATTTTCCACTGAGTTCATCAAAACCACTACAGATTCCTGTCCACAGCTAGATCCCTTTACCGACAAAGGCTTGGAGAGGAGGTGCGGAAAGCCCGGCCTCTCTCTCTGTCTCTTTTCTGTCTCTTTCTCTCTCTCTCTGGAATGAAACTGGGAGGCTGGGTACAGACAGCGGCTCCAACCTACTCTGTTATACCTGGCACTGCTGGGGGCCCCGGGCACACCCTCTCCCTCACTGGCGCCCAGCATCCTCCCGCAGTCCCACGTGCACTCAGAGGCCATTCAGTGGGCACTGGGTGGGCGCACAGTAAAATTTACTGAATAAATACTCCGGGCGTGCCCACATCCGCACGCTCCTCAGCCAGCAGTTCTTGTTTTTTTGTTTTTTGTTTTTTGTTTTTTTTTCTTTTTTTTTTTTTTTTTTTACAGGCAGAGTGGACAGTGAGAGAGAGAGACAGAGAGAAAGGTCTTTCTTTGCCGTTGGTTCACCCTCCAATGGCCACTGCAGATGTTGCGCTGCGGCCGGCGCACCGCGCTGATCCGAAACCAGGAGCCAGGTGCTTCTCCTGGTCTTCCATGGGGTGCAGGGCCCAAGGACTTGGGCCATCCTCCATTGCCTTCCCAGGCCACAGCAGAGAGCTGGCCTGGAAGAGGGGCAACCGGGACAAAATCCAGCGCCCCGACCAGGACTAGAACCCGGTGTGCCGGCGCCGCTAGGCCGAGGATTAGCCTAGTGAGCCGCGGCACCGGCCTCAGCCTGCGTTCTATTGCCGCTTGAAATTCCAACAGCCTTGCTCCGGAAACATTTGCTTCCACTCTTCCCCCAGACAGCGCCCTCCAAGCCACAAGGAGAGACCACATCCTGGGTGAGGGGTTCCAACAGCCATTCCGGGCCAATCAAAAGTAAAATAAAACCGAGTGGGAAATCCCAGAGCGTCCTGGCAACCAGGAGTCCACGGAAAAACAGGTTATTCCTGCTCACGGGGGCGGGCGGACTGGTTCTTGCCTTGGCCCCCAGTCAAGAGGTGACTAGAAACGGAGAAGGGGGCGGATTTCACAGGTGCGGAGGGCCTCATCGTGGAGCTCCGAAGGCCGGGCTGGGAGGGGTGGCCAGCGGAGCCAGCCCCGAGCTAAGCGGCAACCCAGAGGCAGCCAGCTCTGGGAGCGCCTCCGCCAGAGTTTCCCCGCTGTGCTCAACTGATGATTGGTGTCCCCGCTGACTTGCCAACTTAAGAAGGGACTTGGGGGTCGTTGCTGCGGTGTGGTGAGCTAAGCCGCTGCCTCCAGCGCTGGCATCCCATATGGTTGCCGGTTCAAATCCCAGCTGCTCCACTTCCCATCCAGCTCTCTGCCATGACCTGGGAAAGCAGTAGAAGATGGCCCAAGTGCTTGGGCCCCTGCAGCCGTGTGGGAGACCCGGAAGAAGCTCCTTGCTTCTGCCTCAGCTCCTGCTGGTGTGGCCATTTGAGGAGTGAGCCAGTGAATGGAAGAACACTCTCTCTCTTTCTCTCCCTCTCTCTTTCTCTCTCTCTGCCTCTCAAATAAATAAATAAATCTTGGGGGAAAAAAAAGAAGGGACGTGTTTTCCCTTTGATAAAGCACTAACCTTTGAGGGGCCATTTTAAATGCTCGTATCTTGGAACCCATAGATTCTGAGTGTTTTCCTCAGATATGCAGGTACAGAATTCTGGAACATTTCTTGCAGAAAAAAAAAATGTAACCATCTGGTTGTCTCTCAGTAAAAGCTCACTATTAGACATTTTTTAAAAAAGATTTATTTATTTGAAAGTCAGAGTTACACAGAGAGAGGAGAGGCAGAGAGAGAGAGAGGTCTTCCATCCGCTGATTCACTCCCCAGATGGCAGCAACAGCCAGAGCTACACCGATCTGAAACCAGGAGCCAGGAGTTTCATCTGGGTCTCCCATGCGGGTGCAGGGGCCCAAGCACTTGGGCCATCTTCCACTGCTTTCCCAGGCCACAGAAGAGAGCTGGATTGGAAGAGAGAGGACTCCCTGGGGCCTGACCCGAGCCGGCTGTGACTGTGCCCCTGGCCTCTGATGCCCACTTGGGACTAACCACTGACCTCACTCCCAGCCTCCACCGGTGCCCCTGGCTGCCCAGAGCCAGCAGGTGAGCCCGCGTCCAGGCTGGAGTGGCCGTCTCTCTGCAGGGTGAGCTGGGGAGCAGGTGGAGGCCCCTCCCTGGGCCGGTGCTGCCCCCGGAGGGCCCTGTCCTCGGGAACAGATGTCCTGTGGGCTCTGGCCGGGGTCCCTGCGGCCTCAGCGCCCCTGTGGAGCGGGAATGCGGCTTCCTAAGGTGCTTTCGGTTCTGTGTGCGATGTTTGCTGTGCTTCCGGCCGTGGCAGCTCCACGTGGGCTCGGGCCGGGCCAGCTGAAGGGCTGCTGGACAGCAAGAGTAGGGCCCCTGCCCTTCCTCACCAAGCCCCTCTCTCCACGCTGGCATCCGGGACCAACAAGCGGGGTGGGAGGCAGGTGGGGGGTGTTTGTGCGGGCATCTTGGCCCTGGGCATCACCAAACCTCAGTGGAGGGGCTCTGCCCCAGCGAGGCCCAGCCAAAGCCGACCTGCCCGATGTCCTCCCGACTGGACTCTGTGGCGGAAGCAGCCCTGGATATGGGCCAGAGCCTGGGCAGCAGCCGCACTCCAGGCCAGGGATGGTGGCCACGCGTGGCCGTGCACGGTGCTGTCCTGGGCTGCCTGTGGCCTCCCACTCCCTAAGGCTGAAGGAAGAACAGGCCTCGGGCCGGGCAGGAGCGGCTCCTGCCATTCTTTTCTTTTCTTTTTTTCATTTGGAGTCTTCAGTGCCCCTTCCCTCACCGTGTCCCCCCCCCCCCAGCCCCTCCTGGGGTGGCAGCCCAGGGCCACCTTGCACCACTGGACCGTGGAGCATGGGGGGAGGGGTCCTTGACCTCGTGGGGAGCAGGGCAGCCAGCGGCACGAGGCGCCCACTCCCCAGGGTTGGGCTTGGGAGGTGGGAGGGCCTGGGTGGGAGCAGCCCCTGACCCTTCTCCCTCCACCCCCCCACCTCACTATGCAACCCCAGGTCCCAGCCCTGCCCAGTTCCTGCGCCCTAGGTGAGGGGCCAGGGCCTCTCGCATGGAATCGTCCCCCGTGTTGAGCCACGACGGGTGTGTTCCATTTCACTGTCTGCCATGGAACAGACACGCACACGGTTCTGTCGAGATGCCCCTCCCCTACCCCCACCCTCCATGCCACCCGCCCAGCTCCATGGGGCTGCGGCTGTCCGTCCGTACTGTCGCTGTGCTGTTTTTGTTTTTTTTTTTTTTTAAGACTGGGTTTGGGGTTTGATTTTTATTTCTTTGGGGACCTTATTTTTCTTGGCAAATACTAAAAATCTCGTCAATGTGATTTCTGTGGTTTCTATTCAGCTTGGATTTCATGTTTTAAAATAAACAAATTTAAAAAAAAAATTCAGTTAGGTCATCATGCCTACCTCATAAGAGACTGATAATGGGGAAGGGAGCCTCTTTTGCCATGGACCAGGCTTAAGAATCCTCCTCTTCCTGTCTCTTTGGCCCACTCATGATGGGCATCTCTCTGTGTGAGGTGGCCCACACACAAGCATGACTGTATCTTCACTCTCTCCCTCTCTTAAGTAAATCCTGCTTTTACTTACGCTGAATCTGCCACAGGCCTGCTCGGTCTACGTGAGACCCCTGCTGCCAGGTTGCATGGCAAAGGATGTGGCCGTTCCCAGGAACACAGCACCTCAGTTGACATTCCACCTTACAAAATGCTCTCAACAGAGGGAATAAATCTACACTACACCCACATTCACATCTGTATCTGCAAACAAGATGGTGAAAGAGGATCTGAAGTTTGAACTTGAAGAAATGACAGACTCTGAGACGTCTTTGCAAAAAAAAGCTTGGAATATAAGGAAGTGACCCACCTGAATCCTGGGGGAAAGGGCATGAGGGAGGGAGTGGGGCAGGAAACAAGTGGTCCCAGGTTGGCAAAGCAGAGCATCAAGAGAACAATGATACCACACAGCCAGTGAAGGAGTTTACTCACTTCCGTAAGAGGAACAGGACTTCGGTCACCAGGAAGATCACATCACATATTATTATTATGCCGTTTATATACTTAGGATAGAGTTAACACTGCAAAAAAAACAAATGCACATCCTGTTCTAAATTTCTGAGTTCAGTCATCCTCTTCTTCAGCTGAAACATGACAGATTCCTCTGAGGAATGCTTGCGCTAGCTGAGTGGGTCCTTTGCCAGCCACAAAGTTCCAAGTCCTGGAGTAAGCAAAACAGATGAGACGCTCCTGATAGAAAGATGCCTTAACCGGGAGGACATTTGGAGCAACCGCAAAGATAGTGCTTGGGACACCCACAGCCTGTATTGGAGGGCCTGGGGTCCAGTCCTGATCTACCTCTGATTCCAGCTTCGTGCTAATGCACACCCCGGGAGGCAGCAAGTGTTGGCTCGAGTACTTGGCTCCTTGCCACCCATGGATTCCACTTGAGCCAGCTCTGGCTGCTGTAGGGAACAAACCAGCAGATGAAGATTGCTCTCATGTCTGTCACCCTGCTTTTCAAATAAAATAAATAATTAATTAGTTAATTGTAAAATTATATACATAAAAGAAAACTTGTGCAGAAAGATGTCTTAATAAGCCTTATTCCCTCTGGATGGGCCATACTTTAAACTAAAAAGGAGTAGATAATAATCACAATTACTTTCCTTGGATCTCAATCTTCTAAATTACAACCAGCAATCTTCCACTGCAACTTCTTGAGGGAAATGTGCAAACTTGCTATTTATTATTATAAAGCTTGAACTCCCGGATCCAGTAAAAACTGTCTAGGGCTTAGTGGATAAATTAAATCAAACAATAAAATTCCTTTTTTTTAAAGATGTATTTATTTGAAAAGCAGTGAGAGAGAAAGAAAGAGAGCTCTTTCATCCATGGGTTCACTTCCCAAATGGCCACAATAGCCAGGAGCTTGGAGTTCCATGCGTAAGCCAGGAGTTAGTTCCATCCCTAAGCCAGGAGCTTGGCATTCCATCCAGGTCTCCCTTGTGGGTGGTGAAGAGTCAAAGTGACTCCATTTTAAAACAATAAAAAGCAGCCTCCGTTTCCCATAGCAGACCCAAGTCCTTGTAAAAGCAGGCATTCGAAGATATCAAAGCTTACCACCGGCAGCTCAGTAAAGATTACCAAATAAAGTAACTCCCTGAACCCAAGCCAATCGGAGACCACCCTGTTCAACTAAGAGCAACCTGAAACAGCCCCGTCCAATCACCAAAAGCCCTGTACTATAGGCCCCCGCTGATGTAACCCTGTGGTTTTTTCCTTTAAAAATGCTCCCAAACAAAGGCCAGGGCCTTCCTCTGACCTCTGCTGTGTTGGTTGGTTAGATGAGGTCCCTGCCGCAGCTTGTACTTCCAGAATAAACCTTGCTTTTGCATTTCGGTGAGATCAAGTCTCTGGTGACTTTTTGGGGATTCAATGATCTTGGTATAACAGGTGGCAGAGGCCCAAGCACTCCAACCACCTTCCATTGCTTTCCCAGGCACATTAGCAAGGAGCTAGATCAGAAGCAGACTCATATCCAATCCACTGTGACCTGTTTGTTCTCATCAAATTACTCTCAGTAATGCTCACTTTTTTTGTTTGTTTAAATTCTTCATGTTGGAATTTAAAGTCCTTTGTGGCCTAATTCCAGCTATTTTCTAATTATTTTTCTGCGTTGACTGTGAGCTCAATCAAGTACAACCTTTCACTGTTGCCTGAAGGTAGGATTGATTTCTACTCAGAGGTGTGGCCTCCTCAGAGTGGAAATTTAACACAGAGGAGAATGTGACAATTTCCTGTGGGTCATTGTGCAAGGAAATTCCTCAACTCTGCCTAACAACAGCTGAAGACCAAAAAAAAAAAAAAAAAAAAAAAAAAAAAAAACAACTCCCCCACTACAGGAAGGTTGTGTACAGCAGTGTGGGCCAGGTGTAAGTGTGTGCAGGCGTGGAGGAAAGCAAACGGCTATCCCACACAGCACCTCAGGAACACCTGCTCCTGAGACGCTGTCACACAGAGAGTGTTCAGAGGACCGGCACCCAGGGCAGAAGCAGTGGGAGGTGAGAAAAGGTAAGGGCGGGGAAGGGTAACAGTACTACACCCCCATTCACAAAGCACACTTATTTAGTCCACACCACAGAAATGTGGGTAGTAATTAATATTTGCATGATGCTACACCCTGTAGAGATTCCCTTTATATTTATTATCTTCATAACGACTATCCCCGTTTGCACATGGGGAAGCTAAAGCTCAAAATTAGGAAACAGCTTGTCTAATAGAGAGAGAGAGAGAGAGCTGGAATTCTAATGTAAGCCTAGGCGCATCTTGGCCAGCAGGGCCTCAGAGATTCTGAGGTCACTGCTAGATCTGAAAAATGTGGCCTCACTGCTCTGGGCAGCAGCTGTAGACCAGGACTTGAGCCTACTCTCCCTCCTTCTTGGAAAGGCTTCTTCCTGGGCTTCAGAGAAATTCACTTCCCAGGTCATTTTTCTTCTTTCCCCTGGGCTGAGTCATCTTCCTCTCCTTGCTATTTATTTATTTATTATTTATTTATTTGAAAGCCAGAGTTACAGGGACAGAGAGACAGAGAGGTCTTCAATGTGCTGGTTTATTCCCTAAATGGCCGCAACAGCCAGAGCTGTGCTGACACGAAGCCAGGAGCCAGGAGCTTCTTCCAGGTCTCCCACTAAGGTGCAGGGGCCCAAGGACTTGGGCCATCTTCTACTGCTTTCCCAAGCCATAGCAGAGAGCCAGATTGGAAGTGGAGAAGCCAGGATTCGAACCGGCGCCCATATGGGATGCAGATGGTGGCTTTCCCTGCTACACCACAGCGCCGGCCCCTCTGCTTGCTTTTTGATGTTGCTTATTCACCTAGATCGAGCACCATCAAAACAGAGACATCCCCTGTCTTGTTCGCCTCCAGCCCCAGTGCTAGGAGCTCCGCCATGCGGAGACCCTCCTTACATCACTACTAAGTGCAAGACTGAATGGTGGGAACACCACACTGATCAGGGCACGATCCCCGCCCTCAGGTGGCTCCCACTCCAGTCAGGAAGACGGTTCAACACTCAGAAGGTGCCAGTGAAGTGGGTAAGAAGCCCGATACAAGGAACTGTGGGAGAATGTGAGGTGGACACAGGACACACTTGGTTCTTCCTGAGCTGAATAGTCCCACGTCCCTCACACTCCATATGATCAACACTGAGATCTTGCCCTAAATCCCCCCCAAAATGTTGTTCACTTTGCATTCTGTGTCTCGGGGATGGTACCACCACACACCTGATTACAAGAGTCCTGGGAGTCACCTCCACCCCCCACATCCAATCAGTGGCCAGGTTAGGCTGGTTGTGGCTTCTCAGTGTTTGGCAATGCTCCTCACCATCTCCATGGCCGCCTCACCTTGCTCATGCCCACTGTGTTCTCCTGTGGTCTTTGAAGCTCGTTTCTCTCCTCTCTGGTACATTTTCAACACTTCCATAAATGAACAGGAACAGGTCTCTCCCTCCTGCTTAAAGACCTCTATTGTCTCTTGGCCCAGTCCCCAAGTGCAGCCCTTAGTGAGCTGGCCCTAGTCTCTCCTGAGTCACAGCCCACATCTTCTGCCTCCAACCACTAGCAAGGACCGAGAACACTCATGTTTCACCCCTCCCCACTTTTGCACAAGCCATTGTGTAAAACTTCCTCTGAAGACACTGCTGAAGTCCTAAGCATTTTACATCAGTTAACTCCCAATCCTCACAACTTCCATTCTCCCCAGAGAGCAAATGATTTCCCAGCTAATGTGTGGTGGCACTGGGATTTGAATCCCCATCTGCTGCCAGTCTGTGGCCATAAACACTGGACAATATTGCTGACTCTGCCTTGCCTGGCCCCCATACCCATTCACCTGGTAGAACATGTGTCAGCTTCCAATGCCCAACTCAAGCTTCACTTTCTCTGTAACATTTTCCTGGCTCCCCCAGAGTTAACCACTCATTTTGCTAATGCTGTCATTGTACGTTGGTCACACCCTGTTATGACATTTGCTGCACTTTATTGTGTCCATTTAAGAGCCTACCCAACCCTAGACAGAGATCGGGTTGCACATGAGAATTACTCTGGACTGTGGAAGTCCGCACACTGATTTCCTGAACGGCCTATTTACTCATTTGTAGTCATGCTTATGTCTTGCTATCAGTTTACCAGATCTTATTCATCCTAAGCTCCTTGCCTTCCTTGAGAGCTTCAGTTTGATTCTTGTTTGCCTGCTCTGCCAAATATGCCTGTGCTTGTTCTGTCCCTGAACTTCCTTCTTTGACAGGAAACCCAGTAATAACCGTCATGGGGTGCTGTCACCACAGGTAGCCACAACTGGGTGGGGCTGATGCCCCAACCTGGTACTGGACGATTCACACTTACTTGGTTAAAATCTTTGCTTTGGTTTCACTCAAGTTACCTCATGGGGCCAAGAGGTTATTAAAAGATCAAATCAGGAAAACTAAACAACTGAGTTCAGGAAGAGCAAAAACACTAATGAAGTTGGATTGCAAGCTCATCATTGCCGATTCCACCATTTACACAACTCTATCCAAACTCTCCTTTATTTCCACTTAGCTGCTGGCTTTTTCCCCACTTCCATTCTATGCACTTCTTTCAAATTTCATCCTTCCACTCACTCATGGTGTCTTCATCGTTTTGATTGGCCGTGACTCCATGGTTCTCTCTGCAAATGTGCAGCTTCAGCTCTTCTAAATGCTTAATTCTCTGTGTTTCTAATTTGTTTCCCAAGAACAAGAGGCTGATTGGCTCCAGCTCCTCTTTTCATGTCATGTCATAAAACATTTACCATTGGCCAGCCTCTGGATTGACTGTCCTCGAGAACAGAGCTAATGTCCATCCAGTCAGCTGTGAGGAGGGGAACAGAGTTAAATCTGGCAAAACTTAGCCACCTGGGCTGCCCCTGCCACAGAGGCTGTGAGTAAGATGCTTTCCTTGAAAAGGACTAAAGAGGGGCCAGAGTTGTGGAGCAGCAGGTTAAGCTGCCACCTCTGATGCCAGTTAATCCATAGGGGCGACAGTTCAAGTCTTGGCTGCTCCACTTCTGATCTACCTTCTCACTAACATGCCTGGGAAAACAGCAAAAGATGGCCCAAGTCCTTGGGCCTCTGCACCCATGCGAGAGACCTGGATGGAGTTCCTGGCTCCTGGCTTCAGCCTGGCCCAGTCTGACTATTTTTAGAGTGAACCAGTGGATGGAAGATCTCTCTCCCTCTCTCTCTGTTAACTTTGCCTTTCAAATAAATAAATCTTTTTCAAAACATAAAAAGGACCACAGAAAAGAAGGTCTATGATTCAGATATGGAATACTTTAGACTGATGATTCTTTAATATTTTTTGACCGTAGGTTTGTCTGAGAATCAGATGAAAGTTAGGGTTCCTTTACTAGAAAAAAAAATTCTCTTATACAGAAACATAACCTCAAGGTATTAAAGACCCCCAGGAGCCATCCATGGACTGTGCCGCCACACAGATCTGCAGGCTACCCACAGCCCTGCTCCAAGGCAGCACTATTTTGCATTCACGCTTGCATCTCCAGTGCCTAGCACTGGGCTTGGCACATAGTACACTCATTTCCCCAGGTATTTGTTGAATGAACACCTTGAAAAATTCATTCATTCATCAAGATCGAAGAAGTTACTCAGGGGTTTGCATGGGGTTAAAGGGTTAAGCCAATGCCTACAAAACCAGCATCCCCTATGAGAGCTCTGGTTCGAGTCCCACGTGCACCACTCTGTTCCAGCTCCCGGCTGATCCAGGGAGGCACTAGATGATAATTATCGGGGACTCTGCCACCCACAAAGGAGACCGCGTTGGGGTTCCTGACTCCTGGCTTCCCCTGGCCATTGTGGCCATTTGAGGAGTAACTCAATGGATGGGAGATAATATATATTTCTCTCTCCTGGTCATTTGGCCTCTAAACTAAATAAAATTAATCTTCAAAAAAAAATAAAGAGGTTATTCAGAGCCACAGAGAGGCTAAGAAGTTTGGGTTTGAGGTAAAAGTGATTGGGATGACATTTGCATTGTATTTGTTGTTGTTGTTGTTGTTGTTGTTGTTGTATTTTGGTTTTAAAGATTTATTTTTTATTTATTTGAAAGTCAGAGTTGCCTTGAGCTTCTTCCCATTCTCACATGTGGGTTCAGGAGCCCAAGCCATCAGAAATGGAGCAACAAGGACTCGAACTGGCACCCATATCAGGTACTGGCATTGTAGGTGACAGTTTAACCTACTACACCACAACACTGACCACTGTATTTTGATTTTAAGTAGGCAATTTATCAGAGCTACATGCCAGGAAAATATTTTTAACAGTCAATGGGACAGACGAGGGCAAGAGACCAGTTAGGAAATTAGAGGAAAGAGCAAATGAAAACCTAAACAAGAACAGGGGACGCAGGTTTACACAGGAGAGCCAGAGCCAAGAAAGAAAATGAAATGTGTCAAGTACTTGTGGTAAAGGCCTTCCCAAGGTCAGAAAGAAAGAAGAGAGGAAAAAAAGAAAAAGAAAACTTATCCTGAGAATGGAATATGGTCATTACCTGCTTCCCTGTGTTTCACCTGTTTATTTGTAACAGTTTCAGCCCCTGTTTGCTCTCACAGAGTGCTGGTGTTAACCTTTGCCAGGCAGCATGAGGCGTAGTATGTGTGTGGAAGGAATATGAGGTATATTAATTAGAATTAAACATCACTAGTAACTACATACACATTCGCAGTATGGTATCAACTCCTATAGCCTTCACATAACATTAGAATAGCCAATCAAATGTATGTGGGGCGCAAAGATATATAAGGAAATGCCCCTTTTTTGTTCTGGGCTCAGTCTTTTTGAATATGAATCCAACTGATCCTTATGCCATAATAATAATAATAATAAAGACTGCTTCCTGGCCTGGTGTCTCCTCTCTGCTCACAAATCCCGCTACAATAAGACTTGTGGTTACGAAGAGGATTTAAAGTCAAAACGTGGCTCCAGTGTCCTCACAGGGGAAAATGGAAGAGTGGCAGTATCATTAGCAGAGATGGAGATTTAGGAAAAACAGGTTACATCTTGAATTACTGAGTCTGATGAGCAGTGGGACTTTCAATGGGTTTGATACAGGTAGGAGAAAGCAAGCTAGGTTAGGTTAGTCTTGGGCAGACAGCTAAGATTGGGGTCTACACAGTCAGGAGAGCTTGCTCTGGTTACTAAGCAACATAGCTACAGGCACTTAAGAGATACGTTTTGCAAAAACTGAATGGGGAACTTAAAAATAGGAAACTATAAATGAAGGGGTAAGAGAGAAAAACCTGTGATTGTAAGCTAAGGAGCCCAAGACCATAATCGCATGGTAGGGGACTGGCTAAACCCTAGATAACACACCTGGGACCACAGCTGACCAAATGGGAGGAGTGGGAAATCAGACTGCAGCAGAGCTCAGCACAGGATGAGCACTTTCCTTGGAGGACCCTGCACACACTTCCCAGAGGGTATAAATCCCCCAGTTCACTTCCTTTCTGCCCTGAAAAGCCCCTCCCGGCTGCTTTCCTGGGGGTCTTCTCTGCTCTTTTCCATCCTGCCTTGCTGTTTCAGACAGTCCCTCTTGCCCAGCCGCGTGGCTACAAGAGCTATCTCTGTTCTTTCAGTAAAATCTTGCCAGCTCATCGGTCTCATACTTTGTAAGTTCTCGGGGTTCAGTCTCAGCTGTAACAGATTCATAAACAAACACAGGAAACCTCGGGTCACCTGCTCAGTGAGTCCAGAGCAGACAGCAGGCAGCAAATTACAGCGCCCTGCAACACTCCCTTCACATCTCCCTTGCGGCTTTGGAAGCCCTCTGGAAACCATCATTGCATTTGACAGCAGGAACAACTTTATGAAACAGGAAAGGCAGTGTCACCTACGTGCAGACAAGGAACTGAAAGCTCGGGGGAGGGGGCGGGGAGTGGTTAAAAGCCTTGCAGTGCAGGAACAGCCCCAGGATTAGAACGCAGAGCCTCTGGTTCTTAACTACCAACTCTTCTGCAAATGTCACTCAGACACATGCCCTACTAGCACGGGTCAATTTTGACATTGCAATTTTTTGTCGTCTTTTTTTTTTATTATTTATTTTATTTATTTGAAAGGCCAGAGTTACAGACAGAGGGAAAGACAGTGAGAGAGAGAGCTTCCATCCACTGGTTCAGTCCCCAAGTGGCCACAACAGGCGGGGCTGGGCCAGGCCGAAGCCAGGAGCCAAGAACTTCATCCAGTCTCTCACGGGGATGGCGGGGGCCCAGGTGCTTGGGCTGTCCTCCGCTGATTTCCCAGGCGCATTTGCAGGGAGCTCCAAGGGAAGTGGAGCAGCCAGGACGCCAACGGAGCTCATATGCCAGCTAGGCCACAGCACAGGCCCCTGTCTTGTCTTTTTAAACTGTCGCCGGTTTAGGGAAAAGCTGGAAGAAGTCACCAGCACTCCTTGCCAACCACCAGTGCCCACCGCTCGTTCAGTACCTTCAGTGTCGGGGAGCAGAGGGCCCTGGCTCCCGGACACTGCGGAGGCGCAGTCATGACCCACACTCGGTCTCGACACCTTTCCCTGCCCATGCGGCCTGAACGCCCGGCTTTCCTAAGCTCACTTGTAATTCTGAGAGGTGGAAAATCCTCGAGGGTCACAGCACGGAGCGCGTCTCCGAGGGGACCGCGGTCTCGTCGCGCGTTCCGCTGGGCGTGCCGGGCAGGCGGGCCCGGACCTGCGGGCGGGGCGGGCTGCGTGAGTCAGGCCTGAGCCATGTGGGCGGGGAGGGCGCAGCCCCGCGCCGCGCTCGCTTGGCTCCCAGCCCCGCACTCGCTCCGCTCCGCTCGCCGCGCCGCCCGCCTCGCGCAGCTCCGCTCGGTAAGCCCCGCTGTGGGTGCGTCTTCCTCTGCCTTCAGCAAACCCCTCCACCAGGCTTCATCTTTGATTTCCGTGCGGACGTGGCAGGAACCGCAGCAGGAAAAATGAATCTTGTGGGAGGGGACGCGCGAAGAGGCGCGGACCGAGGAAGCCCTCGAAGGCCCCTTGCAGTGGCGACCGAGGGCTGCCCGGGAGGGTCTTTGGTTTTCGCAGTCCGGTGAGGGCTCGGGCTGGGGGGCAAGAAACGCCTCGCTGGGGCCCAGGGCCGCTTCTCGGCGCCCGAGGGCAGCGAAGGGCGGAGGTCTCCGGGCGGGCGGCTAGGCGGGCCGCTGGAGCCCGGGAGCAAAGTTAGAGCCCGGGGTTGGAGTTTGGGAGGCGTCGCTGGTTTTCCGTTTCTGTAGAACGAGACCATTCAGAACCCGCTCCCGGTAGTCTCGGGGCGGGCTGGCGGGGGGGGGGGGGGGGGGGGTCGGGGTCGGGGTTTCGGTCGGCCGCGGGCAGGGGGCTGGAGCGCAGGCCCCCGGGCCCAGGGAGCGGAACCCAGCCCCGCCGCCCGCTCCGGCGCCGCCGCCCAGGGCGCGCACGCTGTGGCCCGCCGGCTCCGCTCGGTGAACGCCCTTTCCGTGCGCCCCGCGCCTGCACCGGCCCGGGCGGGGGTCGGCCACCGCGGCCGATCTACAGACCGAGCAAGGCTGCCGCGTACTTCAGTATGTGCGGGAGGAGAAGGCGCCTTGACCCGGGAACACTGTCTGAAAGCCAGACGCAGGCAGCGTACATGCACAAAGTTTGTCGAAACACAGCCACGCCCGTTCCCCCAAGCGCTCGGTTGGCAGTCTTGGTTCCTCGTGGCTTCCTTCTCCCGAGGCGGCTGGGGGAGGCCCTTCCAGGGTTCAGGGGACGCACGTATTATGGAAAAAAAGTTTAAAACTCTGCATAGATTTCAGAAAGTGTTTTACGCCAGAGTAAACTTAATCTTTTAATTCCATTTTTCCGCAAACTTGGGAGCACCCTCGTATGCGTTTTTCTTTTTCTTTCCTGGAGCTGGAGGGCTTGGCGTGCATTTTTCACATTCTTTCACGGTGTCCAGTTGTTTCTTCCTTCCTGTTACGAGATCTCGCACCAAGCAAGACGCAGAGGGCGCGGTGAAGCAGGCAGAGCGCCGGCCCCCCGCGGCTCCACCGTGGGCCCAGCCTGCCGGGCTTGGGGTACCACCTCCAGAGCCCCCAGAGCGCCACAAAGCAAATAGCTGCGTTTCAGTAGCTTGAGCCTGTGTCTCTTTCTGGAAAATCACTTCCTGGGGAAAATACGGAGAAGTTTTCATGCCCTCCTTGTGGCTGGTAGCAAGTTTTCCAGAGGGGAGAAATCATCTAAATTACAATACAGATTATTAAAGGGGGGATCGCTTTAAACCTGGGGGGAAGGGGGATAGAAGACGCACATACAGCTGCAGAAAGAGTTGGAAAGGCTGGGCTCCTGGGCCAGCCGGGGGTGTCTACGCGATGTGACACACCTGCGAGATTTAATCCTGATGAGAGCACGTTGTGCAAACACGTCTGTTTCTAGGCCATGATATTGTGTTTCTCCGCCAAGCCCCGAGCATACCAACACTTGTTTCCTGAAGGAAAACTTCCCTTGGGGGGGGGGGGGACTCTTGAGCGTTGTGACTGTTGGGAATGGACCCCCCCACACACACACACACGCCCAGAAGCGTTCAGGGGCTCCAGCGGCTCCACGGGGCACTGGGAAGCAGGCGGTGCCAGGCAGGAGACGGAGTTCGGCGGGGACGGAGGGGGCAAGGCCGCCAAAGCAGAGATCCGCTGCTGTCCCGCTGAGAGCTCAGGTCACTAACAGTGCTCAGATCAGTCCTCAGCACGTGCTAATTACAGGGCCCGAAAGGGACGAATTAAAGGCTAAACGTTAGCTTGCAAATCTCATCATCTAAATATAAATCATTGTTAAGGCTGAGAGAGAAAGCCTCAAAGGAAGGGTGTGGCCAAGTTTATCGGAAAACCTGCCGTTACGGCTCGTGTCCACTAGGGGGAGCACAACAGTTCCTCACTTGCAGGGCTCCAGGTCCCCGGCAGCGAGAGGGGGCAGACAGCCGGGCAGACTTCCCTTGAACAATTCTTATTTTCGATTTTTACCTACTTACGTCCACTTTATTTGAAAGGCAGACGAAGAAAGATCTTCCGTCTGCTCATTTACTCCCAAATGCCTGCAACAGCCAGAGCTGGGCCAGGCGGAAGCCAGGAGCCAGGAACTCCCTTGGGGGGGGGGGGTCCCCCATGTAGGTGACAGGGACCCAAGCACTTGAGCCATCACTGCCGACTCCTCAGGGTGCACATTAGCAGGAGGCTGGGTGTGAAGGGGGACCAGGCAGCCCATGTGGATGCAGGCGTCCCAGGCTATGACTTCATGGCTGCAGCAGTGCCCTCCCCTCCCTGAGGAGAAAGAGCAGAATACAGCCCGGGTGCTGCTCTCGCTGGTGAAGCCGGCCGCTCTGGCTCTGCAGATGCCGCGCGGAGCCCCCACCGGAGCCTTTCCGGTGTGAAGTGGCCTCCGGAGAAGCCCGCAGGCCGTTCCTGCGGGAGTTAGTGGCCCTGGAAGCAGAAGGAGCCAAGGGCAAGGCCCACAGGAGAGGGCCTGGGGCCTGGACGGCAGGGGCGGCCTACCATGCCGGCCGCCTTCTCGTGCCCCGGCTCCTCCCGTGCGGAACGAGTGCTTCCTAGCTCTCATAGACCATGTCCGCTTCTAAGCATCTGAAAAGTGCACATCTCCACCCGGCACCAGAGCTGTCCATTTGCGGTCCTTCCAGAAAACGTGGGAAGCCCACGAATTCCATAATGCTTTTCAAAGACCCGGAGTTTCATTCCTCACAGCAGCCTCCAGGCATTCTCAGAAAATGGGTCAACAGACCACGGACAGTGCTTGGCGCGCATGTGGGTTTGCGGCTGCGCAGTTCTGCGTGCGCTTACTCGCACGGTCCAAGCCGTGAACCCTGTTGCTCTCCCCCTGTTTAGGCGGTCTTCTCCAAAGGCAGCAATGTCCAGGCCCACAGAGACCGAGCGCTGCATCGAATCCCTGATCGCCGTGTTCCAGAAGTACGCTGGAAAGGATGGGCACAGCGTCACCCTCTCCAAGACCGAGTTCCTGTCCTTTATGAACACAGAGCTGGCTGCCTTCACAAAGGTACTGCTCCCGGGCCCCCGGCCCCAACCCCAACACCCTGCACATCATGGCCCTGGCAGAAGGGCTGGGGATGAAGGCCCAGCAGCCGCTCCCCTGCCCCCCACCCCCGCTCCTGCCTCTTTTCACTCCCTCCGAGGTGCAGCGCAGGCTGCGTCCCCAGGCCCCAGGTGAGCAGCCCCGCATGGCTGTTGAAGATCATTTTCTCCTTTCCTTTGAGGATAGACGCGTTTGAATGGTCACAGTAGGTAGGCTGCACACCACAGGGACTGGCACAAGGCACAGCTGCTCCTCGACTTTTCAGGTGACGTCCTGGTGAGCTCATCACAAGTTGAAATATCATAAACTGAAAATGCATTTAATGCCCCCAGCCTACATCAAAGGTGCTCGGAGCACTCGTGTCAGCTTACAGTTGGGCAGAATCATCTCCCACCAAGCCTGTTCCGTAAGAAAGTTGAGTACCTCGTGTTCACACACGGAGGGGCGTTTTGTAGACACGGTGGGGTGCAAACACGGAACACAACATCCGAGAAGCACGAGTAGTACAGTACACCACGCAGCGCCAGCCGTCAGCCCGCGTCGCTGACTGGGCTGCCCAGCGCCGGGGAGGATCGTGCCACATAGCACTGGCCTGGGAAAAGCTCAAAATGCTGACTTCCAAGTATGGTTTCTACTGAATGCGTGTTGCTTTAGTACCACCACAAAGTAAAAAAAAAAAAAAAAATCCTCAGCTGGACTGTCCCAAGTTGGGGACTACCTGTAGGTGGAACAGTATTTGGCATTGCGGGATCATTTTCCGAGTTATTCCTCCACCCCAAAGGCCATAGGGAAGCCCTGTGCAATAGAACTTCGTGCAAACACGTCCTGACCTGCGCTCTCCAGTGTGGTAGCCCCAGCCACGGGTGCCTGTGCTCGAAACGTGGCTCCTACAACTAAGGCACCGACTTTCTCGATTGGTTCAGACTTAAATGTAGATCACCATATGTAACTCGTGGCCATACGTGAGTGTGTGTGTGTGTGTATGTGAGTGTGTGTTTGTGAGTGTATGTATGTGAGTGTGTGTATGTGTGTGTGAGTGCATGTGTATGTGTGTGTGAATGTCTGAGTGCATGTGTGTGTATGTGTGTGTGTGTGTGAGTGTATGTGTGTTGGGGGCTCAGACGAGCAGGGGATGAGACCAGGCAGGGCCTGCGCCTTCTTTCCATCTGCATGCACTCTGCTTTTATACGCTTGTGTCTTGGTGTTGGGTGCAACCCTTGACAGAAGTGTTCCTGATTCATCAAAATCGAGTCACCCACAATGTCACAGAAAGAACCTTGAACTTGGAGCAGAAAAGCCAGGTGCAGGTCCAGGTCTGCCCCCGAGGCAGGTCATTTTGCCTTTGTGACTATGTCTCTGTGTCTGGACCAGGAGAATGGGAAGAGCTCTGCCATGTGCCCCACACTCCTAAGAGAGCGGAGTGTGGCAGCGTCTCTGACAGCACCTTCGAAGACGCAGTAGAAAGGTTTTTTTCTTACCTTTGCAGAACCAGAAGGACCCCGGCGTCCTCGACCGCATGATGAAGAAATTGGACCTCAACAGTGACGGGCAGCTGGATTTCCAAGAATTTCTCAATCTCATTGGTGGCTTGGCCGTGGCTTGCCATGAGTCCTTTGTCAAGGCCGCCCCTCCCCAGAAGCGTTTCTGAGGCCGCCGTGGCTCTGGCCCGCAGACCCACCCCTACTGCTGCCAGCCTGCCAGCCCTCGCCACTCCTCACGGCCTGCCCTGAGCCCCCACTCCACACAGGCCACTCCTGCCGGCAGTGATAAAACAATAAAGCAGTATCTTTTTTTATGACACACACTAAAGAGTCTGTACATGTGTGCAAGGGAGGCTGCAGCATGGGAGGGGCGTAATGTAGACGGATGTGAGCCAGCGCCAGAAACCGCGTAGCAAATAGTAACGACATCCTTGGCTGTACTAACGTCATGACTAATGACACGATGAGAAGCACCCCAAATGTCTCAGCCCGATGGACAGGTGTCACCGTCGTCTGCCCATTAAATAGCCATCCCTGCTACAGGCACGGTCAGAGGCCCTGAGGCCACACTTGGCAAGGCGGGCAAGATGCTGCTTCACTTTGCTTCCCAGGGGGCCAGAAAACAACGAAGACAAATCGACAAAGGCCTGTTGGATGTGATGAAGCCTAGGAAGGAAAGGGCGCAGTGCTAGCAAGTTAGGGGGGCATGGGGAGGACACTGTTCTAGGAGGTGGTGTTTGTGCTGGGGGCTGAAGGACAAGGCGGAGCAGACACTGGCAAAGATGGAGAGGGGGACAGGAGGGCAGAGGTCATCAGGTGACAAGGAGCTGGGGTGTTCGAGGACTAGGGGACTCGGGATGTCAAGGTCTTCATGGTTAGTTGTGGGTTTCCCTTTAACATCACGCTCAGTTTAAGCTAGTGATATGGAACCACCAATGGTACCACGCCCTATATGTACAATGTTTTTTCCTATGTGTGCATGGCCTTGGTAAAAAAAAAAAAAAAAAGTGTAATGCATGAAAGGTCAATGAAGTTGAAACTCTCTTTTTTTAAAAAAAAAAAGTTTATTATTTGGAAGGTAGAGCAACAGAGAGAAGAGAGAGAGAGTGAGAGAGAGGAGAGAGAGAGAGGTCTCGCATACTCTGGTTCACTCTCCCAGTGCCCACAACAGCCATGACTGAACAAGGCCAAAGCCGAGAAGCAAGACTTCCATCTGGGTCTCCCATGTAGATGACTGGGACTCAACCTCTTTCACCATCACCTGCTGCCTCCCAGAATGTGCGTTAACAGGAAGCTGGATCAGAAGTGAAGTAACCAGGACTCAAAGTAGGGACTCAGTGTGGGATGGCAGCTTAACCCACTGCGCCACACACCCACCCCATTGAAGGGCCCTCCATTTGTGAATTAGGCACGGTAAGAGATGAACAACAATAACTAAAAAGTTAGAACAGTTATACTGTAGTAAGTATTTAAAATTCACTTACTTCCGGAAGTTTCCCTGTAAGATGTTTGAGCTGCAGTGACCATGGTTGCTGGAACTATGGGTAAGGGGAGGCTGTGGTGCAGGGATCTTGTTTGCCATGCGCTCCCCTACTGAACACATGTCACGTGTAGGACACCTGCTACACACGTGTAGCACAGGAGAATGGTCCAGAGGAAGCTCACCTGCTTGGGTTCTGCCCATCCCAGATTGAATCTGGGCTTTTCCCGGCTCCCCTCTTCACCGTTCCCACCTCAGGAAAATCAGGGATGTCAGCTTTGATGTCCTCTCCCCCCAAGCCTTGTATCTAATCAAATCCCTGAGCCCATGGGCATCTCCACCCAAACCTCGCTGGAGCACCTCCCCAGCCTCCCACGTTCGGCCAGCACTGCCTCTCCTGGGACCTGAAGCCGCCTCCTGACTGCTCCCATGCCTCTCCCCTTCCGGAAGCCTCTGCTCTGGTTGCTGTCCAGCCTCAGGCCCTGCCGTGGGCTCCCGGTGCTCTCAGCCCTGTCCAGCCCCCCTGCCTCGCCCCTCCCTCTCCATAGTCCAGTCACACGGGCTGATCGAATTCCCATAGCCCACTGGGCTTCTCTCACCTCCAGCCTAGGCCCTGGCTGCCGGGAGCCCGTGTCCGCGCTCGGCACGCCCCCTGCTCTTCTCTAGGAAACTGCCAAGCTCTCGGATGAGGCCTCCCTGCCCCATGCTGTGCCGCGGGCCTCGCCTTTCACACCACTTCACAGGCACTCACACCGCCTGCCTGTGTGGGTACACAGACTGTGCCCCAGTTACTGCTGCATCCCCATGCCGGGCCACTCTGTCTGGGGCATCGTGAAGACTCCGCTATTCGTCAAAGGCATGGTCAGGAAGGTACAAGGCCATCGGGCTGAGGAGGAGCAGGCAAGAAGTAGGCAGAGGATGAGGGCAGGCAGCAGACCCCAGGGGGTTAGAACTGGGTGGAGATGAAGGAAACAGCAGCTTCAGGGATAGACACTGCAATTTCAACTAAAAGGAAGGCTCGGGCCATCACTATGGGTGTAGCAGGTAAAGCCACCACCTACAATGTCAGCATCCCACATGGGCACCAGGTCCAGTCTCAGCTGCTCCACTTCTGATCCAGCTCTCTGCTAATGCACCTGAGAAAGCAGTAGAAGATGGCCCTAAGGCTTGGGCCCCTACACCGACGTGGGAGACCCAGAAGAAGCTCCTGGCTCCTGGCTTCGAATCGTCCCAGCTCCAGCAGTTACATCTATTTGGGGAGTGAACCAGCAAATGGAAGACATCTCTCCCTCTGTCTCTCCCTCTCTTTGTAACTCTGCCTCTCAAACAAATTAAAAATTGTTTTAAAAATTTTAAAAACCTCATTATAAGCTAGGAAGACTTTTCACTTGCCAGTATCTTTAAAGTCTAGACACACACACACACACACACACAACTGAAAATCATTGTGAATGGGATTCAAGAAAGAAAGGCAATGTAGTAAATATTAGAAATTATATATGTTCTAAGCTAAATATTTAAATATTGTCATTTTTATGAATCCCCATTTTAACCATTTTTAAAATTTTTGTTAAACAAGCCAACTGCAGGTCCCCCCACTTTGGAAAGCAGGGCCCCATGCGAGCTCCTAGCAGACTCTCTTACCCTCCCCATGCCAGCGTGGCCTCTTCCACTCCATTCTCCACCCTGGCACTGAACAGAATTTTTAAGGCAAGCTTGCAGGTATCACTCCGAGGTTAAAGCCAGGCATCAGCTCCTCGTAACACGCAGGGCAGAACCCAGGCTCCTGGGGACACCCGAGAGCCTTGCTGGCCTGCTCCAGCCTCACTCTCTGCTCATCCAAGGACAGCGTCTTCTCCCCAGCCGTGCTATTCTCTGTGGCCAAGGACACAGTACTACAGACTGGGTGAGGCATAAAAAAAAAAGAGGGTGATTTTGGCTTACGGTTCTGGAGGTCCAAGCTCAAGGGGACATCTTAGGTAGTGTCCTTTTCACTAGCAAACTTTCAAGGCTATACGGCCATCACATGGCAAGAGACAGGAGTGTGTGTGTGTGTGTGTGTGTGTCTTCAGCCTCACTCCCTCTTCTTGTGAAACCACCAGGATTCAATCCTGTAGCTCTACCCTGATGACCTCATCTAATCCTTGTCACCCCCCAAAACACCTCCTCACATTAAGGTGCAGCCTTCTTGGTACCTCACAAGGGGGATGGGATTTCAGCACATGCAGCCTTGGGGGTCTCAGACCATAACCAAACTGTAGCACTGGCCTTGCCAAGCAGGAGCCAGTGCCACAATGACATGCCTCTTGTCCTCGCGCATGCTCTTCTTGCTACCCAGAAAGCCCCCTGCTCCCTCTTCCCACCTGTTCCTATTTGCCCTGTAGAACACAAGTGTGGTCTCTCCCAGGATGCTTTCCCTAATGCCCACCCTAAGAGATCTTAATGCTCGTACACTACCTCCCAGAACACTGTTCTTACCTCTATCGCAGCAGGTGTCACCCTGTATTATAATTGTGTTTCTACTTGTCTCTTTTCCTGGACTTGAACTCAAGAACAGGTGCCCAGAATACAGTATCAAAAAATCACTGAAAAATAAATAATGCTGAAAATCAGACTTGGGACACTTTGTGTGTGTCAGAGTCCCCACAGGACACACACACACTCAGAGGGGTCACTGAAGACAGGTGAGAGTGGGCAGGGATAAGGGAAACCAGAGGAGGTGGCAAAGCACCAGACTTAACAGGATGAGGAAGCTGTTCCCATCTCTAGCCTGACTCAACAAGCAACAGGGCAGTTGAGCCAAGAATCCAGCAAGAGCCAAAGCCAAGAAAGGCACCGCCCATGGCCTTAGGTGTAGAAACACAGCCACTGTCGAACCACAGCCTGGTGGTGGAGCCAGCAGAATAAACACCAACCTCTCTCCCTTCCCACCATATCCTCTCTGGTCAAGTGCACCCAATCAGCCCACACGGCTGGAAGGCTGAGCAGGGCAGGGAGGCAAAAGACATGGAGCCAGAGGGGCAAACAATTCCCAGCACACTATGGAAAAGGGGAGACAGGTGTTTCCCTACCACAGTTACTCCCCACAGAAGGCAACAGAGACCACAGGACCAGCACTAATGCAGGCACTAATCTGTATAGTGTCCTAATTTGTTGAAAAACAGTTTCTTTTTGTGTTATAATTAAATATAAAGGACATAAAACCTGATATTTTAATCTTTTTTTAAAGATGTATTTATTTACTTGAAAGTCAGAGTTACACAGAGAGAGAAGGAGAGGCTGAGAAAAAGAGAGAGAGAGAGAGAGAGAAAGAGAGAGAGATCTTCCATCCACTGGTTCACTCCCTAGTTGGCCGCAATGAGCAGAGCTGTGCCAATCCAAAGCCAGGAGCCAGGAGGCTCCTCCAGGTCTCCCACGTGGGTGCAGGGGCCCAAGGACTTGAGCCATCTTCTATTGCTTTCCCGGGCCACAGCAGAGAGCTGAATTGGAAGTGGAGCAGCCGGAACTTGAACCAGTGCCCATATGGAATGCCTGCACTACAGGCAGCAGCTTTACCTGCTACACCACAGTGCCGGCCCCGTTTTAATCACTTTTAAATGTATAGATCAGGGGCTGAATGTTTGGCACAGCGGTTAAGGCACTGCTTGGACACCTGTATGCTGTATCTGAGAACCTGGTTTTAGTCCTACTACTCTGCTTCTGATCCAGCTCCCTGCTAATGCGCACACTGGGAGTCAGCAGATGGTGGCCAAGTACTTAGGTCACTGCCACCCATGTGGGAGACCTTGATGCAGTTCCTGGCTCCTGGTTTTGGCCTAGCCCAGCCCTGGCTGTTGCAGGCATTTAGGTAGTGAACCTGTGAATGGAAGATCTCTCTCTCTCTCTCTCTCTCTCTCTCTCAAATAAAATGAAAGTGAATAAATAAAGTTTTTAAATGTATAGCTCAAATGCAGGTATGGAAAGCCAAGACACTGTGGCAAAAATATCCTACATCCTACATGAAGGATCTCTGTGAGTGAGACCCCAGTGGAAAGAGGGGGCCATCAAAGAAGGAGGTACCTTTCTCTGAAGGGAGGAGAGAACTTTCACTTTGCTTATAGCCTGTCTAAATACTGCAGGAGTCTGCGATCACAAAAGCCTTCCATAGCCTTGACAGCTCATGGCAAGAGCCTTGGGTGATAACTGACATCATAAATAAGAGTGTCAATTGTTAAATCAACAACAGGAGTCACTGTGCACTTACTCCCCATGTAGGACTCTGTCCTTAATGAGTTTTACTATGAGAATAACCGCAAAACTTGTAATCAAACAGTACTTTTTATATTGTGTGTGTGTGTGTGTGTGCAAACTGTTGAAATCTTTACTTAGCTTAGAGTTGGTCTTCTGTATATAAAGTTAATTAAGAATGAATCTTGGAGGTGGCGCAGTAGGTTAATCCTCCGCCTGCGGTGCCAGCATTCCATATGGGCGCCGGTTCTAGTCCCAGCTGTTCCTCTTCCAATCCAGCACTCTGCTATGGCCTGAGAAAACAGTACAAAGATGGCCCAAGTGCTTGGGCCCCTGCACCCACATGGGAGACCCGGAAGAACCTCCTGGCTCCTGGCTTCAGGTCGGCGCAACTCCGGCCATTGTGACCATCTGAGGAGTGAACCAACGGAAAGAAGACTTTTCTATCTCTCCTGCTCACTGTAACTCTACCTCTCAAATAAATAAATAACCTTTAAAAACAAAAAAAGAAAAATAACGAATCTTAAAGAAGAATGGGATGGGAGAGAGAGTAGGAGGTAGGACAGGAGTGGGGAAAGGATGGTGGGTATGGAGGGAAAACCACCACATTCCTAAAGTTGTTCCTATGAAAATTGTATTTTAAAAAAGTAAATATGTAGCTCCGTGGCATTACATACATTCATGTTGTTTAAACATCAGCACCACCCATCTCCATAGTTTTTTCATCTTCCCAAACTGAAACTCTGTATCCATTAAACATGCACTGTGCACTCTCTTCTTCCATACCCTCTCGGGGAGTATCTCTACTTTCTTTCTCTATGAATTTGAACTCTGAGTCCCTCACACAGATGGAATCACATGGTCTTTGTCCCTTTGGGTCTGGCTCACTTCACTTAGCATAGTATCCTCCAGTTCATACATATCGCAGCCTGTGGCAGGATTTCCTTATTTATTTATTTATTTGACAGGCAGAGTTAGATAGTAAGAGAGAGAGAGACAGAGACCGAGAGAAAGGTCTTCTTTTTCCGTTGGTTCAACCCCCCAATGGCCGCTGCGGCTGGCGCACTGCGCTGATCCAAAGCCAGGAGCCAGGTGCTTCTCCTGGTCTCCCTTGCAGGTGCAGGGCCCAAGCACTTGGGCCAACCTCCACTGCACTCCCTGGCCATAGCAGAGAGCTGGACTGGAAGAGGAGCAACTGGGAAAGAATCCGGCGCCCCGACCGGGACTAGAATCCAGTGTGCCGGCGCCGCGGGCGGAGGATTAGCCTAGTGAGCCGCAGTGCTGGCCAGGATTTCCTTCTTTTGAAGGCTGAATACTATTCCACTGTGTCTGTCTGTCTGTGCCGCTCCAACAGGAAACAGGACTGAGTAATTTATAAAGAACAGACACGCATTGCTCACATATCTGGAGGTTGGAAAGTCCGAGATCCAGGGGCCAGCAGGCTTGGGCCCGGGGAGGACCCAGTCTCTGCTTCCAAGACAGCGCGGTCAGTGCTTGCGTTCTGTGGGGGAGCAGCGCTGCTCCTCGCAGGGCAGCAGGGGGGAAAGAGCAGCCCACTCCAGCAAACCCTTTGGAAGACGGAGGGTGCCGTCTTTACAACCAGAACACCTCCTTTAAGCTCCACTTTCCAACACTCTCATATCGTTATATTGCATTTGCTTTCCTTTCTTTTTTTTTTTTTTTTTTTTTTTTTTTTTTTTTTTTTCACAGGCAGAGTGGACAGTGAGAGAGAGAGACAGGTGAGAAAGGTCTTCCTTTGCCGTTGGTTCACCCTCCAATGGCCGCCGCGGCCGGCGCGCTGCGGCCGGCGCACCGCGCTGATCCGATGGCAGGAGCCAGGAGCCAGGTGCTTTTCCTGGTCTCCCATGGGGTGCAGGGCCCAAGCACCTGGGCCATCCTCCACTGCACTCCCTGGCCACAGCAGAGGGCTGGCCTGGAAGAGGGGCAACCGGGACAGAATCCGGCGCCCCGACCGGGACTAGAACCCGGTGTGCCGGCGCCGCTAGGCGGAGGATTAGCCTAGTGAGCCGCGGCGCCAGCCACATTCCTTTCAAGACATGATTGTTACTTTTATAAATTTATTTATTTAAAAAGCAGAACTTCAGAGAGGCAGAAACAGAGAGAAAGAGAGAAAGAGAGAGAGAGGTGACCCATCCAATGGGTCACTCTTCAATGCCCACAAAAGCCAGGGCCAGGCCAGACCAAAGGAACTTTTATAGGGGTCTCCCGTATAAGGAAGAAGGGAGGAAGGGAGGGAGAGGGGGAGGCAGAGAAGGAGGGCGGGGGTGGGAATCCAAGTTCTTGGGCCATCACCTGCTGCATCCCAAGCATATTAGCAGAAAACTGGAGCAGAGGCAGAAGTGCGGGGTGGCATTGCAGTACAGCAAATTAAACCATCACTTACATCACCAGCATCCCATACCAGGGCACCAGTTCAAATCCCGGCTGCTCCACTTCCCCTGCAGCTCCCTGCTAATGCATCCGAGAAGGCAGCGGAAGCTGGCCCAAGCACTTGGATCCCTGCCATCCATGTGGGAGACTAGGATGGAGTTCCTGGCTCTTGGTTTCAGCCTGGTCCAGCCCTGGTTTGTTGAGGCCATTTGGGGAGTGAACCATCAGATCAAAGATCTCTGTCCCTCTCCCTCTGTCAGTCTTGCCTTTAAGTCAATTAATCAACCAATCAATTGTTCTTTAAAGCAGCAGCAGCAGCGGCAGAGGCAGGACTCAATCCCAGGCACTCTGGTGGGGATTCAAGTGTCCCAAGCATGGCTTGACTCGCTGTATTACAATGCCCACTCTGGGGGATTAAGTTTTAATCTATGAATTTTGGAGGGATACAAACAAACATGCAAGCCATAGCACATTCTCTGTATGCCCCCACATTCTGCTTATTTATCTGTCAATGAGCATTTGGATTTCCTCCAATTTGAGCTATTGTAGATGTTTTTGCAAACCTAAGTATACAATACCTACTCTACTGCTGGCTTGCGATTCTTTGGTGTACACAATCCAGAAGTGGAATCCCTGGACCATAGGTGATTCTGTTTTTCACTTTTTTGTGGAACCCCCACGCCATTCTCCACAGGGGCTGCACCACTCTACCAGCAATCCACTACTGTTCTGATTTCTCCACATCCTCACCAACACTTTGTTTTCTGGGTCTTTTTTTTTTTTTAATATTTATTTATTTACTTGAAAGTCAGAGTTACACAGAGAGAGAAGGAGAGGCAGAGATATATACAGAGAGAGGTCTTCCATCCTCTGGTACACTCCCCAACTGGCCACAATGGCCGGAGCTGGGCTGATCTGAAGCCAGGAGCCAGGAGCTTTTCCAGGTCTCCCCCATGGGTGCTGGGGCCCAAGCACTTGGGCTTTCCCAGGCCATAGCAGAGAGCTGGATTGGAAGTGGAGCAGCCAGGACTCAAGCCGACGCCCATATGGGATGCTGGCATTGCAGGTGGCAACTTTACCCACTACACCACAATGCCAGCCCCTTCTGGCTCTTTTTTTAAAAATATTATCCATCCTGGGCAGACGCCGCAGCTCACTAGGCTAATCCTCCGCCTTGCGGTGCCGGCACACCGGGTTCTAGTCCTGGTCGGGGCACCGGATTCTGTCCCGGTTGCCCCTCTTCCAGGCCAGCTCTCTGCTGTGGCCAGGGAGTACAGTGGAGGGTGGCCCAAGTGCTTGGGCCCTGCACCCCATGGGAGACCAGGAGAAGTACCTGGTTGCTGCCATCGGATCAGCGTGGTGCGCCGGCCGCAGCACGCCGGCCATGGCGGCCATTGGAGGGTGAACCAACGGCAAAAAGGAAGACCTTTCTCTCTGTCTCTCTCTCTCACTGTCCACTCTGCCTGTCAAAAAATAAAAAAGAAAAAAATTAAAAAAAAATTATCCATCCTAATGGTGTGATTTGCATCTCCCTAATGGTTCCTAAGCACATATTTTCAGGTGCTTCTTGGACATTTGTATATTTTCTTTTGAAAAATCTATATATGGTTCCTTTGCCCATTTTTAATAAAGTTGCATTTTGTATTATTGAGTTGTAAGAGTTCTTTTTTTAAGATTTTTAAAATTTATTTGAAAGGGAGAGTTACAGAGAGAAGAGAAGAGACAGTCAGAGAGGAGAATCTTCCATCCACTGGTTCACTCCCCAAATGGTTGCAACCGCCAAGGCTGGACCAGGCCAAAGCCAGGAGCCCAGAGCTTCTTCCGGGTCTTTCATGTAGGTGCAGGGACCCAAAGATTTGGGCCATCTCCCACTGCTTTTCCCAGGCAGGGAGCTGGATCAGAAGTAGACCAGCTGGTACTCATATGGGGTGCTGGCATCGCGACAAAGGCTTAACCTGCTATGCCACAACATCGCCCCCATGTAGGGGTTTATTATATACTCTGGATATGAAGTCCTACCAAATATATAATTTGCAAATATTTTCCTATTCTGTGGGTTGCCTTTCCACTCTATTCACAGTTCCCTTTGGTGCACAAATTTTTTAGTTTTCATGAAATCCAATTTACCTATTTTTTCTTTGCTGCCTGTTTTTTGGTGTCATATCTGGAATCCATGGCCAAATCCAATACACAACTTTTTAAATGAAGAACAGGATAGAAACAACCAAGCAAAAATCCATTGATGAAGGTTTGGGCTGTGAAGATCTGTCAAGACTAAAGATGGGCCAGCGCTGCAGCTCACTGGGCTAATCCTCCACCTGTGGTGCCAGCACTCAGGGTTCTAGTCCCAGTTGGGGCACTGGATTCTGTCCCGGTGGCTCCTCTTCCAGTCCAGCTCTCTGCTGTGGCCCGGGAGTACAGTGGAGGATGGCCCAGGTCCTTGGGCCCTGCACCTGCATGGGAGACCAGGAGGAAGCAGCGCGCCAGCTGTAGCAGCCATTTGGGGGGTGAACCAATGGAAAAGGAAGACCTTTCTCTCTCTCTCTGTCTCTCTCTCTCTCTCATTGTCTAACTCTGCCTGAAAAAAAAAAAAAGACTAAAGATGAAGCAGATACAGAAAAGGCCCCTTTCCCAAATAACGCTGGATAAAATAGAATTCTGTCCTCCCCACAGAAGTTGAAAACTTGGCCAATTGAAAGGCAGAAAGGAAAATGTCCAAGCGCCAGAAGCAGAAAGGGAACTGATGGTTGCAGCAGAAGAGGCCGTGTGGCCCCAGGCCACGGTACAGAGCTGGAAGTGAGCTCTTCCCCACAGGAAACCACTGCTCAAGAACTGCCCTGACCACGAGGGAGACTGGAAAACTCAGCCCTCCATCCTAGGACAAGACTCAGAGCCAGCGCTGGAGGCCAGCACAAAGTCAGCTGTGAGAAATCGGAACACTGCTCCCCAAGACCTAAGCTCCTGCCTAATAAATTAACTGAAATGTGCTCCAGAGCAACAGGTGCCGTGAAACCCTCGGCAGACGCGAAGCCACCACCTGGAGACACCTCCAGCCACTTGGAGGATGCCACAGGCAGCAACTCCTCTAAAACAGGCTCACGTGCCAACACAGCACTGCTCAGGAGGGGCCACCAGGACATGCAACGGGGGAGAGACCATGTGTCAAGTAATCAGAGAGAGAGAGTGAGTCTAGCAGGGCTTTAGCAAGCATGATGGTCAATTTTAGATATCAACTTAACTGGATGAAAGAATACTGGAAGACCTGGAAAATCGTTACTCGGAGTGCATCTGTGGCGGCGTTTCGAAACGAGATCAGTGTGAGGTTCAGAATAGACTAAGCGGCCTCACTGTGGGCGAGCATCACTAACTGGCTGGGGATCTGGAGAGAATAAATACAGAAGGTGAATTAGCGTCTAGTTCTGAAAGCTGGAACATGCTTAACTCACTCAACTCCTGCCCTGAACATCAGAATTCCCAGCTTGCTGGCCATTGGACTCCAGGGCTTGTACCAACCGCCCCCGTGCTGGCACTCGGACTTTTGACCTTGCACTAAGACACCTGCAGCTTCCCTTGGACTTGGGACTGCGCCACACACACCAGCAGCCCGGGTCTCCAGGCTGCAGATGATCTGTCATGGGACTTTGCTGCTGCTATAAACCTATGAGTCTGTGTCCGTAACAAATCATCCTTCAGCCTCTCTGTAGAACCCTGATTAATACAGCTTATGTTTAAAATGTTCAAATAAAAAAAGCAAAAAATCAAGTGCATTAAAGAACAAGAGTACATGAAGGGAGAGAGAAAAAAAAATCAGAGATTTTATAAATGCAGTATAGAGGCATGCAGATGTGTAGGGGGTTCTGAAGCTGGGTATTTCACCAGCAATCAGAGGCCCAGCTCCTGGGCTGGGGAGAGGCCTCGCTGCCCTGCTGCACCTGAGAAATACCTCAGTGACTCACCACACCCACCCACCTTACAATGGCCCTGTTGTATGCTCCAGCCACCTGGTGAGAGATGTGCTGGGAATTTGAGGGGAGAGACAGAGAGGACCACACCTGTGCAGCAACTGTGATAATTCATGCTTTGTTCCGGGCTCTTCCTGCCCTCTTAAATCTCCCCCAGTCCCCTCTGAAAGCATTCCTGGATGACTGCAGTCAGGAAAGCTGGTGGAGGAAGAGGCAGCCCTGCCCTGGCTGGGGGCCTGGCGCTGAGTGATCCCAGCAGCCTGTGAGAATAGGCAGGGAGGGGCGAGGGCGACCCAGGTTCCCTGGCCCCACCCGCTCTGGGCTGAGAACACCAGCAAGCTGAGAAAACAGAGACTTCTCATCAATTATTTATCATCCTAAAGAGCAGTTTATACAGGAAGAGCAAGGTAAATACTTGATTCTTTCCCTTTATTTACCAGTTTTCTTTTTCTTTGTTTTTAAATTGATTTCTTTATTTTAAAGGCAAAATCAGAGAGAGAGGGGGGGAGAGAGAGAGAGAGAGAATCTTCCAACTGCTGGTTCACTCCCCAAATGGCTACAATGGCCAGAACTGAGCCAATCCAAAGCCAGGAACCAGGAGCTTCTTTGGGTCTCCCTCGTGGGTGCAGGACTTGGGCCATCTTCTACTGTTTTCTCAGTCTATACCAAAGAGCTGGATTGGAAGAGGAGCAGCCAGGATACGAACCGACGCCCAAATGGGATGCCGGTACTGCAAGCAGCGGCTTTGCCCGCTATGACACAACACAGGTCTTTATTTCTTTCTTTCTTTTTTTCTTTTTTTTTTTTTTTAGATTTATTTTATTTATTTGAAAGACAGAGTTACAGAGAGAGGTAGAGACAGAGAGGTCTTCCATCCGCTGGTTCACTCCCCAGATGGCTGCAACATCTGGAGTTGCGCCGATCTGAAGCCAGGAGCCAGGAGTTTCTTCAGGGTCTCCCACACAGGTGCAGGGGCCCAAGGACTTGGGCCATCTTCTACTGCTATCCCAGGTCATAGCAGAGAGCTGGATCAGAAGTGGGGCAGCCAGGTTTCAAATCAGCGCCCATATGGGATAACAGCGCCTCAGGCTGGGGCTTTAATCCACTGCTCCACAGCGCTGGCCCTAACACAGGTCCTTATTTACCAGTTTTCAAAATAACAGTTGAACATGAAGGATCTCTGTGAGTGAGATCCCAGTGGAAAGAAAGGGCCATCAAAAAAGGATGTACTTTTCTCTGAAGGGAGGAGAGAACTTCCCCTTTGCTTATGGCCTTGTCTAATAACTGACAGAGTTTGTGGACTCAGAAGGCTTCCATAGCCTCAGCAGCTCATAGCAAGAGCCTCGGGTGATCACTGAGGTCATAAATAAGAGTGTCAATTGTTAAATCAACAACAGGAGTCACTGTGCACTTACTCCCCATGTAGGACCTCTGTCCTTAATGAGTTGTATTATGAGAATTAACGGTAAAACTAGTCTTCAAACAGTACTTTATACTTTGTGTGTCTGTGTGGGTGCAAACTGTTGAAATCTTTACTTAGCATAGAGCTGATCTTCTGTATATAAAGATAATTAAAAATGAATCTTAATGAAGAATGGGATGAGAGAGGGAATAGGAGGTGGGACGGTTTGGGGTGGGAAAGCGGGTATGGGGAACCAATACATTCCAAAAGCTGTATCTATGAAGCTTATATTTATTAAATAAAAGCTTTCTAAAAAAGAAATATAAAAATTTCAAAATTAAAAAAAATCAAAATAACAGTTGATTCCCTAATGTCCTCTTACATTAATCAAAAGACTGACTGTTCATTGTTGATGATATGAACGCGTGGACTGCAGCGTATTTGATGTGTTTCTGCCGCTGCAGCCAGCAGAGCACCTGTGAGTTGGGCCTGAGTCCCTCTGTGTTGACCCCAGCAGGCTCTGCTTGCTGATGCGCTGGGAGCTCCCGACTCATCCTGCACACTTCCTGCCCCAGACCTTGCTTCAAGGATCCCTGCCTCCCTCGGGCAGCCCCTCGGCCTCCTCGGTTCCCGTGGATGCCTCTTCTCCCCGTGCCTGAACTGTGCTCTCCCTCCACGTCCCTGTGGTCTGGCCGTCAGTGCAAGTCTGACCGGTAACAGCTTCGAGCTAGCAGCACTCCAGGCTGATCCGCTTCCGCATTCTCTGCAAGGCCTGCCCCTCCCCTCAGCTTTGCTATTTCTTCCTTTACCTGGAGCTCCACTTGACACAAGGCAGCATAGTGTGTCCTCCCCTTGTCCCGTGTGCTAGCCCTTCAAGATGGAGCACTGTGACTTACTGCGTACTTACTCTGTGCCCTACACTCTCCAGGAGCTTCAGATACATTCTCTCTTTTATGTTTCTTAACAATCCTATCGTGTAAACTCAGTTACTAACACCTACTTCATTTTATAGATTTTTAGTAGGTCTTTGTTTTACATGTTACCATCACACCACAACTTCACCATGAAGTGTTTCATACATACAGAAGACCTGAAGATATATCGACAGCCTCGATTCTATAATTAACATTTCACCATACTTACTTTATAACATATACCTCAATCCATCTTATGTTTATGCATTCCAACATTAATTCCAGAAATTATTGCATTTCCTCTCTAAATGCCTCAGCGTGCATAGCATTAGCTAAACATCAGTGTTTATTTAATGGTTCTGTATGTTTTAGTTTATTTGTTTTTTGAAACTTTATTAATATGAAGAGAACAGATTTTCTGCATTCCATGGGTACAGTTCCAAGAAGACAGCCACACTTCCCTCACTCCCCTGCCCCCCACCTCCCACCCCTCCTAACACCTGTTTCATAGATGAGGAAATTGAAGAACTAAAGCCTCAGGACTTTTCCCAGGTCTCACAGATAAGAGACAAAGTCACTAGAAGCCCAGGCTCCCGCCTGGATCCCTGACTCTGGATTGCTGGATCCTGTTCTCTGGAAGTGACACCTTTGCTGTGTAGCGCTGTGTGGCCGGAGGATCCTGGTGAGGGCTCCCTGGCTGCATCAGAACAGGGCAGGAAATTGGAAAGGGTAGCCACCTGCAGAGGGAGAGAAAGATCCCATGGCGAGACAGAAAGCAAGAAACTGCATAGGGGCCAGACTCACCCTTTTTATAACAGCCCACCCTCGTGGGAACTAATCCACTCCCACCAGACCTTCTCACTCCTGGGTGAGTGCCCATGACCTGACCTTGCCCTAGACCCCATCTCTTAAAGGCTCCGCCACCTCAACGTTGCCACACTGGGCACACAAACCACAGCCCATCCAGAGCCTGGGAGAACCAGCGTTCACACCAGCAGGCCACCACGCCAGGGCGGGACAAGCAGCTCAATCACAAGGCAGCTTGCTTCCACCTGGAGCTCCCACCTGAAGCCAGGTGGCTCACTCAGCACCTTCCTCCCCAAACCAGTACCCCCTGCCAGCCTCGGCTCCAGGCACTGGGGCTGGTGCACTGGGCTCCCCCACTCCTTCCTGCCCTGCAGCTCAGCAGTGGGGCTACAGATTCTCCTGGGCTTCTCTCTAAACTCTCGAACTTCCTGTCTAGTCTCGCTGCACCAGTCCAGGGCAGGCCTGCACCAGCGGCCTTCTGCCACCTCCACTGTATTCCCCTGCGTCAGCATCGCCATGCTGTCACCTTACCCCATGGCCAGCCCTGGCTCTGCCCTCTGCGGTTTCACTGTGTCTGTCAACGTCATCTGTAACCTAGAGTTCACACGCAGCCTCTTCCTCTCCCATTCTCTCCCAACTCTCTCTAGCCATACCTGCTATTTCTCCAAATGTGTTCTGCCTTTCTCCGCTTAGCATCTTCCTTTGTGTTACTCTCCACCCCGCCCCTTGCCCTCACCCAGTCACCTGCCGCACTGGCCACATTGGTGCTGTGGAATCTGACCCAACCTTCAGTGCCCACCTACATGCCCCATGAGGAGGGGTCCTAGCTTTGAGTTCTGAATTCGTGCCCAGCCCGCTGCGTATCCCATACTGCACTAGCCACTCCACCTACCCCACGTTGGATCTTTGTGCAAGCATTCCTGCTCAGATTCTGGTGATACAGGAAGCAGCTGCCACTGCCCTTGCTCTGCCCACAGAGAGGCGGGGTGGGGCGTGGCAGAAGGGGGCGCTCTAGGACCAGGCTTCTCCCGGTTCTGAGCGGGCTGTGTCTGTCTGTGCCCTTAGGGAAGTTATTTAACCTCTCACTGTTCTTTCTGCATTTGAAAATGGTCTCAGCATGCCGGCGCCGCAGCTCAATAGGCTAATCCTCCGCCTGCGGTGCTGGCACCCCCAGGTTCTAGTCGAATTCTGTCCCGGTTGCCCCTCATGACCAGGCCAGCTTTCTGCTGTGGCCCGGGAGTGCAGTGGAGGATGGCCCAAGCATTGGGCCCTGCACCCCATGGGAGACCAGGAGAGGCACCTGGCTCCTGGCTTCAGATCGGTGTGGTGCGCCAGCCGCAGCGCACTGGCCGCGGCGGCCATTGGAGGGTGAACCAACGGTAAAAGGAAGACCTTTCTCTCTGTCTCTCTCTCACACTGTCCACTCTGCCTGTCAAAAAAAAAATTAAAAATTTTAAAAAAAGAAAATAGTCTCAGCTTTTATTTCCAGGGTCAGCATCTATTTCCAGGGCATTGGAGGTAATGCATGTAAACCACAGGAAGTGATTACTATACTCACAACACCACACAATCTAAAATACTTCTGGGGTGGTTATTACACACCAGATAACATATGATACAGAACCTTGTAGACTATGCAATTACGATGTTAATTTTAATAAGACTTGGAATGCACTTCTGTTCTTATATGATATGGCCCATGTAGACTCCAAATATGTCCCCACTAATTACCAAGAAGTACAATCTCCAATACAGCTATGCATTTCTGTTTTCAGAATACCTGTGTTCAAAACTGTTAGAATAACTTACTGTAAAGCCAGCCAGTAGGGGCTGGCGTTGTGGCACAGTGAGCTAAAGCCACGGCCTGCAGCCCCAGCATCCATATGGGCACTGGTTAGAGTCCTGGCTGCTCCACTTCCCATCAAGCTCCTTGCTATGGCCTGGGAAAGCAGCAGAGGGTGGCCCAGGTCCTTAGGCCCCCTGTACCCACGTGGGAGACCTGGAGGAAGCTCCTGTTCCTGACTTCGACCTGGCCCAGCCTGGTTGAATCCAATGCCCGGGCTGATGTTATGACCACTCGGCACCACCATTTCTGCACCGTCATTTTTCTGGCATGGCACACAGAGCGCTGCCTTTTGCTGCTCAGGCCCTGACAAAGGCTACCCAGGGCAGCACAAACGGGGCTTGCTGCCAACCTAAATCACAGCCGTCTCAAGCCAACTGGGTCATCTGCTCAGCAAGCTCCATACGCAATCCTCTGCTTCCTCTGCTTTCGGCACACGGCTTTCCGTTCGTTTTTCTTCCTGAGCCACTTAGGAGAAAGCAAACCCCACGGCAGAGCTACTCAGTCTTTGGCCACCAGAGGGTCCCACAGCATTAGCTAGAAAGCAAGGACACGCCCATCCCCAGTGGGAATCCCGGCGCACCCGGCCCAGGCGTCCCGGCGTCATCCCCCGCAGCCAGGGTTTCACAAGGGGCTGGAGTCACGGGGCCCCAAGGAGAGGAATTCCTGTGGGCCTGAGCCCTTGCAGCCGCATTCCAGAATCACCAATCAGCGAAGAGCGCCTGCGGCTTGAGTAACTGTCCCCTTGACCCGGTCCCCAGGATTCCTGCCTAGAGCACAGTTGGCACTCAGGTTTGAGTAAAGAAAAGGGGAATGTATGTATGGCAGACTGCAGCCCTGAGGGGCAGTCACGTCCTGCAGCCACACACACACACACACACACACACACCCGCCGTGCTCTACTCCAGGAAAATTACGGAACTCAAGGTCTAGGGTAGGCTCCCCCCTCCTCCTCGGAAGAGACCCACAGCAGGAACTGGGAAGCCAGGCTCCCTGATGACTAGAAGATGGTGGAAGAGAAGGAAGGTTCCGTTTTTTCTCTCCGAGCCATCCCAACCAGCCATACATAAGCAGACCCATAGATTTGTAACTGATTTTTGTCCTGGTTTTCCTTGTCTACTGGGGGCATTCAGGAAAACATTTTTAAATAACTAAAACACTGCAAAAGTTTATTCTGTTTTTTAAAGACTTATTTATTTGAAAGGTGGAATTAGAGAAAGAGTGAGAGCTCTCCCATGTGCTGGTTCACTCCCTAAATGACTGCATCGGCTGGGCCTGGGGCTGGGGCTGTGGCTACAAAATGATCAGGCCAAAGCCAGGAGCCTGGAACTCCCATGTGGCTGGCAAGGGTCCATGCACTGGGGCCATCTTCCACTGCTTTCCCAGGCACATTAGCAGGGAGCTGGATCAGAAGTAGAGCACCCGGGACTCGAACCAGCACTCATATGGGATGCCGGTTTCACAGGTGGCAGCTTAACCAACTACTCCACAACACTGGCTGCTATGAGATTATTTTAAAATATCTAAAAGATAGGGTTGGCTCCTGCCTTCGCTACAGCTACACATAAGTCATCCCATCCAATCCCCCATGATAACCTATGCCCCAGCGTAGAAACTTGAAACCCATTTCACGGATGAAGAAACAACGGGAGCAGAGACTTGCTCATGGCATAGTCAGGACGCAACAGAGGTCTGGCTCAGCCCAGCCTCCACTTACAATAGGCAAAGTGAGCGGAGTGTGTCAGGCACTCAACTGAGTACCTATACACATTTCTCACTTATATTTACAACATCCCTATGAGGAAGGCGCTACTAACAAGTCCATTTGCCGGATGAGAAAAGCGAGGTTTGGAAAGGGTGGCTGATTTGTCCAAAGTCACACAGCTAATGAGTGGCAATGAGACTATGATTCAGTCCCAGGCCTGTCTGAAATCCTGGAGCCTGCCCCCACATCCACTCTGTTTCGTAGCTGTTTTGTTCTGTCTGCTGCCTGGAAGCCCTGCCCGGGTCCCTGTAAATCGGTGCGCGGTCTCCCTGCCCTGTCTCGCTCGCCCTGCCCCTGCTCATGGGCTTCAGGCACGCTGGTGGTTTTTCAGTCAGCCAATCAGACCCAGCTCCTCCTCACCTCAGAGCCTTTGCATGCGTCCCGCCCCTGCACTGGAAAGCTCCCCCCCAGACCCTCCTGTTGGTGCCACCCTAGTTCCTCTTCCCCATCTCGGTTTCAATATCCCCTCCTTCTCGAAACCTTCTGACTCTACTGAAAATGGGTCCCGCCCATTCCCTCGCGCAGGCTCCTCTTCCTCCCATGGTGCCACTCAAAACCACTCACCGAAGTTTTCATGTGATTTGGTTTCTCTCTTTAGTTAGAACGCAAGGCCTATGAGGGCAGAAGTTTGTCTGTCCGGGTCACTGACAAATCCCCAGGACCCAAAACATGCCAGGAATTAATAGGTGGGCCTATTTTTCTGTCTGCAAGACTGGGTTCCCCACAGGCTGGGATCCTGTCTTTATTTCTGTATTCACAGTGTTTGCCTCCTGCCAGGCATACAGCTGGCGCTCAGCAAGCACCTGGTTGAAGGTATTGTTTGTAAAATGCAGTGGGCTTCCCACAGACTGGCTATTGTTATCTTCACTTTGAAGAAACTGGGACTGGCATTGCAGCGCAGCAGGTTAAGCCACCACTTGCCATACCAACATCCCCCCTCACAGTGCTGGTTCGAGTCCTGGCTGCTCCGCTTCCAATGCAGCACCTTGCTAATGTGCCTGAGAAGGCAGTGGATGATGGCCCAAGTTCTTAAGTCCCTGCCATCCTTGTGGGAGAACTGGATGGAATCTCCTGCTCCTGGCTTGGGCCTGACCCAGGCCTGGCTGTTGCAGTCATTAACGGAGTGAACCAGCATAGGGAAGACTCGCTCTCGCTCTTGTTCTCGCTCTCTCCCTCTCTCCAGTGGCATGCCCTTCAAATAAATAAATCTCTTTTAAAAAGGAAATTAACAGGTGTTCAGGAACTATTTGCTAGATCATCATCATCAGAATCTGTGGCTTGCCTATAGAAAAGAGCTAGTGGTTTCCAAGCCCAAGCTGGGCACTCTTCTGTGTTTAAAGAAGCTCCAGTCCTCAGCTTCTGCTGCTCCGAGAGGTAAGATAGCACAGCAAGGGCAGGCCGCCATCCCCTGAGGGAAGTCTGCTCAAAGGCGTGCACCCACAGATCACCCACTCCAGAGACCGCGGGCCACCCAGCAGCCCTGTCTGTGGCTTCCTTAGCAAACCCTGCTTCTCTGCAGAGAGGGGGATGACACAGGAGCGACACAGATCTGCTCTCCAGAACCTGCTGCCTGCTGGGCCCAGCTGGACGCCATCATGTTCATTGGATGATGCTACCTTGTCTATTAGCCCAGAACACGAGACTCAGCTTCACAGGAGTGAAATGGTTTGCCATGAGCGGCACAGCTGATAAATAGGAGAGTCACTTACTCCCTGTTTAGCATCCTTCCGTAGCTCCCTAGGACCTTGGAAATGAGCTCTGAAGTCCTCAGCAGAGTATCTCTGGTGCCCTAGGATGAGCAAGGCTCTTGGGAACATTGTCCTTCCCCGTGCAGAACTGGAGGCAATTCCTGGAGTAGATGCACTACTCTTTTTATTGCTTAAAGATTTTTATTTATTTATTCTAAGGTCAGAGTTACACATAGATAGGAAGAGACAGAAAGAGGTCTTCCATCCGCTGGTTCACCCCCCAAATGGCTGCAATGGCTGGAAGTGGGCCAGGCAACAGCCAGGAGTCAGGGGCGTCTTCTGGGTCTCCTATGTTGGTGCCCAGGCCCAAGGACTTGGGCCATCTTCTGCTGCTTTCCAGGCACATTAGCAGGGAGCTGGATGGGAAATGGAGAGGCCAGGACATGAACCGGCGCCCATATGGGATGTCGGCACCACAGAAAGCAGCTTTACCCACTACGCCACAGCGCTGTCCCAGATGGGCTATTCTCAAGTCCATGCTATGGCACAAGCTTTCCCTGCCCATTACTTGTCCTTTGCAAGCCACAGAAACAAGCAAACAAACAAAAAAAGACATCCCCTTCTAAGGATCCAACGCCAAAACAAAAACAAAAACAAAAACATGGGCAAAGATGCTTAGTCAAAAGTAGTCCTTATAACTTGAGCCATCCTCCACTGCACTCCCTGGCCACAGCAGAGAGCTGGCCTGGAAGAGGGGCAACCGGGACAGAATCCGGTGCCCCGACCGGGACTAGAACCCGGTGTGCCGGCGCCGCAAGGCGGAGGATTAGCCTAGTGAGCCGCGGCGCCGGCCTTTGATATTCCTTTAATTTAGATACACACATTGAATGTAGACATTTAGATACAAATGAAAATTTTCTTTGCGTTCCTTTTGAACTAATAAAGCTTACCTATAATAGATTTCATCTTAGGTTATAATATATATAATTTTTGGACAAGTATTTTCTATGAACACGTTGTAGTGAGAGAGAGACCCTAGGAAAATCAGAGAAGTATTACTAGGATTGAAAAAAACTGGTTATTCTCAGAAAGTGGCTTTGAGAAACCAACAGTTTATTTGTGGCTAATTTAGGAAATTTGATATTGCTTCTGAAGCATACCATCTGCCTAGAGCATGGGGTAGCACATATTTTATAGAACTCAGAATTATCCAAGTTATGCTTTAAAGTTCACAGAAGTGAGGTAAATCTGTGATTTCTAAAATTAAAATTCATGTATACACAACACAAATGAACTGTCCAACCAAGTTAGTCACACATTTGAGGGCTTCCTCAAGATGGTTGACAATACAAGGACATCCAAGGAGAATATAATTTTCAAACTTCTGGAATGTTCAAAATAGATTTGCTCAATTGATCTAAGGATGTTGTATTAATCTGCATTACTCCTCTTCTGTTTACCTCTTACATCCTTCCACATCTAGACATTCACAATGGAAATAAAAGAATTAAGATGTAAAAAAAAAAAAAAAAAAAGTAGTCCTTATATATAATTTGTGCCAGTAAAAAGTTACAATCTAAAAGCCGGCGCCGTGGCTCAATAGGCTAATCCTCCACCTTGCGGCGCCGGCACACCGGGTTCTAGTCCCGGTTGGGGCGCCGGATTCTGTCCCGGTTGCCCCTCTTCCAGGCCAGCTCTCTGCTATGGCCAGGGAGTGCAGTGGAGGATGGCCCAAGTGCTTGGGCCCTGCACCCCATGGGAGACCAGGAAAAGCACCTGGATCCTGGCTCCTGCCATCGGATCAGCACGGTGCGCCGGCTGCAGCGGCGGCCATTGGAGGGTGAACCAGCGGCAAAGGAAGACCTTTCTCTCTCTGTCTCTCTCTCTCACTGTCCACTCTGCCTGTCAAAAAAAAAAAAAAAAAAGTTACAATCTAAGCACTCAAATAATACGGGAAAGTGTTTAGAAATTATAGTATCTCCTGATGTAGGGTGCACATTTGGGTTCCTTCCTCTCCCCTCCTCTCCTTTCCTGAGCTGCCAGCAAAGCTTTGTGAGCACGTCTCTGGATGAGTGAGCCTCACCTGGAGCCAGGAGAACAGCTGGGACTACTCACTGGGCACTGTGATGGACGGACGCAGCTTCTACAACCATGACTCAGCTGTTGGCAGCATGGCAGATAGGATGCTGAGCAAGGCTGCACGGGTCTCTGTGTGGTGCTGGGTACAGCCTGCTACCCAGCAGGGAACAGAGAAACTGTGCACTTGCCAGCACGGTGAGCACCTTGCCCCGTGCTCAGCCTGTGAAGGGTTCTACACAAAGAGTGACACCAGGCTAAATACCATCAGTACACCAGTGTGGTTTCTTTTTCCTTCTGATGAATTTTTAAAAATATTTATTTATTTATTTATTTGACAGACAGAGAAGGAGCTCCAATCTGCTGGTTCATTCCCAAAATGCCCAGTTGCCAGGGCTGGGCCACCCCAAAGCCAGGAGCTATGAGCCCAATCCGGTGCCCCCCGTGGGTGGTGGGATCCCAGGTACTTGAGTCATCACTGCTGCCTCGCAGGGTGCACATTAGCAGGAAGCTGGAGTCAGGTGTTGAACCAGAGCACTCCACACAGGATATAGGCATCCCAACTGCCAGGCCAAATGCCTGTCCAATATGTAATTTTATACACGAAAATTAATGCATTTGAAAGTGCTTCCAAAAATTACAGTACTCAAGAAATGCTATTCTGCTCATCAGGGTTATGTTGCAACAATGTAGCCCTCAAATTCCAGGGTTCTTTCTCGCCAAGTGGCTAGTCCAGAGAGAATCTTCTTACTCAGGACGTGGTTTTCCTCCACACCATGGGTCAGGGACCCAGGTTCCTTCCAGCTGTGTCTCGTCCATCCCTGGAGCCCGAGCCTTCACAAGGGGAGCAAAATATGGAAAAATAGCCCCTTGCTACCTTGGCCTACAAGTGACACACATTGACCAGTCACATGGTTCTAACCTGAGTGCAGCAGGGGCCAGGAATGTAACCCTAGCCAACTCCTGCTCTGTGGCGCAGCCACCAGCCCAACGGAGTTAGGGACCACTGGGTACCAGGGTTTGCTGGAGAAGTAGGAAAAACGCCCAGTGCCGCTTCATTAGTAGAACGATCTCTTCCAATGTCAGCATTTTGTACATTGACATGCACCTCTGACCTGGTGGCGAACCTGAATGCTGCTTCCTCCTCATTCCAGAAGCCACACTGAATCAGGCCTCCACCCCCACTCCTCTTTTTTTATAAGTTTCTTTTTGTTTTTTTGTTTTGTTTTGTTTTGACAGGCAGAGTGGGCAGTGAGAGAGAGAGACAGAGAGAAAGGTCTTCCATTGCCGTTGGTTCACCCTCCAATGGCCACCGTGGCCGGCATGCTGCGGCCAGCGCGCCGCGCTGATCCGATGGCAGGAGCCAGGTACTTCTCCTGGTCTCCCATGGGGTTCAGGGCCCAAGCACCTGGGCCATCCTCCACTGCACTCCCTGGCCACAGCAGAGAGCTGGCCTGGAAGAGGGGCAACTGGGACAGAATCCGGCGCCCCGACTGGGACTAGAACCCAGTGTGCCGGCGCCGCAAGGCGGAGGATTAGCCCAGTGAGCCGCGGCGCCGGCCCCCACTCCTCTTGATGCGGGGGAACGAGGCAGGCAGTTAGACAGGTGAGCTGGAATTTCCACCAGCTCTGCGGAGTAACTTTATCCCCTCACCTGTCAATCTAATCCACCTGTCTTCCCAGGATGCACCTGTGTCTCATCTGGGACCAGGAAGAAGGAGGCACTATCGTAACCACATACAAGTTAAATTCCATGTGGAGGCACCATAAAAAAAAAAAAAAAAAAAAAAAATCCCAGGAAGCTTCACAGATGCTGAGACTAAACCAGGCTTTTTATTCAAGTCAGGTACCACCTGCTGTGTCCAAAGACACTGATAAAGCGGGAGAGGCCCTCCTTTGCCCTCAGCGGTGCCTGGGGGTCCTTCTCCAGCTTCTCTCTCCTCATAGGCAGCTCTCTAGCCCACTCATGACAGGTGCTCTCCGCCTGGGAGCGTGAATCATGTTCACTCTCTTAGATAAATCCCATTCCCACTTGTGCACTCTGTGAGCCTCCGCTTTGAATCCTGTGTAAGAACCTGGGGCAAAGAGGAAGGAGCCCAGGCTCGGACCACTCGGATGGGATGGCCGTTCCGGCTCTGCGCGTTTCCCCTTCACGTCCGGCCATGACACCGTCTCACTAAGCCGCTCTGGCTCGGGCCCCAGCCCTTGGTGCAGTCAGCTCTCACAGGAGAAGCAGAGCTACTTCCACCGTATGCATGTGGTTAATGAGACACAGTCAGAACTGCCTGCGACCCCTCTTCCTGGAGAGAAGCTACAGGCATGGCAGGTACTTGGAGCTTTATGGACCTAACAGTGCAGACAGTCGTTAAGAAGCCGTATGAGGGGGCCCGGCTTGTGGCATAGCAGGTGAAGCAGCCACCTGTAACATCTGCCAGCATCCCATATGGTTATCCAGCTCCCTGCTAATGGCCTGGGAATCCACGGGAGGATGGCCCAAGTGCTTGGGTCCCTGCACCCTTGTGGGAGACCTGGAAGAAGCTCCTGGCTCCTGCCCAGGCTGTTGCAGCCATTTGGAGAGTGAACGAGTGGATAGAAAACATCTTTCTCTCTCTCTCTCTCTCACTCTGACTTCCAAATAAATAAACGAAACCTTTAAAGCACAGGAAGCAGGGGCAGTGTCCATGCTGCTGAGCACCTCCCCACTGTGTCCTCCACGCTCGGTGTTTCCGAACTCAGCTCCCCTGTGCAGCTGCACCCGCCAGCGCCTCCAAGTCCGCACAGTCCTAGCAGCGAGCTGCAGAAGCGAGGCCTGAACAGTGACGTGAGTGGAAAAGGAAGAGTGGGTGAACGAATAGTTCATGCGTTTACAAATGATTTTATTTTCTTTCTGAAACTGCTACATTGTCCAAGCCTTCTACAATCAGATCATAAGAATTTATAGGTTGAAATGTCACAATAACTGTTAGTTTTTAAATTTCTAGCAAACGTTGCCTTTTCCAGAAATCATTCTGTGATCTGTCCAAAGGGACCTGGAAGCCCCTCCTCAACATTCTAGCACTGACAGGATCCTCCGCCACTCACTAATCACACGGGATTTTACCTGGGGCTCTTTGAAGGGAGAGACTGATTTTCTTTTTTCTTAAAGATTTATTTATTTACTTACTTTGAAAGGCAGAGTTAGAGAGACAGAGAGATCTTCCATCTGCTGGTTCACACTCCCAAATGGCTGCAATGACTAGGACTGGCCAAAGCCAGGAGCCAGGAGCTTCTTCCAGGTCTCCCACATGGAGCACTTGGGCCATCTTCTGTTGCTTTCCCAGGTGCGTTGGCAGGGAGCTGTCTGGGAAGCGGGGCAGCTGGGACTCCAACCAGCGTTCTTATGAGACACGAGCACTGCAGGCCTTGGTTTAATCTGTGCTACAACACCAACCCCAGCACTGATTCTTTAACTGCTGAATCCCCATAGCCTGAAATAGACTGAGTATTCCTAAAGGTTTGTGGACCAAATGAAGAAACCAAATGAACAGGAGTATACAAACTTAGTCATTCTCATTCCAAATTCAGGGACTGGTGGCTGTGACCTGGGGCCTGGGGAGCAGCATTCGGGAGCATCTTGCTGAGCTGCCCATGAGGAGTCAGCACTAAGGTTGCCGGAACACAGGGGCAGTGAGGGCTCCAAACCAAGCTGGGTGTTTCTGACAGCAGCCAAGATGAGTCACGTGGCGTCGCTTGGAGGATTCCCCGACCTGGTTCATTCCTCTCAGATCACTCACTCCTCCCAGAACTTCCCCTGGGAACAAAGAAAAAACCCAGGATTTGGGACCAAGCTCTTTTCCACCAACAGCTGCCAGTAGTTAGCATGGAACCCTAAGGGATAATTAAAATAAATGGGGGTCACTGCTAGGAAACACTTAGGTTTTCTCTAAATTCTTTCTAGAAATTTCTCCTGAAGAACTTTCAGGCCCAAGCAAGCCCAGTCAAGCAGCAAAAAGGAGGCTTGGAAACTTAGGTGGCTGGCAATACCAACCACAACCGAAACCCCACTGTTCAACAAGCGAAGCCACACACCAGGAGGGGCGAGTGAATCCCGCCCTTGTTCAACAACAGGGATTGAACCGCCTCTGCAGCAGGCAAGCCAAACAGCACCCGCGGGCGGGCGGGCGCCGGAGACCCCAGGCCTGATCAGAACGGCCAGGGCCGAGTGCCATCAGCTACAGCACTGCCCGCGCTCCTGGCTACAGCAACATTCGGAAAGCAATTCCCAGACCCGAAGGTTCCCTCCGGTGCGGAGCCAGCGTGCCCCACCCGCAGAGGGACTGCAGGCTCTGACTTCCACTCACCGCCTTCTAAACTCAAACCCGAAAGGAAGGGCAGGGCCCAGGGCGGGGATGTCCTGAAACACTCCAGAGTAGGCGCATTCCTACTGCAAGGTTCACGCCAGGGCCCTCTCTCTCTGGGGGCAGGGAGGCCGCGGCGAGGCGCGCTGCAGACCGAGCAGAGGCGTGTGTGTGTGCCGCGGGTGTGAGTGTGCACCCTGCGGGTGTGTCGGGAGGTGGGACGGGGTGGGGGGGCAGGAAGAGGAGGAGGAGACACCGACCGCCAGCCCAGGCTCCTCCCGCTCGCGCGCGGGCCCCGCGCCTCCGCCCCCCCCGGCGCCCGGCCCACGTACAAAGGCGCCTAGCCCGCGGCTCCCCTCACCGCCCGCGACCCAGCTCGCCCAGCTTCCCCGCCGCGGCTCCCGGCCCAGGTGAGTCCCGCTCGGCGCCGCGCGCCCGCCCCTCCCGGGCCGTCGCCAGCCCGGATGTGGCCCCCAGGGGAGCCCCCCAAGTGGCGGCGCGGGGAGTCCGGGCACGATGGGGGGCTTGTGCTGGGGAGCGGCGGTGGGGATCCGCTTCTCCGCGCTCGGCTGCGCGCCACACCCAGGCGAGGGTGTGGGCGCGGGAGGAGGGGGTGCTTGCGCTTTACCGCGGGACCTCGGTGTTGGGGATCCCGGACCTCCGACCTCCTCCCTTGTGTGTCCCGCTCTCTGCTTCCACTTTTCCTGCTTTCCCACTAGTCTCCCGAGTTATCTCAACTCCGCTTCTCGCCCCTGTTCTGGCGGGCGAGTGTCGGTGTGGGTTTCGGCTGCGGGTTGAGCTCCGTCCCGCTGTTCGGGGCCTCCTCCCGGCGGGCTGGGCAGCTGGAGGATTCCCTTCCTGAGGGAAACCCTTCCCCGCCCCTCGCCTGCCCCTGTGCTGCGGCCGGCCTTCCTGTTTGCCAGCCCGACGGCAAGGGTCGTCCTGCGGAGAGAACAGGGATCTCTGCTTCCCTGATAAATCAGTGTTGCTGGGGGTTGGAACGGAGAGGCTGGGGCAGGCACGGGGCAGACTACATGGAGTTCCCTTCTTGCTATCTTCTTAGATAGGTGAGCCCAGAAAGAGACGGGAAGGAAGGGAGAGCAGGCTGTCCCACTCCCAGATTAATTTGGCCGCAGGTGGTGGACAGACAGACGTGCCGTTGGTACCTGGCTCAGAGCCACGGCGCTTCTTCCAGCTCCGAGCACTGCGGTAGCCAGCTCGGTCGCGCTCTGCCAAACGGAAACCAGAGACTCAGCCGAGCTGGGTGAAGGGTGGTGCGGCCCCAGCCTGGCTCCGCAGAGCCCCAGACCGGCTCTGGAATACAGGAAACCCACCCACCCCTGTCCACTCCCCCCACCCCACCCCAGGGGAGCGGGAAGCGCTCTGCAGGGTGGGGACCGCGCAGCGGGCTCCAGGCTGGAGTCTCCTTGGGCACCGAGCCCCATTACTCAGCGGTGAGACCATGTGGGTGTGGCCCTGCCCTTGCGGATGCTGTCTGCGGATGGTTTGGGCAGAGCACTCCCTGAAGGAGAAGAGGGAACTGTGCCATCGTGGAGGGCATTTTCCAAAAGGAAGTGAGTCACTACTGGTCTGGGGGAGGGGATTCTTGACTAAACACACGGGAGGGCAGTAATTAGATGGGCAGGGCCACCTGCAGCCCGCTGCTGGGTCACCCGGCAGTGGTTGGCCCAGTGCCGCCAGGCGGCCCGCCTCTGCTTTCCCTGGGTGGCAGCTACTCGCATTAAGAGGTTAGGAGTTGTCCCAGAATTTTTACCCTTGAAGCCTGAGTTTCAGCCTCCAGGAGTGGATTTTTCTATGCGGCTGGTCAGGTGAAGCCAGCTACATGCAAATACCGCGTGAGTGATCTTTGCCTTCGAATTGCAAAAAATAATGCCAGGGGTTGGGGCAGGCCTTGAGTTCCGCATCAGCCCTGCCCCCACAGGCTGCTATCTGGCGTCTGTGTGAGTGGCGTGTGTGTTCCTGGCAGCCAGAGGGTAGTCTCTTCGTGGAGGTCCTCCATCCACCCGTGAGTGTCTCACTTCAGTGCCTCTGGAGTTCTTGGTCCACTGGGCATACAGCCCTTGTTGGATGCTCTCCTGTTTTCCCCTGCATCCATGAGAACCCCTGTTCCTCCCATGGCCAGCCTCTGACAGCCACTCTGGTGAGGTCAGGCCGTGGGCTGGGTGAAGCTGAGGCTGGGTGCTCGCCTCCTTCCCACTGACAGATCCAACAAATGCGACTTTTGTAGAGCACTGCCCGATTGCTATGTCCCTGGACACAGTCCCGTCTTTTAAAGCGTACAGTTGAGGGAAACAATGGCATTCTTTCAGGGCTGTGATGTATGAAGTGTGCAAGGAAAGCTGGGCTCAAATTTTAGGACCTTTCTTAAATTTCTCGTTTTCCTGGAGACTCAACAATTTGGGAATATCACACCAAAAGCTAAAGGAAAGAATGTACTTATTTTAAACAATTTTTAGCATTTCCTATATCCCTTCGCTAAATAACTACCACCTACCTACCCACACACACACAAAGGATTTTTTAAGATTTATCTACTTATGTATTTGAAAGGCAGAATGACAGAGAGAGAGGGAGAGAACCAGAGAGAGAGTCCATCCACAGGTTCACTCCTCAAACACTTGTAATAGCCAGGGCTTAGCCAGGCTGAAGCCAGGAATTCCATCAGGGTTTCCCACATGGGTGGCACAGGCCCAAGCACCTCAGCCATCATCCACTGCCTGCCAAGCCCATTAGCAGGAAGCTAGATCAGAAGCAGAGTAGCCAGGACTCAGATATGGGATGTGGGTACCCCAAGCAATAGCCCACCGCTCACCAAAGGATGTAATAGCAATTGCACAACAGCTGTTGTGGGCTGATCGAGGCTGGTGCCTGGCAATTCTTCAAGGAAAAATGGATGTACTTGGTTAGAGGAGATTTCTCAGTTCTTTCCTCCGTGGACGTGCATCTGAAACTTTGCTTGGCTGCCCCGCTCTTCAGAGAGCAGGTTTCACAGAGTGAAAGGAGGCCGAGGCAGCTGGGGTCCAGATCCATCGCCTTCACTCATTTTTTTCCTGAATTCTCTTAGGATTCAAATTCAACACTGCCTTCTGGGTTCAGTTGAATCCCCGAAGGGATGGGAAGGGAAGCGCACAGGCTCTGGGACAGCAGCGTTGCTGGGCTGACATCTTGCCAGCTGTATTCTGGGTGGGCTGTGAGAACACTGCCGTGTGGATGAGATGCAGAGGGCCAGGCCACTTGAGGCTCTTTAGAAGAGCCCTCTTGGAAGAGACGCCTGCATCCAGGCTGAGGGCCAGAGCGAACGTTTGGGATCACTCTGGAGCAGACACTTTGCTAAGGAGGCCTCCTGCCTCTCTGCTATGCCTAGGTGACCGAAATTGCATGATGCTCAGTTGCATTCTTGCTCATTGAGCAGGCTGTATGAGGGCTGGCCCTGGCAATTGAGGCCCCACCCAAGGAGCCCACAATGGAGTGAGGGGAAGACACAGAAACACAAATAACTAGAATTCAGGAGATATCTTTACATAGTATTCCTTTAGCTGGTGAACTCCTCAAAGGCTAGCAGAGGCGTTGGATTCCCACTTGCTCACCACCATTCCCAAGGCTTGCAAAGTACGCTCTCAGTGTAGGAGAACCCAGAATGGAAAATTGAGTTCCTACCACAAGAAGTAGATTTAGGGAGTCCTGAATTGTTTTCTGTAGAGAAAATTACCCAGAGAGAGACTGGACTTGCCAGCGGCCCCTGTAAGACCTGTTTCCCAGGCAGACAAGGGCACTGACGCGCGTACTGACATCAGAATGAAAATGAAGGAAGCCAGGGTGGATGGCACAGGCATCGCCTCCCCACCGCTGAGAGGGCAGCGCTAGCGAGAGAAGCCTGAAGTTGCAGAGGGGATGAATGAAAACCCGAGAACAGCAAGCCTGCGAGAAGGAGGGGAGCCTTGGCAGAGTCTGGCCAGACCTGTTTGGCAGGACACGAATTTTTTTTTCTTTGCGAAAGGAATGTGCTCTGCTCTGTATTCTGCTGTTCACAGGCAAGCCCATTTGGGGCCCTTTTGCTGGCCCCGCATTCCTGTCCTCCTGCTGAACTCTGATCTGCGAGGTTTTCCTCCAGGCCTTGGTGGTCACACCTGCCCTTCAGCCACCGCCAGGGGCATTGTTGGATTCATCCATTCGAGTAACAGTTATGTAGTGGTCGAAGACAGGCCAGCAGTTGAAGGCCCCTGAGTGGTTCAGGGACGGGCGCAGGTTGCTGGGGGCGCGGAGAGGACGCAGCCCCAGGACCCTCCCACCGAAGTGTGTCCAGCCAGGGGGAGCAGGAGCGGGAAATGGCAGCTTTGAGTTCCCCAGGAACTCCGGCTTCAGGAGCCAATCGTCAGTGCTTCAGTCCGCCCCGCCCTAGAAGGGAGAGCAAGCTCCGACCCGGAGAGTGGGCAAGCCCGGGCCCAGAAGGGCGACCGCTGCACCTGGAAAAGAACCACGTGACCCCGCCTCTAACCCAGAGCACAGGGTTGCAGTCGCAATGTTCCCCCTCCTCCTCTGTATTTAAAACCAGCGTGCAGAGTTCCTTGCTTATCGCGGTCATTGCCCTCGGGGAGGACGTCTCAGGTCTTTAAGACTGCCTTCACCTGCTGGCCAGCCCCGGCCCTGCTGTTCTCCCGCGCAGGAAATCAGCTGCCCCCACCACCCCACCTCCCACACCCAACCCCCCCCCCCCCCCCCCGCCTTCCCTGGATAACGCAGTTGGGGCAAGCGGAGCACCGAGCACCGGAGGACTCAGAGGGGCGGGGTGCTGCTTTGGAGAGGAAAGAACGCCCCATCACTTCATGAGTGTGGGCAAAGCGTGGGGTGGGACTGGAGGGACCTGGGGCTTGAGTGCTCGCACGGGTAGGGCGAGCAACCTCGCTGTCTTGCAGGACATTGTCCACAGCGGGCTGGGACAAACCTGGACAAGAGTACTGCAAAACGCTCATGGAGAATGAAATTAGAAGGCAGGTTTAGGGGCAGGTGTTTGGCCTGTGCGCCATATCAGAGTGCCTGGGGTGCATACCAGGCTCCAGCTCCTGATTCCAGCTTTCTGCCAACATAGACCCTGGGAAGCAGCTCAAGTACGTGGGTCCCTGCCACCCCCGTGGGACACCTGGATTGAATTCTCAGCTCCCAGCTTCAGGCTGGCCCAGCCAGCTGTTGCGGGCATTTTGAGGAGTGAACCAGCATATGAGAACTGTCCCAAAATGGTGCTCTCTCTCTCTCATGTGCACTCTCTCTCCCTCACGTAAATTTATTAAAATTTAAGAAGTAAAAGTTAATTCTGGTGCAAAATATTTTGAAATCTGTACATACGAGGAGTCTTGAGAAAACTCATGACAGGTGTATTATGCAGAACTGTGCATGGATTTCATCCCATTTCCTGTTGTAGGGGGTCCTCGTCCTGTTCCGTTCCCCATCTGGCTTCCCTGGCCCCACAGTGCACTTTCCTTCTGCTCTGTGCTGTAAAGAAAGTGAACGAGGTGTCCCCACCCAGGACCAGTTTGTGGCATCTCTGGGAATAGGTCATGAAGTGACCTGCTGCTCTGAGCTTGGGCACAGGTATTTTTAAACCTCTGTGGTGTCTGATTCTTTTCCAGAGTTATTTAAGAACTGGGGTGGGACCCCAGTCCTTCTCCCGTAAGCGTCTCTGTTCACTTCTCTTAAGTTGCCCGGCTTCAGAGCCAGTCCCAGCAAGGCAGACTCCGCGTAAGCCCATGGCCATCTGAAACCCATATGGGGAGCAGGGGATGAGCCAGATCCAACAATGTAAGAGAGAGAAAAGGGTGCGGTTGCCCTAAAATTCATTTCGCAGCAGACCTTGGAGCGTCTGTTTGCAGTTCTCTCCAAGAGAACTGCCTTCCAGATGAATCATGACCGGTTCTGGTTCCTAGCAGCCTCTCGAGTAGCGTTCTTTGGCATGCTGGCTCCCAGACGCAGGGAGTAGAATTTACAGTTCTTAAGAGAGTTTGCTGAGTTCTCGTATTCACCAACCCCACCTTCTCCTCTGTAAAAGATAGCACTTAGGGCTCTGTGTCGAGCAGGTGACTGTCGGGAGCAGGACCCATACCAAGACATTTCTCAGCAGGGGCAGCTGCAAGCCTCTCCGTCAACTGTTCTCAAAACCTAGTCTTGTGGGGTGTGTGTGTGCGTGTGTGTGTATGTGTTATAATCCTCATTCAGGTTCACTTCTTTTCTATCTATCTTAGGTGAGAGCAGCCAAAGTGCTTTGCCCAAAGCATTCCTCCAATTAAACCAAAATTCAGTGAGTGCTTGTAAGTACCAGGTACTAGGTCTTAATGAGACGTTTGCCCCCAGCTCCTCATAGCTGAAACTGGTGATCTGGCATGTTTCCTTTCCTCTCTTATTAAACTCTTAGTGAGAGAAAGCTCTTGTTCTCCCACCACACCCCAGACTATGAAAGCAGATCTTCTGTGCACTGTTACCAAAAACACATCAGGCCACCAAAGGAGTCAGGATACACTGTAACCTGTCCCTTCTCAAGTGAACTAGATCCTGGACTTCCGGTTGCGCAACTGCATTTTCCTGCCTAGTTGCAGGTGTCTACTGCAATGAGCAAGTTCAGAACTTCAGAAAAGAAAACATACTTAGCAGAAAAACTCAGCAGATTTCTAAACCATAGAATCAAACTGAACCAATTTACCAAGTTAAGCCTGGAGGGTTGAAGTTTTCATATTAACCGTCTTGACTGCATGGCTTGTTGGTATTCAGCCATATCCAATAATCTCATTTATCAGCAACAAGGGAAATGATGAAATAGCTGTTCTTTCCGTAAGTGCTTTATCAGTTGAAAGAGAGACACTCATGTTGCTTTTCTAAATGATGAGCGTTTTTATCCTTGATTAGGCGACTCGTGCAGGCAAATCCCTCACTTGGAGCACCAGTGCTGAGGTGCCTACTTCCACCTGAGAGACTGCAAACCTGGGGTGAACCGTGCTGAGTGTCATGGAGGTTTTGTTTTTGTTTTTGTTTTTTGACAGGCAGAGTTAGTGAGAAATAAAGACAGTGAGAAAGGTCTTCATTCTGCTGGTTCACCCCCACAAGTGGCCGCTATGCCTATCCGAAGCCAGGAGCCAGGTGCTTATCCTGGTCTCCCATGTGGGTGCAGGGCCCAAAGACTTGGGCCATCCTCCACTGCACTCCCAGGCCACAGCAGAGAGCTGGACTGGAAGAGGAGCAACCAGGACAGAATCCGGCACCCCAACCGGGACTAGAACCCAGGGTGCCAGCGCCGCAGGCGGAGGATTAGCCTAGTGAGCCGTGGCGCCGGCCGTGCGCCATTGAGTTTTACAGCCAGCAAGGAGCAAGCGGGTGATCTAATCCCCCTCCCTCCAGTTATCCTGCACAGACTGGCAGTACCTGTGGCTTGAGTGCGGATGTAAATCCTTTAACTTCACACCCTTACCAGGTTCCAACAGACCTCGCCAAGATGCCATCTCAGATGGAGCATGCCATGGAAACCATGATGTTTACATTTCACAAATTTGCTGGGGATAAAGGCTACTTAACGAAGGAAGACCTGCGCGTCCTCATGGAAAAGGAGTTCCCTGGATTTTTGGAAGTAAGTCTGGAAAGGTGCAGAGAGAAGCAGCCATAAAAACCAGCGCGTCCAGAGCTGGTTCCGTTTCCCCCCTCCCTCCGTCCCTTCCCTGTCAAAGTCACTCCTGGAAAGGTGTTTGCATTCAGCTGGTTACTGAACAGCATCCAGCGCCCACAGTGTGTCAGGTACTCAAGGGGAAGCAGAAAGTGAAGAAGTCTCAGCCCCTTCCTGTGAGGAGCTTGCCGTCGGCAGGTGGAGGAAGGCCACACACAAAGGACCCCGGGTTCCATCTGGAGTGATCTGCATCCCTGAGTCCACGTGGGGGACAGAGCCGGGGCAGGCAGGTGTTCACCAGAGTGGTCAACCAGGAGTGGCCACTCTCAGGTCTAGAAACCTGGCCTTGGAGGTACCACACACCGATCACATTGCATTTTGAGCAATTTGAATCCCCCTTAGAAAATCCCTTCACACCAAAGGATTTTCTTCTTCCCATAAAGGAATGGTGTCAGATCATGCGCTGAATAAGAGCCGCACACATGTCACTCCAGAAATAACTGCTTTTCACATTGAAAATACTGGAGCACACAGGAGCATGGGTGGAGTTCATGCCACACCTTTGACAGACTGAGGGACCCCTGGAGACGAGAACACTGCCCGCAGTGCAGACGTGTCACCTGCAGATGCACGAGGCACAGTTGTCCTTTGAGGTTGTAGGCCCTCGACAGCTGGTTGTTGACATCAGTTCAGCCAGGGCGAAACATTGCTGGACAAAGTAGGAGATTGAAATGCAAGCCCTGCTTTCTCTGCTACAATCACAGTCACTTAGAGGGCTGTGGCAGTGCTGGGAGTTGAATAATGCATGAGCCCCTGAGGGTGAGGGGCAGTACGCTAAAAGACGGGGTCACGCTCAAAGACAGGGTCTTGTGCCTGGTAAATATCGCATCAGCCAAGCCCTTGACTCCTGTGTCAGCACACGGAGGTGGGGGGTTGTAGTACCCCAACTGCAACTTCCCTATCATCAATGTCCGTTAACTAAGCAGCTGTCAACAGCCTAACCTGGTCTCAGCTGCAGTTACCACGGTGCTATCCCAGAATGAGCTGGTCCAGGCCAGGAGTCAGAGGGGCTTGTCTGCCCGGACTCGCGTGGGCGGCTTGCTTTAGCTCTCTGGAGCTCAGTGCCCCGCTCTGTCAAACGAGAGGGCTGGATGGACGTGATAGTCCACGAGGCTGCCTTTACTTCCTGTGACCCCCTCCAGGCAAGCAGAAAATACAAGGACAAACCGTGCTCCTTGTAAGACTGCCTGTCACACAAAGGCATTCGGGGTATACCGCACACTCGTCAAACGTATTGTTGTAGAAATTAGAAGCCAGGGTGAATGCCCCCTCGCAACAGTCCCCTCCTTCTTCATGGGCTTTGTGGCCTGAAAAACAGATATATGTAGCACGGAGCCCTGGGCGTGGCGGGGTGCTTTATTCCTGGCACAGGGTCATAACTGCAGGCACATCTTTGTTTCTAAAGTCGATCTCTCGCTCATTCTGACCACAGCCAGGAAGCCGGGGGCGAGGCCAGAATTAGCTGACACACACACACACACACACACACTCCACCGCCAGAGCAGCCCGCAGGGGCTTTCGTTGACTGGGTGGCGTGGGAGTTTGTCCTTGTGCAGGAAACGCTGCTGCCCTCCAGGAAGGGATTCCGAGTGTGACTTAGAAATGTCCAGCACCCTTGAAACCCTGAGTGTCACTTCCCTCACTCGCCTTGGAGGGAACTTCAAAAACCTCGTGGATAATGGAGTTAACTCACGGTGCAAAAAGTTCTGAAAACCATGCATAGTCATTTTCTTACTTTGTATTTTCTGTGAACTTTTTGAAGTGCCCTCGTGCATAGTTGCTGGAACGCATTCAGTACTTCCCCTGAGCCCTTTAACAACCCCTAACAGGCCTGCTTCCCTCTCAGGGTCACGGCCTGGACCCTGTAGGACCAACTGCATCCCCTATCTAACGAGTATCCTGGCAGAAAGGAGTGATCCAGCCAATGCCCACGAAGCACGGTGAAAGCAGAGGAGGTGCCACCGGCTCGTCTCTGCCCCTCACATCCACACCAGGCATTGGGAGTCACGGGGAGTTTCCAACTCCACCACACACGTTCCTTTCGAAGCTGGCCCAGTGTACAACATCAGGCAGAGAGGGTAGGATGGCAGGGCCTTCACCACCTCAAAGGTTGGGGAGGGTCCTAGCAAGACTCCATCCCACCTCAACTCCTAGTGATGCCCAAAGACCCATTAAGCAGTGTGATGCTGGCTTGGTCTCACTGGCTTGGCATCAGCTGTACTAAAAAGAAACTAGAGCTGTCTGTCTAACTTCACCCAAACTACAATGCCCCGTGGCTTCATGTGCTCCTTCTCAAAGTCCATGGGACAATGATCTGAAACGCACTCCTTAACTGAGCCTGTGAGATCTGTGAGCATTCCTTTGTGAAGGCTGACCATGCCATCAGGAATACAGGTTTATTAAGAGAATCTAAGTTTAAACATAAAATGAGGGGTTTAGGTGGTTGTTAGACTCTAATTACGAATTTATTAAAATGCTCTCCCGAAGCCAAAAAATAAAAATTAAAAAAATGTGTTTACACAACCTCCAGAGGTTGCTTAGCACCTGCTGAGGCGGAGGCAGGGAATGTCCAGCCCGCAGGGCATATAAGGCCCACAAAATCATTTGTCCTGGCTTTGCCAAGGCAACCTCAGGCGGAACTAGAAATTGAATAAATCTATAGCAGCCTAATTAAGGCCATAATCTTGTACAGCTCATGAATAATGGTGTAAATATCCAAATGGCCCTTGACAGAATAAAGGTTCCCCACCCCTGACTAAGACAAGAGCCCAAATAACAGAGATTGTCTGTGTGGTCGTCAGCAGTGCAAATCAAGTGAGCTCCTTGCTGCAACCATCAACTGATATTTCTTGCCTTTTTTTTTCTTTTTCTTTTTTCTTTTCTCAGAATCAAAAAGACCCCCTGGCTGTGGACAAAATAATGAAGGACCTAGACCAGTGCCGAGACGGCAAAGTGGGGTTCCAGAGCTTCTTCTCCCTCATTGCCGGCCTCACCATTGCATGCAATGACTATTTTGTAGTGCACATGAAGCAGAAGGGAAAGAAGTAGGCAGCCTGGAGGGACGCCCCCTGCCCCGACTACAGTCCTCCCAGAGGGTCCCTTGAAGAGCCTGCCCCACAGCGACCCCTCCTACAAGGATTCCGTGAGCAGAGCGGGACCCTTAGAAAATGCCCAAGTGCAAACCAACTCCCGTTTGACAGAGAAAGAAAAGTTGATCAAATGCCAGATAAGCTTCTGAGTTTTGTATTGTTTGCATCCTCCTCTTGCCCTCGATAAATAAAGTTCTTTTTTTTTAGTGCTACACTTGGGACAGAATATCTTTTGCTTCTTCGGAAATGCTTGTTCCTGCTTCTTGGGCCCTTGGGCAGCCAACACACAGCCACACGCGCTCTTGCCACAGAAGTGGTAACATGGAAGGATTAGGAGGAGGCTCTGTGAGAATATAGTTTGCTTTCATAATGCCCAGGGTCGGTCTGACCCAGTGAGCTTTTCCAGCCCGAGGCGTGTGATCCCATTTTTCAGGGCAGAGTTTCTCCAAAGCTCAGTCCAGAAGAGAACCGGTCCAAGGTAACCGCATCACCAACAACTCTGGATGTCGGGAAATGTGCTGGGCATGACTTACATTTGGAGGAGTAGTCTTTTTGTTGCATATGAAGTGCTGGTGCTGGAGCCTTCATGAGATAAATATTCTCTGTGCTTTTCTACCCCTGTTGCAAGCTTTAGCATACATGCGTTACATGCTGATTGCTCATGGATTTCCATGTTTTTGCGCTAAAATAAACATACCTTTTAACTCCATTTTCCATGAGCTTTTTAAAGTACCCTCTTGCAAATTCTGTGAATTGGCACATGAAATCATTCCAGTTAAAAAGGTCAACGAAGATGGAAACTTCATGTTTGCGCACATCAGTGTAACCGGGGAAGTTTTCCATATAACTCTGGGGAAAGTGCACTGTGAGGTCATTTACTGTTGAAAGTGTGCAAGACAGAAAAGGATACTTCAAAACGCCTTGGGGAGGGCCAGGTGTTTTGTGTGGTGGTTAAGAAGCCATGTGGAACACCTGCATCTCACTGAAGTGCCTGGGTTCAAGTCCCAGCTCTGCTCCCAGTGCCAGCTTCCTGCTAGCTTGTACCCTGGAAGGCAGCAGGTGGTGGCTCCAGGACTTGGGTTCCTGCCACTCAGCAAGCGAACTGATTTGACTTCCTAGTTGCCGGCATTTGGGGAATGAACCAACAGATGTGAGCGCGTTCTCTCTCTTTCTCTCTCTCTCCCTCTGCCTCTCAAATAAATTTTAAAAACTTAAAAAAAAAATAAAAAAGCGCTTTGGGGAAAAGAACTCTGTGATAGCGAAGTCAAGGATGAAATTCTGACCTTTGTATTTTGTCATAGTCAGCAAATGGACGAGGCAAGATAAATCCCATCAGAGGTTAATAGCAATCTTACAAATGGATTTATTACATGAATATTTAATGAAGGAGGGGAGTTGACTTCACTAAAGACTGACAGTTCATGCTATAGAGATGGGCTGTCAGGGGAACAGCTGGTTCAGAAAGCTGCCTGCTGACCTGGGAGCTCATTGCCACTGCCAGCAGTTCCATAACCATACAACCCATGATGCTATCTACACGAGCAAGTCAGATGCCCGTGGCCTGCCTCTTCCCTCATGGCTTGGTCTCTGCATCCAGCTTTCAAGGAAGAGCATCTGGTAACACCTGGATGACATCAAAACCTGAGCTGCCAGGGAGCCTAGGGAATAAAATGTTGCATTTTCCGGGGTCAGCACTGTGGCATAGCAGGTAAAGCTGCCGCCTGCAGTGCTGGCATCCCATATGGGTGCCGGTTCAAGTCCCGGCTGCTCCACTTCCAGCTCTCTGCTATGGCCTGGGAAAGCAATAGAAGATGGCCCAATGGGAGACCCGGAAGAAGCTCCTGACTCCTGGCTTCAGATCGGCACAGCTCCAGCCATTGTGGCTGATTGGAGGGTGAACCAGTGGATGGAAGATTTCTCTCTGCCTCTCCTTCTCTCTGTGTGTGTCTCTGACTTTCAAATAAATAAAAAAAAATTTTTTTAAGTTGCATTTTCCAACCTCTGCACACTAGGAGCTGAGGTGCTGAGCCTCAGCATCAGGGACAATTCTTAATCCTAAGAGAAGTCTGCCAACCTATGGGTTGAAGAAACCATGGCTCTGAGGAGAGGAGATACTACAAGATGACCCCTTTGACAGCACGGAGAACAGAAGCAAAGTGGCCCTTCCCAGTGAGGTGCACTGTGTCTTCTTCAGGGCGAGAGCAGGGTCAGTACAGATCTACCCCTTTGGCTTCCTTGCCCCATAGGACCGCTGATTGCTGGTCAGTTCACAGATGGGCAGGTAAAATTGTGACACAGCAAACTTCCATAGTCTAAACCTCTCGACCTGAAGTCAGAACCCTGCCAGGTGGAGGAGGGCTCCGGGGAGAGGGGAGAGGAAGTATCAACTCCTCTTCACAGGGGTGGTGTAGATTTGGAAGAGTTCTGAGGCAATGTGTTGCTCCCAGAAGGTTGCCCCCAGAATCTCTGGCATTCAGAAGGGTGCCCACTGCCAGTGAATCCCTCCCGGAGCCGCTGTGTTCAGGAAGAGTGCCTGTGTATGGTGCATGGTGCCAGGGAGACTCCCCCCGAGCTGCTGTGTTTAGGATGGGTGCTTGTGTATGGTGCATGGTGCCAGGGAGCACCCCCGACCCTGAGCTGCTGTGTTTAGGATGGGTGCCTGTGTATGGTGCATAGTGCCAGGGAGTCCCCCCCGCCAAGCCGCTGTGTTTAGGATGGGTGCCTGTGTATGGTGCATAGTGCCAGGGAGTCCCCCCCGCCAAGCCGCTGTGTTTAGGATGGGTGCCTGTGTACAGTGGGTGCATGGTGCCAGGGAGTCCCCCCACCCCGAGCCGCTGTGTTTAGGATGGGTGCCTGTGTATGGTGCGTGCATGGTGCCAGGGAGTCCCCCCACCCCGAGCCGCTGTGTTTAGGATGGGTGCCTGTGTATGGTGGGTGCATGGTGCTAGGGAGTCCCCCCTCCAGCCACTGTGTTTAGGATGGTGCCTGTGTATGGTGCGTGGTGCCAGGGAGTCCCCCCCAGCCGCTGTGTTTAGGATGGGTGCCTGTGTATGGTGCATGGTACTAGGGAGTCCCCCCCCCCCAGCCACTGTGTTTAGGATGGTGCCTGTGTACGTGCACCCGGGGAGGGGAGCGTGACACCTCTCTCACTTCAGTTCCGTTGCTCACAGCATTTAGTATGGAGCTCGCACAAGAAAAATAAAGAAGGTATTTGTGGCCTGAACTCCTACATGGCTCTCTGTGCCAACGAAAACACAGGGATCCCACAATCCAACTTGCTGAAACAGCCGTCTAGTCTTCGGGGCCACAGCCTAATGGCTCCCAGAAGGCAAAGCTGCAATTATGCCAATAGCTATCAAGAGGAACCATCTGGAAAATTCCACTCATTCTGCTACATGGCTGAGTTGTAAAAGGAGACCCCGCCCCTCTCCACACCCAGTCATGAAGGCAAAAAGGACAGCAGCGTGGAAGTCAGTTTCAAACACACTGCAGAGCTAACCCTGAAAATCAGCTCATTTTCTCTCTCTCGGACCCATTCCTTCATCCAAGTCCCCGAATATCAGCCAGCTATTGCGATTTAACACTTTCCTACCCAGCCCATCTCCCTGGGAGACCGAATACAAGCCTGAAAACCCTTCTCTTAATTTGAAAGTGATTGTTCAAGTACCTTCAGCAGCTCTTATCTCCAGAGGGATAGTGGGAATAGAAATCCGTTCATTTGGCAAAGATGAGCAGGGCTGTTGTGCAGGTGGACACCAAGGCTGGGGGAATTTTTGTCTCTGAAGAAATGTTTCTGGAATTATTTTCATTTTCTTTAATATATTGCTGGGTTCTCAAAATTTTCTATAATAGTTCAACTTTTACAATCTAGAAAGCAAACCTCTAAATAATATTTTTTGTAGAGGCATATGTATTTATTGAGGGTCTACCATGAGTCCGGACCTGTGTGAGACACTTCTTAAACATGACCGTATTTGTTCCTCTCCATAACCCTGTTGAGGTACTGCACTATCCTTTTTATAGATGACAGCATTAAGACTTAAGTTCCTCAAAGTCCTCTGGTACTTACTGTGACAAGATTTGAACCCAGATGCCCTGTTTCTTTCCTTATGTTCTGTAGCTGTCTCGAGAGTAAGGAATGATCACGAATGGAGTGAGACTAGTCAAGAAGATTTTATGTAAGACTTAAGATGCTATCTGGGGCCCAGTGCTATGGCATAACGGGTAAAGCCCTCGCCTGCAGTGCTGGCATCCCATATGGGCACTGGTTCGAGTCCCGGCTGCTCCACTTCCATTCCAGCTCTCTGCTATGGCCTCGGAGAGCAATGGAAGATGGCCCAAGTTCTTGTGTGGGCGACCCAGAAGAAGCTCTTGGCTCCTGGCTTCGGATCAGCGCAGCTCCGGAGGTTGCGGCCAACTGGGGAGTGAACCAGTGGACAGAAGACCCCTCTCTCTCCGCTTCTTTTCTCTCTGTGTAGCTCTGACTTTCAAATAAATAAATAAATCTTTAGGGAAAAAAGATGCTATCTGGTCCTCGGAAATGGTAAGAAATTTGGCCAACAGCTAATACTCACTGCGTTCTTAGTACATTCCAGTTCCATTCTAGTGCTTTACAAGTTAGAACTCCTTGCTTCTTCCATCCACCAAGAAGTAGGGAGTAGTATTTTACAGGTGATTGGACCAAGACACAGAGCAAATAAGCAGTAGGGACAGGATGTGAATCCAGCCACTCCTCTCTGCCATTTTCCCCAAAATCACGTTGGCGCGAAAGAAGGCCCAGGACACAGCACCCAGACACTTTGTGGCATCCTGCATGGCTGAGCCGGAGGCGTTCACAGAGGACGCCACATGCAGGAGGCGGAGGAGAGGAGAGGGGGCCAGAGGAGTGACCAACAGCAAAGCGGAGAGCGCTGTGAAGTGTGGTGAGTGAGGCCGCTCAATTACAAACCCGACACACCCGGGGCTCCGGGCCGTGCTCTCCTTCAAGAGAGAGAGATGAGTCTGGTTGGAAAGGAGACAAAACAAGTCCGAAAGTGTTCTTGAAGGTTCCACCCACTCTCCTCCAGCACTCGCATTCCAATCTCATTCCAGCTGCAACAGATAAAGCAGGGTGGGGATTCAGATTTATCCTTCTGAGAAGCTCTGAGCGCAGAGGAGGAGGGGAAGAGATAGAGCTCTGGCAAGTCGTGTCAGAATGAAGGGGGAGAAAGTCCAGAGCTCAGGGTGAGAAACGCCCCTCCCTGGAACGCCAGCTTCCTACCAAAATCCCTGCTCATCTGCAAAATGCTACGCTCACTCTGAGGGCAGCTACTGTGATGCTTTTTAGATGCCTGAATGTGGGGGCCAGCGCTGTGGCGTAGCAGGTAAAGCTGCCGCCTGCAGTGCCGGCATCCCATATGGGTGCCGGTTTGAGTCCCAGTTGTTCCACTTCTGATCTAGCTCTCTGCTATGGCCTGGAATAGCAGTAGAAGATGGAAATAAGTGCTGGGCCCCTGCACCCACGTGGGAGACCTGGAAGAAGCTCCTGGCTCCTGGCTTCGGATTGGTGCAGCTCCAGCCATTGTGGACATCTAGGAAGTGAACCAGCAACGGAAGATCTCTCTCTCTCTCTCTCTCTCTCTCTCTCTCTTTCTGTTTCTGCCTCTCTGTAATTCTGCCTTTCAAATAAATAAATAAATCTTTAAAAAATAAATAAATAAATGCCTGAATGTAGACAAAGTCTGGAAGGAGTCATGGAGACCTGAACATAGCCATGTTCTCAATGTTTTCTTTAATATTCTTTTCTAAGATTTTTTTATTTGAAAGGCAGAGTGACTGAAAGAAGGAGACAGATCTCCCATCTGCTGGTTCACTCCCCAGATCCCCACAATAGCCAGGGCTTGGCCAGACCAAGCCAGGAGCCAGGAACTCCATCCAGGTCTCCCACCTGGGTGGCAGGGAACCAAGCACTAGTCTATCATCCACTGCCTCTCGGGTGCATTAGCAGGAGCTGGATCAGAAGCAGAGCAGCTATGGACTCATTCTCAGGCACTCTGATATGAAATATAGGTGTCCCAGTGGCAGCTTAGCCCACAGGGCCCCAACACCTGCCCTCTCTTCAATATTCTTTTTTTAAAAATATTTATTTATTTATATGAAAGGCAGAGTTACAGAGTGGCAGAGACAGAGAGAGTGAGAGAAAGAGAGATCTTTTATCTGCTGGTTTACTCCCCAAATGTCCACAATGGCTGAAGCTGTGCTGATCTGAAGCTAGGAGCCAAGAGATTCTTCCAGGTCTCCCATGTGGGTGCAGGGGCCCAAACACTTGGGCCATCTTTTACTGCTTTCCCAGGCCATAGCAGAGAGCTGGATCAGAAGTGGAGCAGCTGGGTCTCGAACTGGCTCCCATATGAGATGCTGGCGCTGCAGGCAGCAGCTTTACCTGCTACACTACAGTGCTCGTCTCTTTAATATTCTTATATCATGGCCGGCGCCGCGGCTCACTAGGCTAATCCTCCACCTAGCGGCGCCGGCACACCGGGTTCTAGTCCCGGTTGGGGCGCCGGATTCTGTCCCAGTTGCCCCTCTTCCAGGCCAGCTCTCTGCTGTGGCCAGGGAGTGCAGTGGAGGATGGCCCAGGTGCTTAGGCCCTGCACCCCATGGGAGACCAGGAGAAGCACCTGGCTCCTGCCATCGGATCAGCACGGTGCGCCAGCCGCGGCGGCCATTGGAGGGTGAACCAATGGCAAAGGAAGACCTTTCTCTCTGTCTCTCTCTGTCACTGTCCACTCTGCCTGTCAAAAAAAAAAAAAAAATTCTTATATCATTCCTTCAATCAGGGGGAATGATTTCACTGAGGTCTCTGGACACAGACCTTGATCTGCTCCATGTGAAAATCTTATTTATCACCATACCCAAACAACTACGGGATAAGTGAGACTGCCTCATTCCCTTCAACCTCTTCTGGGCACATCCATCAGGGCCCTGACAGGAACAAGAGCACTTAGCCTCAAGCCTGTTTTTCTAGAAGGAGGAGGGAGGTGATTCAGCTTTGGTCTCTGCAGGGAGCACTCTGCTCTGTCCTCTCCCACTGTGGGACACCAGGGCGAGTCAGGGCACAGAGCTGGGTTTCCTGGCCTTCTGGCCAAGGTCTGGGTACTGCAATTTACATCTAACAGTGTTGATTTAAAGAAAGTAGCAAATAAAGGACAAGTATGTGAGGTACAAAATTCCATAAGTGGTAAATGCTGGTGTCAGCTCCGAGGGTTGGGAGCTCCAAGGAGGAAGGATTCTGGCAGGAAAGAACAGAGAGGAAAATCCACACTGGGTGGGGCAGTGTGAGGAGGGTGGGGAGGAATGAGCGGAGCGGAGGACAGGGAGGAGCCCGGGCTGGAACAGGCCTCGCTGTGAGTGGGGTGGACATGGCCTTGATCCGGAGCTAATGGTGTTTGAGCAAGTGAGTGACGTTTCCGCATGGTGAACCTGACACCTGGCAGGAGTGGGAGGGGCAGGAGAGGGGAGTGCAGTGGCCAGACTGAGGAAGGTCTCCTTGGAACAACCCCCAAGACGCAATGTTAGAGTGGGAATTCCAGAAGAGTGTCACATCTGTCTGCCTGTCTACCTGATAAAGTACCGCATGGCGGGAAATGCACAGCTTCTCACTAGGCACAAGGATCTCCAGAGGACCTCACCAGAAACTGGTGAAGCGGAGTGCTCCCCGGGAGAAACAGGAGGACCGGAGAAGCAGAAGTGAGAAGGAGCATGCTCAGATGTGCCTTTGTACCGTTAGAGTTTGAATCCATGGAAAGATACAAAAAATTCACAAACTTGTAAATTAAAAATGATTTGTAGGGGCTGGCATCGTGATACAGCAGGATAAGCCACCACCTGCCACATCGGAATCTTGTATGAGCACCAGTTCGAGTCCCGGCTGCTCCACGTCCAATCCAGATCCCTGTTAATGCACCTGGGAAGGCAGAAGAAGCTGATCCAAGTGCTTGGGCCCCTGCCACCCACGTGGGAGGCCTGGATGGAGCTCCAGGCTCCTGTTCTGGCCTGGCCCACACCTGGAGGTTGTGAGTGAACCGGTGGGTGGAAGATTGCTCCCTCTACCCACCTCTCTCTCTCTCCACCTCTGTCACTCTGCCTTTCAAATAAATCAATAAATCTTTTTTTTTAAATGATGTGCAGCTGCTTTATAAGAAACGTATTGTCTTTAGTAAACATGTACCGTTTTAATAATGGCATGTTAATGTTATGTTTTAAAGGTTCTATGTAGATCTGGCAATTATCAAGTAAGAGAAGAGAAGCTAGGGTTTGGACTCAGGCACAGAAGCAGCAACAGAAGACTGGAGCAGATGCATCCCAGGGAGCCCTCGCTGCTCCCCACAGCGTGGCCGGGTGCTGGTGAGGGGCAGGGACAGAGCTTCTGCGAGCAGCCAGAGGACTGCTTTCCTGCAGCGCCCTTTGACCCGACAGTGTCATTTAAAACAAGCAGATCCGCCACATAAAACACAGGACTTGGGAGAAAACACCTTCCTATGAGCTACTTCTTCTGGCTGTACTTTCTAGACACTGCACCCCCAAACACACGCAGTCAGGAGCAGTGTTCCTTGGCTACAAGTAGCCCTTGGGGGCAGCCGTGCTCCCCCCATACCAAGCAAACAGCCTCCGGGGCAAGCTCCCAGCATCCCCGACATCTAGCCTGAGCCTCCGGGCTCCTCACTGCCTGGCCAGCTCCGGCCTCCGGCTCCTGACCTTTTCATTCCTGCTCTCAGGCAGGGCCCTACTTCACCTTCAGGGCCTGAAGCTCATCTTTAATTCACAGGCTAACAACTGCCTTCTCTCCATAACACGGATTCTCCCTACCATGCTTTCTCAGGCCACCCTGAGACATCTAGGACCCTCTATACAACTGCAGCCTCCTGGGTAGGCATTCTTAGGTCACAGAGGGAGGGTTTAGGACACAAAAGAAGTTAAATTCCCCATAAAAAATAAATAAATAAATAAATTCTGGGACAGTTCTGTTGAAGAAGCTTAAGCCTCTGCCCGCAGTGCTGGCATCCCATATGGGTACTGGTTAAAGTCCCGGCTGTCCACTTCCAATCCATCTCCCTGCTAATGCACCTGGGAAAGCAATGGAAGATGGCCAAAGTACTTGGGCCCCTGCACCCATGTAGGAGACCCAGATAAAGCTCCTGGCTCCTGGCTTTGGCCTGGCCCAGCCCTGGCCCTTGTGGCCATTTTGGGAGTGAACCAGAGGATGGGAGATCTCTCCCCACCAACCCTCATATCTCTGCCTTCCAAATAAATAAATAAATCCTTAAATTAAAATTAAAAAAAAAGAAGACATTCTGACACATGCTACAGTGTGGATGAATTTTGAGAACATCATGTTAAGTGAAATAAGCCCATCACATAAAGGCGAATACTGCTTGATTGTACTCAAATGAGACACTCAGAGAAGTCAGGCTCATAGAGGTAGAAAGAAAAATGGTAGATACCAGCAACTGGGGGGAGGAAAGGAGGGAATGGGAAGTTGTTGTTGTTTTAAAGATTTATTTATTTATTTATTTATTTATTTGAAAGACAGAATTACAGAGAGAGAGAGTGAGATCTTCCATCCAGTGTTTCACTCCCCAAATGGCCACAATGGCCAGGGCTGGACCAGACCGAAGCCAGGTGCATTACCAGGGAGCTGCATCAGGAATGGAGCAGCTGGGACTTGAACCCACATCCATATGGGATGTCAGCACTGTAGATGGTGGCTTAACCCACTGCATCACAGTGCTGGCCTGGGAGTTGTCGTTTGATGCATACAGGGTTTCAGTTTTACAAGATACTAAGAGTTCTGGAGATCGGTTGTACAGCAATTGAATGCACTTAACATCACTGAACTATATACTTGAAGATGGCTAAAATGTGAAACTGTGTATTAAGTGTATGCATCACAACTGAATTCTTTTTAAAATCAAAAAAGTTATAGAACTCAATAGCTAGTAAAAATGGACAGAAAATAGGATTAGCTGGGCGTTGGAGTGGCAGACTTTTTTTTTTTTTAAGATTCATTTATTTATTTGAAAGTCAGAGTTACACAGAGCAAGGAGAGGCAGAGAGAGAGAGAGAGGTCTTCCATCCGATGGTTCACTCCCCAATTGGCCGCAACAGCTGGAGCTGTGCCAACCCAAAGCCAGGAGCCAGGAGCTTCTTCTGGGTCTCCCACCCGGGTGCAGGGGCCCAAGGATTTGGGCCATCCTTCTACTGCTTTCCCAGGCACATTGGCAGGGAGTTGGATTGGAAGAGGAGCAGCCAGGACTCGAACCGGTGCCCATATGGGATGCTGGCGCTTCAGGCCAGGGCATTAACCCACTGCGCCACAACGTCGGCCCCAGGGGTAGCAGACTTGTAAGGAATCACTCACAAAGATTTCTCTGTGGCAAAGCCTCACTTTGGCCTGACATCAGCTCACAGACTGCACATTCCTTCCCCCGGCTCCGGCAACAGCACTGCGGGTCCAGGTGTGTGACTTGGCACGGCCGCGGCCTCCACTTGCAGGTTGGGGGCCAGGTTCTGGCTTCTTGTCCTGCTCCATCGGCCTCTAACTGCTCATCTGGTCCTCAGTCTGCCTTCTGAGCGCTGACCAGTCATTACAGTTAGGACAGGAAGAGGGAGGAGTCAAGACGCCCAGCACGAGGCCTCCAAATGGATGGGTCCCGGAAGTCTGGGGCAGGGGCTGCTGCATGGTATGCTGGGGCGGCTCCGGAGGCAGTTTGTAAGTGGGTGAGTGTCGGGGCTCTGGAGTGCGCCCACCTGGCCGCAATCCTGCCTAGTGTCTGTAGGACGTTTTATGAGACCAGGGAACATCTACGGCCCACATGCTATGAGCCAGGCACTGCACCCATGTGGGAGACCTGGAGGAATTTCCTGGCTTTGCCCTGGCCCTGCCCCGTGGTTGTGAGGCCACCTGGGGAGTGAATCAGCAGATGGAAGATCTCTTTCCCTCTCTCTCTGTTTCTCCTTCTCTCTCTCTCTCTCTCTCTCTCTCTCTCTCTCTCTAACTCTGCCTTTCAAGTAAATAAATATTTTTTTTTAAAAAAAGAAAGAACTTAGGGGATTTGTGAAAGGCACACGATTTTTCCAGGTGGGGTGATTCATATCCAGACCTGCCTCCAGAATAGTCTTATAGTCAACCAATTATGGTATAGAGGGGGGAAGCTCAGAAAAATCAGATCTGAGAACCACGTCTCGTTATTCTCCAGATCAAAGACCAATGGTGGGGCTGGCGCCATGGCACACTAGGTTAATCCTCCGCCTGTGGCACGGCATCCCATGTGGGCACCAGTTCTAGTCCTGCTGCCCCTCTTCCAATCCAGCTCCCTGCCAATGTGCCTGGGAAAGCAGTAGAGGATGGCTCAAGTACTTGGGCCCCTGCACCCACATGGGAGACCCAGAAGAAGCTCCTGGCTCCTGGCTTCAGATCTGCGCAGCTCCGGCAGTGGTGGCCATTTGGGGAGTGGACCAACGGCAGGAAGACCTTTCACTCGGTCTCTCTCTCTCACTGTCTATAACTCTACCTCTCAAATAAATAAAAAAATAAAAATAAAAAAAAGACCAAAGGTTCCTGCCTGAGGGACGCTAGTGTAAGAACCCAGAGCCAGACTTTCTGAGCTCAAGTCTGCCTTTGTGAGTTTGAACGAGTTACTTGGCCTCATGTGCCCCAATTTTCTCCTTATAAAATGGGGATAATAACAGTTTCTCTAGGATCCAGTCATGCTTACAGCACCCAGATCAATGCTTGGTATACAGTTGGCATTATATAAATGTTGACTATGGTTGGTCCTACAACTCTGTCTAAACAATTTCAGGAGCCTGAAAAAAGAAAAACAAAGATCCTGAAAATCGGGTAATACGCCAGAGGATATTGCAAAGCCTCCTCTTTCATCTGCAGCCAGCAGGTCCCTTCCTATCCCTAAGCTACACAAAGCAATACTTTGTTGAAAAAGCAAGAACTCTGAAACCAGAAAGACTTGAGTTCAAATTCTCGATTCGCCTCCTCGGTAGCCTGGGGCAAGCTGACCCCTCTGAGGCCCAGTTTTCTCAGTGGGAACCCAGATCCACTGGTATCCACGTGGCACTATTAACAGCACCCGCGTGGCTTGATGGTTGATGGGAGGAGTGAGCGAGACAGCTACGCAAGAGGAGCTTGCTGGTGCATCCGCCGCGCACACAGGCGAGAGCAGGTTGCTCGTTCTAGCGAACTTCTCAGGAAAAGAGTAAGACCTTTGGTACTGAGTTGGTCAAACATTAATTAAAGCAGCCTCGTCTGCCAGATCTCTCCCAAGCGCACTGCGTGTTTGTTCCAGTAAGTTCTGTCTTATCAAGTCATAAAACAGGGACCCAGTTAAATTCCACCGTTTCCAGGGCACTCCCTGCCGAGAACTTCAGCTTTCAGACTGTTGCAGGTAGATGAGCGTTACCTTGGGGCAGCTGATCTGGAGTCTCCCGGCTGACTCCAGCCGAGGGCTGCAGCTTTGCCAGGGGGCCGGGGGGTGTGGGGTCATCACCTGCCCCAGGGCGCTCCGTGGGTGTTAGATGGCATCACACATCCCTCCCTGCTTTTCCTCAGTCGAAATAGACCAGGGCCCTCCCTGCCCCTCTAAGCCAAGCCTTCCTCCTGGGCCCTGGCATTCTGCTCCTCCCACCTTCAGAGATTTCACCCCAGCACTCTTCTGGTTTCTTTTTTATTATTTATTGTTTATTTGAAAAACAGAGTTAGAGAGAGAAGTAGAGACAGAGAGAGAGGTCCTCCATTCGCTGGCTCACTCCCCAGATGGCCGCAACAGCCGGAGCTGCACCGACCCGAAGCCAGGAGCTTCTTCTGGGTCTCCCACGTGGGTACAGGGACCTAAGGACTTGGGCCTTCTTCTATTGCTATCCCAGGCCATAGGAGAGAGCTAGATCAGAAGAGGAGCAGCCAGGACTCGAACCGGCGCCCATATGGGATGCCGGCGCTTCAGGCCAGGGCTTTAATCTGCTGCACCACAGCGCTGGCCCCTTCTGGTCTCTTCTGTATCCGCTGTCCCCTGCTGCCTCCACCAGGCCGTTCTGTTCATTCCCATTACTACTTATATGTGTCAGAATCGCTCGTTAGAAGAAAAAAAAAGCCAGTCCCCTCAAATGCTTCAAAGAATGGGCCCCTTCCACCGTCCCCACATTCCCACCTCCTTTCTCTGAAGATGTTGTCACTCAAACTCCCAAAAAGCCCCTCCGAAAGGTGATTTTTAGCCCTTCCTGTATCTGAGTGTGCGACAGGGCTCACTCCTGTAGGTCATTCCCGCTTTCAGAACCACCCCCTCCTTAGGTGCCGCGAGGTGTCCTCCTTCCCCTCCACCTCTCGGGCTCTCTCTCACTTTCCCTGGCTAGCATCTCTTCTTGCTTAAACACCGGTCTTTCTCAGGGATATGGCTCAGGCACTCTGCTCTTCCCACAGCGACCCTCCTGCTGGGTAATCGCTCTCACCATTCACCCATGCCATTCAGTTATCCTCACACAGTAACAAGCCCACATGGGCTTCTTCTTTTTTTTTTTTTTTTAAGTTTTTTTATTTATTTGAAAGTTACACCGGTGAGAGAGAGAGAGAGAGAGAGAGAGAGAGAGAGAGAGAGAGAGAGGTCTTCCATCTGTTGGTTCACTCTCCAATTGGCTGCAACGGCTGGAGCTGCACTGATTCAAAGCCAGGAGACAGGAGCTTCCTCTGGGCCTCCCACATGGGTGCAGGGACCCAAGGAACTGGACCATCTTCTACTGCTTTCCCAGGCCATAGCAGAGAGCTGGATCGGAAGTGGAGCAGCCAGTTCTCGAACCGGCGCCCATATGGGATGCCAGTGCTCCAGGCCAGGGCGTTAACTTACTGCGCCACAGCACTGGCCTTACACACATCTTCCCTACCCGACCTTGTTCAACACGGGAGAGAACTGACCTTTTCGGGGTTCTTGGTTTCAAACAGGAAAACTCACCCAGGCTTAAACAGAAAAGAAATTTTACTAAAAAGCTGGAATTCACCTGTCTGCTTGGCTTTGCCCCGTTCCTATCCACCCTGCCCATTTGTCCAAACTGAGCTTTCTAAAATGCTTCGCAAAAGCTCTGCAACAGGTGCATGGGCTCCTGGGACAAAGTTTAGACTCTGACAGATGCTATCAGGGCTCTGCCCGCATGCCCTCAATCCACCCTGGATGTCACCCACAGGTGCTTTCCTTATACAATGGTCTGCTGTGTCTCAGTCTGACGGCGTCTCTGAAGACTTCAGGGCAGGCCAGAGTGCCAGGGAGTCGGGGCTCCTGTGGTCAACCCCCAGCCAGAGAGGTACAAGAGGGCAGGATCAATGCCCCACTCCCTTGGGCGCTTTGGGCACGCTCTCTCAGAGGTCTGCAGCAGTCAGCTGCTTGCTACGGCCGTCCTGGGCTTTCTTCCCTTCTCTGACCAATGCCCCGTTCCTTCTGCACTCCCTTTATCTGGAAGCACCTTTCACATGGACTATTTCCACCCAAACCCTTGCCTCAATTTTGGGTTTTAGGGCCCCTCAACCTGGGAGAGTGTCCTTAACACGGCTTAGCATCCCTCCAGCATCAGGCCCCTGCTTCCCTTTCCAACATTAGCTCTTTCGGTCGCCACCCTGCACTCTGTTCTCAAGGCCCCTGGATCTCTCAGCTCCTGCCACGCGGTCCCTCCTGCGGGCCTGGACACACGGCTTCCTTCTCTCTGCCTGGGACACTAACCCGGAGCCTTCCTCTGACTCACTGCTATCCAGCTTCTGAAATCTCACTTTCCCCAGGGATTCCCAAGTTCAGATTTTGTGCCCCTTTTATCAGCCCTCAACGCATCCTGATCTTCCCTAAACAAAGCATTTATTGTATCATTTTTATAAAAGTTTCCTTAATTCTCTGCCTCTGGCAGCACTCTGTATGTTTCAGGAGGGCAGAGATCATCTCTCTCCTGTTCATTATTGGGCCAGAACAATCTAGCACAGTTCCAGGCACAAGGTAAAATGTTATGAGTAGGCCTGGCACATAGTAAGTACCCAAAAATATGTGTGGCAATGCCAAGGAAAGAACTGAAATAGTGCTCCAAATATGTTACAGGACAACTTAGCCAAACTAGAAAGAGGCAGTTCAGAGGATGGCTCAACTTTCTCCTGCCTCCCACCAGAGTCACACCGTGGAACACAGACGCCCAACTCAAAAAATCGTGGAATCAATAAAAATGACAGGGAGCCGGCATTTGTCCTAGCAGATAAGATGCCCTGGGTCATATATCAGAGGGAGTGCACTTGAGTCCTGGTCCCAGCTCCTGACTCCAGCTTACTGCTAAAACAAACTCTAAGCAGTAACAGTGATGGCTCAAGTCTGTGGGTCCCTGACAGTCTCAGGGGAGACCCGGATTGAGTTCTCAGCTCCCGGCTCTTCCTTGGATCAGCCCTGGTTGTTGTGGGCATTTTGGCATAAACCAGCGGATGGAAGATCTATCTGTCTCTCTGAAATTAAAATAATAATAATAGGGGCCAGTGTTTGTGGTGTGGTGGGTAAAGCCACTGCCTGTGATGCTGGCGTCCCATATGGGCACCAGTTCGAATTCTGGCTGCTCCACTTCCAACCCAGCTCCTGGCCTGGAAAAGAAGATGGCCCAAGTGCTTGGGCCCCTGCCACCCACATGGAAGACCCAGAGGAAGCTCCTGGCTCTTGGCTTCAGCCTGGCCCAGTCCCAGCCTTTGCAGCCATTTGGGGAGTGAACCAGCAGAGGGAAAATTAATCCCTGTCTGTCTGTCTGTCGCTCTCTCTCTCTATGTAATTCTGACTTTCAAATAATAAATAAATCTTTAAAATGATGATGATGATGATAATAGAAACTACACAGGTCTATAGAGTGTCACTGCCCAAATTATTCATAATTCATGAGCAGAATTATCCTTAATAAATTAGCTGTAGAGCCTCAAAGTCTAATACTAGATTTCTGTAATTTGGCAAAAGCAGACGAGCTGTATCAGAGTGGGTTAAGCACTGAGTCAGCCAGCACACGGAAGTCCAAACCGGTCCGGGCACTGTCCTCCAGCGACACCCCGGCAAAGGGAGGAGCAAGGGGGGAGACAGGGGCATATGAGGGAGCTCTCAGCTGACACTCATCACCTTAGCCCTGAAGTGAACCTGTGCCTTCCACTACGTTCCTCTGCTGGGAACCGGTCCTGCAGCCCCACCGGGTACCAGGCGCGGCTCAGAAATGCAGGCCTGGCTTGGCTTCCTGAAGGGCTCCACGCCATGGGAGGGCAGTGCAGAGGCCCGGTGGTCCCCCGGCTGTCTCTGCCACCTGCCATGGCCATGACCGCTTTAGGAAATTGGGGGGAGCTGACGAGAACTGAGATGGGCGCTGCCAGCCTCCCTCACAGGGTCTGTTGCCGTGCTGTCTGCTCAACGCCTCTCACTGCTTCCACTTTCTCTGAGTTCCACCCTCACCTCCCCTTCCAATTGATCACACAGTGTGCTTTCAGAACAGCTGCTCTAAAAGCAAGCCTGCCCCCATTTAAAGCCCTTTGATGGCCCACTAGTACCTTTAGGATGAAGTCTAAATTCCTCAGGCCCACCATGCCCTGGCTTCCACCTGTCCCTCCCCACTCTATCCTGCCACTCCCCTCCCCCCTCTCCTCTGCACATCTGCGGTTCTCCAGGGCATCAAGCCACTCCCTGCCTTCCTGCCTGGGCACATGCCCTGCCTCTGCTCAAAATGCCTCTCCCCGCTTCTCCTGGGGGACTCAGCTCAAGGTTCTGCTCCTCTGTGGCGACTTCTTTAAATCTACTCCCCCAACTGTAGTTAACTACGGTTTCCTTTGAGCCACTATTTTCCTTTGCAAGTTCATTATCATGCTTGTCACATTCACTGTAACTGTTTGCTTGCACGTCCGTCTCCCCTAAGTACACGGACCAAGCCCTTCCGTCGCTGTGCCTTCAGAGCCTGATGCAACATCCAGGATGTGCTAGGAGCTCAGCACTGTGTGTTCGCTGAGTTATGTGCATGCTTACACGTGAAGAAATCCTAAGTCACAAAGGGTGAAATCTCGGATGGTGACATTCCTTTGTTGTGTGTGGAAGCCAGCAGATGAAAAATCATAGCACCAAGCCAACAACTATGCCCTTGGGGCCTCTAAATTTATTTGCTTATTTCTTTCCTTCTTTCTTTCTTTGAGATGTATTTGAGTGGGGAGAGAGAAGCAGAGAGCTTGCATCTTCTGGCTCCCCACCCCCCTGCCACCAAATGTCCACAATGGCCAGGGCTATACTGGCCAAAGCCAGGAATTCAATTCAGGTGTTCCAGGTGGGTGGCAGGGACCCAACCATTTGAGCCATCGTCACCTGCTTCCTCCTCCAGGACCTGTAATAACAGGAAGCTGGAGTCGGGAGCCAGAAGCAGAAAGCAAACCCAGGCGTTCCAGTGTGGGACTCTGGAATCTTAACCACTTGGCCAAACCTGCCCCTGGGGCCTCTCATTGCCATGCAGCTCGTGACTGGGAAATTCATGAGCTACTTCATTCCAATTTCAGATTCAGGGGCTGGTGCTGTGGCACAGTGAGTTAAAGCCCTGACCTGCAGAGCTGGTATCCCATATGGGCGCCATTCAAGTCCTGGCTGCTCCACTTCCAGACCAGCTACCTGCTAATGCACCTGGGAAAGCAGCAGAGGATAGTCCAGGTCCTTGGGCCCCTGCACCCACGTAAGAGACCTGGAAGAAGCTCCTGGCTTCGGATCGCCTCAGCTCCAGCAGTTATGGCCATTTGGGGAGTGAACCAGCAGACGGAAGACCTCTCTCTCTGTGTCTCTACCTCTTTCTTGGTAACTCTTTCAAATAAGTAAAATAAATCATTAAAAAAGAAAAAAAAAGATTCAACTGAGGAGTTTAAACAGTATCTTCTCTTGTCTCTCCTCGTCCCTTTCTAGATGTCCCTAAGTTTAAACCAGACCTGAGGCTTTGCAATGGAACAGCAAGCCAGATGGACTTCCGGCTGATGGATACATCAGCACGATGGCGAATTCATACCCAGTCCAAACAACTCTCTATGGAAGAAGATGGATTCGAATTGTATTCCTCCCCTCTTATTATAAGAACCAGATAAAAACATGTAAGCTGGTTTTATTAAAGGACTTTCTAGGAAAAAGTTGAATATTCATACTTTTTCTGATTTAAAATGTCAATGCTGGTGCAAAAAATAAAGGCTTTAAGTGTCAGAGAACAATGACTTAATGAAACCTTCCTTAGCCTGCCTGTTAAACTTTAATCTAAATCATGCCTCCTAACTTCAGTACTTGAGTGTAACTATATATGCATAGTTCCTTGTGGCTCAGTCCTATTTGTTTTATTAACCAGGAAAACACCAGTGTTTGTTGACAATGTGATATGTTAGCTACTATGTTAGATTATATATATATATATTATACATATGGAGGAGATGTATACAAACATATATAAACATACACACGTATCCATAAAATCTTAATTGTTCTTTCTAACAACCTGAACCTGGCCATCCAGGTTCAGTTCAGGCTGCCCAGCACCTGAACTACTTCACATACTTCCATCTTTCATTTTTAAGGCTTTATTATTATTATTATTATTTCAAAGGCAGAGTTGGAGAGAGAAGAAGAGACAGAAAGATCTTCCATCTGTCGGTTCACTCTCCAACTAGCCACAGCTGGGGTCGGGTCAGGCTGGAGCCAGGAACCTGGAGCTTCACCTGGGTCTCCCGTGTAGGTGCAAGGGCCTGAAGACTTGGGTCATCTTCAGCTGCTCTCCCAGGCACATTAGCAGGGAGCCAGATTGGAAATGGAGCAGCCGGGACTCAAATCCCAGCACTGCAGTGGAGGCTTTACCTGCAACGTCACAGCGCCAGCCCCATTTGTTTCCATCTTAGGAGTTTTGTTGGAGACAGGGTCTTCCTCTATAAAGGCTGAAAGGTCAGGTACTCACTTTGCAAGATGCCCTTAAAACAAGGAAGTTAGCACAAGGCGTAGACTTGAGTCAGGAGCCAGGGAACTGGAGAAGCAGGTGCTGTGAAAGACTCTTGGCTACTCGATGTCACCTGGACAAATAAGCCACGGAAGGGAAGTTTTGAGGGATGAAGTGGTCCTAGAACAACTTGGACTGCCTGGAGAATTCAAGGACTGTGGAGTGGCGTGGAGGGACTTCTGAAAAAGTCACTGGACAAAGTTTTAAAAAGACAATAATAGGTACTGGCATTAAAGCATAGCAGATAAAGCTGATGCTGGTGATTCCGGCATACTCTATAGGCGCCAGTTCGTGTTCTGGCTGCTCCACTTCTGGTCCAGCTCCCTGCTAATGCACCTGGTAAATTAGTGAAAGATTGGCCTGAGTAATTGGGCACCTGGACCCACATGGCAACCCAGATGAAGCTTCTGTTTCCTGGATCCAGCCTGTCCCAGCCCTGGCCATGGCAGCCATCAAGGGATAACCAGCAAATGATAGACCTCATCTCTCTCTCTCTCTCTCTCTCTCTCTCTCTCTCTAACTCTTTCAAGTAAGCAAATAAATGTTGGGGAAAAAAACAGATCCTAAGAATGTTGGGTCTTATGTATAACCTGCCCACACATTCCCAAAAGTGCTCCCAAAGAGACACCCTTCACCAAAGCCTGGTGAAACACATTGGTGAAGCAAATACTTCCATCCTTGGGAAGCACTCTCTTGACTGTTCAGTAGGTGACCAAGGCAGGGGAGAGGTGCTGCAGTTGAAACGAGCCCCTGGAGGGGTCAGCACTGTGGCTTAGCGGGTAAATCCATGGCCTGCAGTGCCAGCATCCCATGTGGGTGTTGGTTCAAGTCCTGGCTGCTCCACTTCCGATCCAGCTCTCTGCTATGGCCTGGGAAATCAGTAGAAGATGGCCCAAGTCCTTGGGCCCCTGCACCCGCATGGGAGACCCAGAGGAGGCTCCTGGCTCCTGGCTTCAGATCGGCATAGCTCTGGCTGTTGCAGCCATCTGGGGAGTGAACCAACAGATGAAAAACCTCTCTCTCTTTCTCTCTCTCTCCCTCTCTCTCTGCCTTTGCCTTTCTGTAACTCTGCCTTTCAAATAAAATAAATAAGCCTTAAAAACAAAAAGAAATGAGCCCCTGGATTCCACCAAGGATCCCAGGATCCCAGGGATGTAAAAGTCAAGTAACAAGACCATACTGCGAGATGCAAGCTGGGCATGATGGGCAGTTGAGCAGTCAAGGTTATCAGTACCACCTGTCCAGGAGGCTTGCTCTTCATAGGTTCTCGAGACCAAAATGGTTCAAGTCTACTTGTATATCTGAAAACATTCCAGCTCTGAAGAATGGAGTCACCATGGAAGAAAGTCATTACTTTTTTTTAATATGTATTTATTTATTTGAAAGGCAGAGTTACAGGGAGGGAGAGATAGCAAGAGAGGGAGATCCTTCATCTGCTGGTTCACTCCCTATATGGCTGTAATGGCCAGGGCTGGGCCAGGAGCTCCATCTGGGTCTCCTACGTGGGTGTCAGGGGCCCAAGCACTTGGGCCACCTTCCAGTGGTTTCCCAGGTGCATTAGCAGGGAGCTGGATGGGAAGTGCAGCAGCTGGGACTCGAACTGGTGCCCATATGAGATGCTGCTGAGCCACAACCCTGACCCTGAGTCATTGCTTCTAAACCGACTCCCAGAGTTGAGTCAGTGCACAGCCTCTTGAACAAACTGGTCAGGTGCACTGAGCAAAGACCCTACAATAGCAATCAAGAAGTAGCGTACGTCAGCTTCCTATCTCTTCCCAGAAGGTCCTGCAGTCATTCACTGGGATAACCTTTTGGAAAGATTGGTCATTAGCTCTAAAATAGCCCTAACTCCTGGACAATGTCATTAAGGTCCACCAGCCAGAGTGAAATCTTACAGAAATGAGTGACTAATGGAGTTTTTTCCTTCATAAATATTCACGTTTATTGAAAGTCCAGCCATCCTAGAAAGTACTATGATTTTTTTTGTCTTTGTCTTTGTTTTAATATCTTATTGTGTAAAGTAGATAAAATAAACACAAATTGAAGTGTGTTTAAAAATAGTAGTGGATCACCAGCTTCAGCAGTTGTTAACTCAAGGCTAACCTTATTTCCACTCTACTCCTACCTTCTTCTCTCAGATTATTTTGAAGCAAATCTGAGGCAGCCACATTTTGTCTATAAATATTTCAGTAGGTTCATCTGAAAGGCAAGGGCTCCTCTTTTTAAACACAACCACAATGCTATTGTTACATATGAAAAATTGATATGGTTAATGGAGTTTGAAAAATAGGCTATTGCATCCTTCTTTAGATACTTAAACATTGAAGGGCTGACATAGTAGCACAGTGGGTAAATCTGCCACCTGCCACTCCAGCATTCCCTATGGGCACCAGTTCGCATCCAGGCTGCTCCCTGCTAATGGCCTGGGAAAGCAGTGGAAGATGACCTAAGTATTTGGGCCCCTGCAACCCAGCTGGGAGACCCAGATGAAGCTCCTGGATCCTGGCTTCAGTCTGGCCCAGCCCTGAGCATTGCGGCCATTTGAGGAGTAAACCAGTGGATGAAACCCCTCCCCCACGCCTTTCAAATAAATAATAATTTTTTTAAAAAAATATACTTAAATATCTAAGAAAAATGCTCAGCGCTTGGTGATTCCATCTGTCAGGGCACAGTTAGGAGACAGAAACCACATAGTAATTAGTTCAGAGAAAGTTTAATATAAAGAATGATTAGTAACAGGATGTTAACAAGGGATAAAAAGAAGAAAAAACTCTAAAGAATGCAGAAGTAGCAGAAACATTTAGACTCAGGAAGAGTACCTCTGGAGACAGGGAAAAACCAAACATATCTTTTATATCTTCTGTCACTCAACAAACAACACAGACTATTTCATGACCTCTGGTCACAAAAATGTGTGGAGATTTCTGCCCACCAGCAGCCAATCAGTTCTGTAGTAGACTCTTCACCAGAGGTCAGGTGGGTGTCCTGTCACGGACACTGCTCCCTTCTAACACCGTCTACCTGGAGATGCCAGCAGGCCCACAGGTGGAGGGCTCAGCCCACAGGACTACTTCCCACTTCAGATGCCAGTCGGGAGCACAGATTTTGACCTCTGCTTCTGACCAACCAACCAGCAGTAAGTCAGGGCTCCCACAACCCTCCTCGGGCTCAGCTAAGTTGCTAGAGCAACCCATAGAACTCAGGGAAACACTTAACTTATGTTTACTCGTTTATTACAAAGGATTCGGATGAACAGCGGAAGGAAGAGAAGCACAGGGCAAGGTATGTGATAAGGGCACAGAGCTTCCAAGACATCTCTGGTGGCACCCAGGAGCGGTAATCACACACACTTCCATCCTTGAACTGTGAATGTCCTTTGCATTGTCTGGCTTCTGATTTTACAGTAAAGCAAAATGAAAGTGACCTTGGCCGAGTCCCAATCATCATTCTTACTCATCATTATAACTCGCCCAGGCTCTGTCAGCTGGTCAAGCTTCCCATGGGATAGCAGAGAGAGCACCATGTGACCTAAACTGCCAGTCATGACTTAGGTGTCACTTTATCCCCTTAACCAAGCCATCAGAAGTGTTCAGAAGCGTTTTATTACGAAGTAGATGTGAGAGAAATCCGGCCGGGCTTTATAAAGTACGAGTAAATTGCGCCATCAAGTACTCACACCCTCAAAGTGCCTACCCACGACACGGGGCGGCCTCTTCTCAACTCCGTTCCACGTGAATCCGCTGCAGGTTTCCCCTGCAGACAACGGTCTTGTTAAACAGATAGACAAGATGTGCTGGGCTCCGTGCGTGCTGTTCAGACTCCATCTCAACGAGGCTACGTTTTGCTGTTTCATGGGTATTGTCATCCAAGGAACAATTTTTCAACTTAATTGGAAACTGAGACTGCCGTTTCAGACTCCTCAAGCCACTGGGGAAGCAGGCTTTGCGTTTCTGACTGATCCTGGCTCTCAGGAGGGGCGGGGGTGGGGGGACTGCTGCCCAGCGGCCGGGCCAGGAAGAGGAGGCTGCAGCCAGGGGAGCCCGGCAGCCACTCCTAGTGCGCTTGCGTCCAAGTGCCAGAATTCAGTTGTGCAAGTGGGATTGTCGGGAGGAAGGGACGGGTCGTCCCGCTGTACGAAGAACGTCAGTCAGACAAGGGGAAGCCCTACAACGATGCGGATCGGGGAACGAAGGAGGGAAATCAGCTATCTGAGGACACTTCAGAAAGTTCATGGAAAATGAGAGTAAAAGATAAGCTTATTTTGTCACAAAAGAATTTGTAAATCCTTGCATACAAAAGGTCTTTAAAGAGTGCCTGAAAAAGCATATTAGGAAAATTATGGGGGCTGGTGCTGTGGCGCAGCAGGCAAATGCCCTAGCCTAAAGCACCGGTATCCCATGGGCGCCGGTTCTAGTCCCGGCTGCTCCTCTTCCAATCCAGCTCTCTGCTATGGCCTGGGAAAGCAGTAGAAGATGGCCCAAGTCCTTGGGCCCCTGCCCCCACGTGGGAGACCCGGAAGAAGCTCCTGGCTCCTGGCTTTGGATCAGCGCAGCTCCAGCCGGAGCGGCCATCTGAGGAGTGAACCAACAGATGGAAGACCTCTCTCTCTGCCTCTCTTCTCTCTGTGTAACTCTGACTTTCAAATAAATAAATAAATCTTTTTTAAAAAATTATGCATGGGTTTCAAAGTTCTTCGCACCAAAATCCCCCTTGAGTCCTATTTTCCATGAACTTTTTGCAGCGTTGTATTTACTTTGGCCTTGCAACCTGATGCAGAAGTATGGAGTATAGCATTATTGATACTTTCTCGGGTCTGTATTCACATAATTGATCTGTCCCAATGATAGTTACGACACAGTTTAGTCTGTGTGCTACGGAACAACTGAGACGTGGTCGATAACTGAAGGTGAAGACCCCTAGAGGTCCCAAATCAGCAGCTGGACACAGTAACCGAGCGTTGTCCATTACACAGCTACCACTGCACCAGATTGTGTGCGAGCTTTGCTTTCTGAGGGACAAACATAAGGGCGAGAAGATGTGTCGATGTTGGACAACAAAAGGGATGGACTGCAATGGAAATTCTTTTTTTTTTTTATTTTTTATTTTTGACAGGCAGAGTGGACAGTGAGAGAGAGAGACAGAGAGAAAGGTCTTCCTTTGCCGTTGGTTCACCCTCCAATGGCCGTCGCGGCCGGCACGCTGCGCTGATCCGATGGCAGGAGCCAGGAGCCAGGTGCTTTTCCTGGTCTCCCATGGGGTGCAGGGCCCAAGCACCTGGGCCATCCTCCACTACACTCCCTGGCCACAGCAGAGAGCTGGCCTGGAAGAGGGGCAACCGGGACAGAATCCGGCGCCCCAACCAGAACTAGAACCCCGTGTGCCGGCGCCGCAAGGCGGAGGATTAGCCTAGTGAGCCGCGGCGCCGGCCTCTTTCTTTCTTTCTAAGTCAGTGGACACTAGCTGAATCTCCAGCCTGTGCGCAGAAAATTTCCAGTCTCAAGATCTTTGGTGGAAGCAAAGAAGCTGAAATGTTAGATATTTACTCTCCCAGACTCCTTCATTGCTAGGCAATAGCAGATGACCTAAATTTCCCAAACAGACACGCCCTGCTCCAAACATTGTGTTGGGAATGAGTGATGCTCAGCCAGCAGAGACTGCAGAGAATCCACTACATGGGCAGGCAGGGCAGAGTCTCCTAGCGGTTCCGTGAGTAGAAGTGGAAGGGGCGCCAACTGGACATCAGGGCCCAGCTACAGGGCACCGCTGTCTGCCCCGGGTCAACTGCGTACCACAGCAGCTGCTCCCCTGCGGCTGCCCAGCCTACCCTATTCCTATTCTGCGAGTCGCCCGTTACCCTTTCGGGAAATATCTTTTCTGTTTGCATGTGAAATTAAATGTGGTAATGTTTCTATTGTTATAAACTAACTCTGCCTGATATAGGTGAGTATTATCTCATTTCCCGGATGTGGAAATGCAGGCTTTAGAGAGGTTAAGTGACCCGCACAATCAAAGAACAGCCAAGGAGAAGCAGGACGGGGCTGGAGCCAGGCCTGTTTGTCTGTTGTCTGCGCTCTTTCCTCAGCCTGTTGTAATATGCAGATCTGAAATGCTTTCCTCCGTGATGGAAAATGTGCAAATCGAAAGTGCTGCTAAATTAATGTATGGAAAAGTCATGCACAACATTTTAATGGAAGATTGGGGAAAATAATTTTTTTCTCAACATTTCCCAAATTCTGCTTATCAGAAGCAACCACCCACATGGAAAGCATTGGAATGCAACACTTCCATCCTCTTCAAAACAAACTACTTCCTCTCCCTGCCAGAACATGCCAGAAAAAAACGTTCCTAAGCAACACTAAGACAAATTAAAGGACAGTGTCTTTTTTTCCCTTTATGATAAAGTGGAAGCAATCTTGAATAATTAATTAAGTGGACATAACTCTAGGGAGACATGGGTCCCCGTCCTGCCATTCAACAATTGTGGGAGGTAAACAAATTCCAAATCAACAAGGTCTGCCTTCTCACAGGACCAAAGGATTGGTTAGATGCCTTTACTTATTTCTTTATTTGGGAAGCAGAAAGAGAGGCAGAATGCTCCTATCACTCCCCAAATGCCCACAATGACCAGGAAATGGGAATTCAATCCAAGTCTCCCACATGAGTGGCGGGAGCCCAGTCCCTTGAGCCATCACCACAACCTCCCAGGGCCAGCATTAGCAGGAAGCTGGAGTCGGGAGTAGGAGCCAACACTTGGTGAAGAACCCAGCCAGGCCTCCAGTGCAGGCATCTTATCTATGAACACTAGCCCCTAAGTGACTGCTGTATTCAGAGCAGCACCCTGCCTCCCCAGAGATCTTTGCACTGCTCAGTTATTGTGTAGAGTAGGCACCTCGTAAGTACTTACTGAATGAAAACGTTTTCACCATTTCTATAATAAAAGCCATCTATCTTGGAGATTAGGTCCTAGGCAGACTAAGGATCTGAAAAGTAGAAATTAGGGACTGGCATTGTGGCATATGGGTAAAGCCACAGCCTACCATGCTAGCATCCCACTTAGGGCTGATTCAAGTCCCAGCTGCCCCACTTCTCATCCATCTCGCTGCTAATGTGCCTGGGAAAGCAGCAGAAGATGGCCCAAGTGCTTAGGACCCTGCACCTACATGGGAGACCTGAAAGAAGCTTCTGGCTCCTGGCTGTTGACTTCAGATCAGCCCAGCTTTGGCCATTGTGGCCATTTGGGGAGTGAACCAGCAGTTGGAAGATTCTCTCTCTCTCTCTCTCTCTCTCTGTCTCTCTCTGTCTCTCCACCCCCCTGTAATTCTGCCTTTCAAATAAATAAACCTTTAAAAAATAGAAATTATTTTAATCTCTTTGAGCATACAGTATCCAAAAAATTCATTCATTTTTCTTAAGGCCACAAATTCAATTCCCTGATGTTGTCAGTGCTGAAGATCAGCTTGGAGCAAATTAAGCATGATCAACACACTTTCCTTCTAAAGGGTCCCTGGAGAAGTGGAGAATTCCAGGGCCAGGGCTGAAAAGCTCTGGCCCTAGAGGAAGGGTGTGCTCAGCATTGATGCTGGCTGTCAATGGCTGCACCTGCACAGAACCCATCAGCTGTCTTCTTACCCCGAACAGAACAGAGAAGCCAGACACGGGACTCTCAGCTTCTAGGCTTCCACCCTACCAACCCCAGGGAAGCCGTCTATGGTCGACAAATCTTCCATCTCTGGGGCTGCCACTGTGGTGCAGCGAGTTAAGCCCACACTTGGCAACACTAGCATCCCGTAACAGTACTTGTCTGAGTCCTGGCTACTCTGCTTCCAAGCCAGCTTCCTGTTAAAGTGCCTGGGAAGGCAGAAGAAGATGGCCCAAGTGCTTGGGCCCCTGCCACCCATGTGAGAGCCCAGGATGAAGTTCATGACCCCTGGCTTTGGCCTGGCTAGATCTGGCTGTTGCAGTCATTTGGCAAGTAAACCAACAAATGGAAGATTCTCTCCCCCCCTCCCTTTCAAATAAATAAAAAATATTTTTTAAAAAAAGATGTTTTCTCCTTTACCTCCACAATCAATATTCAGTGACTCAGAAGATAAATCTATAACCTACTAGGCACCACAAGTACTAATTGCTGCTTCTTATCTTTAAAAGAAAAAAAACCACTTTTTTAGATTGATTTTATTTATTTGAAAGGCAGAGTTACAGAGAGGGAGAGACAGAGAGAAAGATTCATCTGCAAATTCATTCCCTAAATGGCTGCAAAGGCCAGGGCTGGGCCAGATTGAAGCCAGGAGCCAGGAGCTTCTTCCAAGTCTCCCACATGGGTGCAGGGGCCCAAATTACTTGGGCCATCTTCTGCTGCTTTCCCAGGCACATTAGCAGGGAGATGGATGGGAAGTGGAGCAGCCAGGACTTGAACCGGCATCCAAATGGGATGCTGGCATCACAGGCAGTGGCTTTACTGGCTGCACCATAACACCAGCCCATCATTAATTCTTAAAAGCATAGGAAGTTTCCTGGCTGGGTTGGAGAGATGAGAGGGCAAAAGGAGAGATTTGAAGGATAAGAGGGACTCAACCTCTTGCTGTTGGGTTTGCAAATGGAAAAGAGGGGCTTGAACCAAGGTACTGGACTGCTGCTAGAGGAGTCCTCGGCTGACGACCAGCAAGGCACCAGCAAGGAGCCGCCAAAAGCCAAAATGAGCAAGGAAGCAGCTCCTCCCTCAGAGCCTCCAAAAAAACACCCGGCCCTGTGGACACCTGGGTTTCAGCCCAGTGAGACCACATCAGACTTGTGACCTTCGCGCCTGCAAGAAAGCCAATGTGTGTGTAAGAGGATACATTTAGGAGAAAGCTAGTGCAAGACACAAGCCTCCGCCCAGGAATTCAATTTCTTCTCTATGTTCGAATCACTTTAGAAACAAATATATGAGGGTACTTGTAGAAAATGTAATTAAAAGATACATTTATTTTTGGCACCAAAAAAAAGTTGAAATCCATGTGTGGCTTTTCCATAATCCACATTTTCCACGAACTTTTTGAACACCCTCTCACACAGGCAAGCCGAAGGAAGTGAGCCTGCCTTTGCTGGTGCTGGTTTTCCTTTGCTCCTTTTCACTCCCTGCCCACCTATTCAAATCCCTGCCTTGCTCTCTCTGGAGTGACTGGTGACATCTCCTTCCTTGTGAGAAATCACTCAAGAATGAGTGGGCCATCGGGTGTGGATGCGGGCAGGTCGGTATCGGAGTTAATAAAAAAAAGAGCCATTTATCACTCTCCTCTATGAATCAGAGTGTAGGAGCCAGTCAGGGCCTTGAGGTCATCTAGCTGAATTGGCTTATTCTACAGGCAGGAGACAGATGCCCACAGAAGTCAAGTGACTGCCCCAAGAACACAACAAGCTGTGTCAGAGCTGGGTCTCGAAACCCGGCCTCTGCTTGGCCCCCATCACACCGGAGCTTCCCAGCCCTGGGTGTGCACAGAATCACCCGAAAGCTTTCAGAACCCTGACTGCCAGGGCCCACTCCCAGAGATTCCAATGCAGCTGGCCTGCAGGGGCGGGGGGAGAATGAATATTTTTTTATTTATTTATTTACTTATTTGAAAGGCAGAGTGAAGGAGAGACAGACAGACAGAGAGAAAGAATCTTCCATTCACTAGTTCACTCCCCAAATGGCCACAACAACCCAGAACTGGGCCAAGCCAAAGCCAGGAGCCAGGAGCTTCTTCTGGGTCTCCAACATAGGCACAGGGGCCCAAGCACTTGGACCATCCTCTGCTGCTTTCCCAGGCCACAGCACAGAGCTGGATTGGAAGTGGAGCAGTCAGGACTGCAACAGGTACCCAAGTGGGATGCCGGTGCTGCAGATGGCGCCTTAAGCTGCTGCGCCACAACACTGGCCGCGGTATTCTTTTTTAAAACCTTTTCTATTCCGGAGCCGGCGCTGTGCCGGCATCCCATATGGACACTGGATCGAGTCCCAGCCGTTCCACTCCCGATCCAGCTCTCTGCTATGGCCTGGGAAAGCAGTAGAAGATGGCCCAAGTCCTTGGGCCCCTGCACCCATGTGGGAGACCCAGAAGAAGCTCCTGGCTCCTGGCTTCAGATTGGCTCAGCTCTGGCCATTGTAGCCATCTGAGGAGTGAACCAGTGGATGAAAGACCTCTTTCTCTCTCTCTCTCTCTCTCTCTCTCTCTCTCTCTCTCTCTCTTTCTGTAACTCTGCCTTTCAGATAAAATAAACAAATCTTTTTTTTTTAAAAAAAAAGCTTTTCTATTCCAATGTGCTTTAAATGGTGAATTCTCCCTAAAATAAAGAACATTATGTCATTCATCAATATCAGTGTAACAGAGAGAACAACACCAGTTGTGTTTCTGTTTGCTACAGGCTTTCATTAGATGCAAAATAAAGGCACAGTGTTTCGGTGGATTTCCACATGCGCTTTCCTGGAAGACATTCTTTTTCAGTGTGCCTTGTTTACCTTGGGAGAGAGAACCTTTCGCCACTTACCACTTCTGGCCTCTGACTCCATTTCCTGCCCCCAGCCCTGTGCTGTCAGGGTTTCCTTTTCCTTTCCAGGTCTCGGGGGACTAAAGCCCTTCCCTTGGTCCCATTCCCAAGGGCTGGCAGCCCCTCGCCCTGGGCCCCCTCCAGCTGCCTGAACCACCTTTGGCCAATCATGGACACGCTCCATTCTGTGCTCAGCCTTCCCACGCCGGGGTGAGCTTGCTGGTCTCCTTGAAGGCAGCAGCTGTACAGAGGAAAATCTGTTTGCAGAGTTTTGATTTTTAAGATCAACATTTGGTTCATTAAAGTTAAAATCAAGAAACTCAGCAGTTTTTTGGTTTTTAATTTTTTTACTTAAAGTTTATTTAATTTGAAAGGCAGAGTTACAGAGAGGAAGAGACAGAAAGATCTTCCGACTGCTGGTTCACTCCCCAAATAGCCGCTATAGCCAGGGCTGGGCCAGGCCAAAGCCAGGAGCCTGGACTTCCACCTGAGTCTCCCATGTGGGCGGCAGAGGTCCAAGCATTTGGGTCATCTTCCACTGCTTTCCCAAATGCATTAGCAGGGAGCTGGATCAGAAATGGAGCAGCTGGGACTTGAACCAGTACCCAAATGGGATGCCAGCCCTGTAGGCCGTGGTTTAACCAACGCTGCAACACAACACCAGCCCCTCAGGTTTTTAATCTTTTTGTATTTTAAGTATAACTCTTCTTCATATTCTAGTTATTAATCAAGAAAACTCAACAATCAGTCTTAAAGAGCACCTTTATAAATTAGGTGCCCCTAAATATTTTTAAACTGACTTTAATATTTTTATTGCAAATTTATTTCTGATTAATGAAACTGTTACCAGGACCTTGCTGCTTGCCTTGGGACAGCCACTTCACCAGAGACCAGAGCTGGTAAGAGGAAAGAGTTGATTTCAGGAAGCTGGCAGGCTAGAGAAAGAGTGATCTCTGCACACAAAATGTGCTCTTTCCCTCCCAACAAGCCAGCAAGAGGGATTTTAAAGGGAAGAGGCAGCTGCAGGTGGAGGTTAGAAAAAACAGCAGGTCCGGTCGATTGATCATGATGATTCTGCAGATCTTCAGGTTTGGTCTAATGGTGATCCCGGTGGAGTCGTTTGCGATTGCTGGTTGTGAGGCCGCCCCCTTTCAGTCGGCTCCTGAAACTCCCATGCAAGCGTTCTCAGTCACTAATCACCGGTAATTCAGAACTCCAGCAGGCCGCCCTGCTTGGCCAGAATGGGAAAAGGGAAGGGAAGATGCCTTCATGACATTTCCAGAACTTTCTATCTGGCCCCAAGTCACGTTAATGTCATAATGCCAATTAGCAAGATCTTTCCCACCTTATGGAATCATGTTGTAAATTTTCTCACTTCATCACCTGATTTAGATTAGCTGAATTCCATTTTTTTTTTTTAAGATTTGGGCTAATCCTCCACCTGTGGCGCCGGCACACCGGGTTCTAGTCCTGGTCGGGGCGCCGGATTCTGTCCCGGTTGCCCCTCTTCCAGGCCAGCTCTCTGCTGTGGCCCAGGAGTGCAGTGGAGGATGGCCCAAGTGCTTGGGCTCTGCACCCCATGGGAGACCAGGATAAGTACCTGGCTCCTGCCATCGGATCAACATGGTGCGCCGGCCACAGCGGCCATTGGAGGGTGAACCAACGGAAAAGGAAGACCTTTCTCTCTGTCTCTCTCTCACTGTCCACTCTGCCTGTCAAAAAAAAAAAAAAGATTTGGGGTTTTTTGTATGTTTGTGTGAAAGACAGTAATAAAAATGAAGAGTCAGAAAAAGAAACAGCAACCTTCCATCCGCTGGTTCACTCCCCAGATAGCTGCAACACCCAGGGCGGGGCCAGGCACACAGAGGATCCTGGGACTCCACCCCAGTCTCCCAGATGGTTGGCAGCGGCCCAAGTGCTTGGGTTATTTTCACTGCCTCTCCAGGGTGCACATTAGCAGGAAGCTGAATCGATAGAGCAGCCAGAACTCTAACCAGCTCTGGTACGAGATGCCAGCATCAAAGTGGTGGCTTGACCTGCTGCGCCACAACACAGGCCCTGAATTCCACATGCTCCTCATCTTTTCCCTGCTCAACAGGGCCATAATTCACAGGTGTCTAATTTATCAACTTTTATTTATTGGGAAGGCAGAGAGACAGAATGAGGGAGACAGAAAGAGATCTCCCATCTGCTGGTGCACTCCCAAAATGCCTTCAATAGCCAGAGCCAGGCCAGGCCAAGTTTGTCTCTCCTATGGGTGACAGGGACCCAAGCACTTGGGCCATTGCCTGATGACCCCCAGGGTACACAGAGGCAAGAAGCGAGAATCAGGAGTGGAGCTGGAACGCAAACCGGGCCCTCCGATGAGGGATGCAGGTGTCTCAGGCAGCATCCTACCACTGTGCCAAAGGCCCGCCCCTCACAAGCTTGCAAGCAGCTCCCTTGGGATCCTAGAGTTCTCCTGCACCAGCACAACACTCTGTGCTGTGACCCCCACCATACGCTAATCACACCCTACACCAGTGACGTACCCCATTTCTGGTCCTCTCTTGGCAACCTAACACCCCTAGAGGAGCTTCCACTGCTGAGGCCCGTCCTCTGCACGGTGGAGGTTCTCTCTCCCCACTCCCCCAATGCCCTCTTCTGTCTCCATCCCCCAAGGCTCACGTCCTATCCCCCCCTCGCCGACCATCACAGCTCAGTGATGCCCGCCGCTCCACACACCTGCCCCATCCCTGGTACTACTTGCTTAATACTGCCATGCACCTCCTCTTATTGCTACATGATGTTCTCCTAAACTAGAAGCTCCCAGAGGGCTGTTTCGTACTGCTTATGTCTAGCACCACGTCTTCCACACGGCAAGAGTGCAGGGAGCCCTAGGCAAGTGACAGGGAGGCTGGCCTTTGTCAGCACGTCATTCCCTACCGGGCATGTTGAAATGCTGCTGCTGCCCACTCTGTTATGGGCAGTCACTGAAGACGGGGCAGTATTCATCCACACTAGCCGCTCCAGGCTTAGCACGGATTCTATCAGGGGTGGTAGGCAGCTCTGCTCCACGGCTTGCTTCACACAGATCTGCGACTCCAGCCGGCTGGGAAATCCCAGAGGAGGTACGTTGGGCACAGATTGCCATGCTGAAATTACGCCTCCCACACTGTCCAGACACAGCTGAAACCACCCCCCCACCTCGTGTGCTTAACTGACAAGCGAATGCTGAGTGATACAGTTCAGCAGGGCCTTAGTTACCACGAGGGACCACGGTGGGTGAAGAGACTGGGGGAAGAAGGCCACCAAAGCCCCTTCTGTTAGGTTGAGTCGTTTGGAGAGTTTGTGGGAAAACAGAACTTAGAGTGTCAGAACTAAGTCTGCAGAGCCGTCATCTAGATGGCAGAGCAAAAGAGGACAAGGATCTGCAGCTCCTTCCATCCAGAGAAAGGAAATAGGAGAAAGTGTCCACACAACAAAGGAACCAAGCACACAGGCCGAGCCTCAGACCCTGCCTGTCCCTGACCTATTGCAGGAACCAGGGCGGTCTCCCTGCTCCACTATTGATCGGCTGGGTTTAATTGAAAACAGCTGCCTTTGCCCCACCCAGCCGTGCTATGACTCATCAGCTGTCCTGCAGGCCAAGGATTTTACAAAATACTCTGCATCACCATGGCAACGGCCCAACATCTGCCTTCGGCCGGGTGTGGTTAGACTAAGCACTTTTTTTATTGGTTTTTTTTTTTTTTTTGCTATTTCTTTTGTGTTATAAATTTGAAACATAAATTACAGAAAGAAGCCACTTTCTACGAGAGAGCTGTCACAAGGAGTTGCTGGAAATGAAGAAAAAAAAGGAAGATCCCACGTAGCACAATAATGAGGGTACTTCACAAAGTTCGTGGAAAATGGAATTAGAAGGTAAGGTTGTATTGCTGCAAAAAAATTTTGATGCCTGATGTTTTTCATAATATGCATTTGCATGAACCTTTTGAATACCCTTCATACTTTTTTTCTTTTAGGATTTGTTTATTTATCTGAAAGGCAGAGTGACAGAGACCTTCCATCCACTGGTTTGCTCCCCAAATGGTCTCCACAGCCAGGGCTGGGCCAGGCTGGAGCCAGGAACCAGGAACTTCCACAGGATCTCCCACGTGAGTGGCAAGGGCCCCATTGCTTGGGCCATCGTCTGCTGTCCTCCCAGGTGGGTGACATGGAGCTGGATAGGAAACCATACAGCTCTCTGCCTGGACGGGAACCTGCACTCCAATAGGGGATGCCAGTGTCCCAAGTAGCAGCTAACCTGCTGTGCCACGATGTCTACCCCAACAACTCCTCATACTTCTTAACAGCTGCTGGTCAGTATATCACAGACAACACTGAACCGCTGGAGGACAACGGGATGTAGAGATAAGGGTAACTATTTCACAGATGAAGAAACAGACACCTAGACCTTACGGCTGTACACCTGGTGAGCGACAGAGCCAGAATTCAAGCCCATAGTCTGATTCCAGGGACCCACTCTCTTTTTTTTTGCTTAGTCCCCAGATCAGAGAAGTTGGGTAGAGAGGCTGAGAACTCCATCCTGGTCTCCTGTATGAGTGGCAGGGCCTCAAGCACTTGAGCCGTCATCTGCTTCCTTCCCAGGCACATTAGCATGGGGCTGGATGGGAAGCAGAGTGGTTGGGACTTGAAGCAGCAATCCAATATGGGATGCAGGCCTCCCAAGAAGCAGCTTGACTTGGTGTGCCACAACCTCAGCTCAAAGGATTCTAATTTGACCAGCAGATGCTAAGTGAACAAAGCCTGAGGTGTGTAGTGGAGACCTGGCCCCCAGGAGGGCGTGCTGATGGAAGGTTCTCTGTTCAGTGCCCGTCAGCCCAAATCCAGCCTTACACTTGGCAGCGTCTGCCCCCCACCACAGCCACAGGCCCAACACTTTGGCCAGGCAGCTCACCACTCCCACGCTCATCAAAGGGGCTCCTGCTGGGGACAGAGCAGTACACACCCCCAGGGTGCCTAAAAACACGGCTCCCACCCTGTCCTGCTGGCCAAGGGCCATCGAGGCACCAAGAGAGCGTTATGCCTGGAGGAAATGTCCTCACGTGCCAGGCTGCCCCATCGGCTGCTTGAATTGCTTGGCCTCAGGATGGCCAGTAGCTTGGAGGAAGCTCCTGGCTCCTGGCTTCGGATTGGCGCAGCTCCGACTGTTGCAGCCAATTGGGGAGTGAACCATCGGATGGAAGACCTCTCTCTCTGTCTGCCTCTCCTCTCTATGTATAACTCTGACTTTCAAATAAATAAATAAATCTTTAAAAAAAAAGCTACCTGAGTATTATATTGAGCCACCATTTGGACACTAAAATGATTTAAGTATTATGTAACTGTTGAGTAGCAATTTTCTTTTTTTTTTTTCCAGGAGGAAGCCTGGTTTTAAAACATTTTTTTTTAAGATTTACTTATTTTACTTGAAAGTCACAGTTACACAGAGAGAGGGAGAGGCAAAGAGAGAGACAGAGAGAGAGGTCTTCCATCCACTGGCTCACTCCCCAGATGGCCACAATGGCCAGAGCTGTGCTGATCTGAAGCCAGAAACCAAAAGCTTCTTCCAGGTCTCCCATGTGGGTGCAGGGCCCCAAACACTTGGGCCATCTTTTACTGCTTTCCCAGGCCATAACAGAGAGCTGGATCAGAAGTGGAGCAGCCGGGACTTGAACCAGCTCTCATATGGGATGCCAGTACTGCAGACGGCGGCTTTACCAGCTATGCCACAGTGCTGGTCCCTTAAAAATATTTTTAAAGCAGCTTTATCATGGTATGATTCACGTGTTCTGTTTCATTCATCTAAAATGCACAGTTCAATAGTTTGGGGGATGTTCCCAGAGCTGTGTAGCCCTCCCCACAATCTTCGAGCATTTTTATCACCCAAGAATTTTGAGAACTCCGTCGTCATTAGCAGTCATTCCCAATCTCTCCCCCCAAAACCTGGCTTCTGCCCTCCCGTCACCCCAGGCAGCCACTCCCATCTAACTGTAATTGTGTATCTGCTGACCATGGTCTCCCCATCCAGCCCCCAACCCCCAACCTTTCCAGCCCCTGGTAGCTGCCTTTCTCCTCTGTCCTCCCGTGAGGTCATCTTCTTTAGACTCCACGTATGTGCGAGACCGTGCAGTGTTTGCCTTTCTGTGCTGGGCTTATTTCACTCCAATCACAGGATCACAGGATTGCCCTCTTTTTTTTTTTTAAAGAAGAAATTCTCTTTTTTCAAAAAATTTATTTTATATATTTGAAAGACAGAGTTACCAAGAGAGGTAGAGACAGAGAGGTTGGTCTTCCACCTGCTGGTTCACTCCCCAGATGGTCGCAATGGACAGAGCTGAGCTGATCCAAAGCCAGGAGCCAGGAGCTTCTTCGGGTCTCCCATATGGGTGCAGGGGCCCAAACACTTGGGCCATCTCCCATCACTTTCCCAGGCCACAGCAGAGAGCTGGATCAGAAATGGAGCAGCTGGGACTCGAACCGGTGCCCATTTGGGATGCCAGCACTGCAGGCGGTGGCTTTAACCCCCTGCACCACTGTGCTGGCCCTCCTTTGTTATTTTATGCTGAATAGTATCCTATTGTGTATGCATGAGGAGTTTTTAAAAGTTTATGAAAAATATGCATTCTTTTACTTCCATTTTTCACAAATTTTTAAAACATAAATTGAATGGGGCTGGCACTGTGGCATAGTAGGTTGTCTCAACTTGTGGAACCGGCATTCCATATGAGCGCTGGTCATGTCCCAGCTGCTCCTCTTCTGATCCAACTCTTTGCTTATGGCCTGGGAAAACAGTAGAAGTTGGCCCAAGTGCTTGGACCCCTGCACCCATGTGGGAGACTTGAGAGAAGCTCCTGGCTCCTGGCTTCAGATTGGTGCAGCTCTGGTCATTGCTGCCATTTGGGGAGTGAACCAGCAGATGGAAGATCTCTCTCTGTCTCTCTCTTTCTCTGTAACTCTGACTCTCAAATAAATAAACAAATCTTTTAAAAAACAAATAAATTAATCTTGGGGCCAGTGCTCTGGCATAGTGGGTAAAGCCACCACCTGCAGTGCCAGCATCCCATATGGTTGCTAGTTTTAGTCCCAGCTGCTCCACATCCGATCCAGCGTCCTGCTAGTGTGCCTGGGCCTCTGCACCCATGTGGGAGACCTGGAAGAAGCTCCTGGCTCCTGGTTTCAGATCAGCCCAACTCCGGCCTTTGAGGCCATCTGGGGAGTGAACCATAAGATGGAAATTTCTCTCTCTCTCTCTCTCTCTCTGTAGCTTTGCCTTTTAAATAAATAAATGCATCTTTAAAAAAATTTAAAAATTTTAAAAAGTTGATCTTTTAATTCCACTTTTAATAGAGTTTAAAAAAATTATCTTTCTTTTTACATATTTGAAAGGCAGAGATAGAGTGAGAGCTTCCATCCTCTGGTTCACTCCCCAAACTCTGTAACAGTCAGAGCTTGGTCAAGCTGAAGCCATGAACCCAAAATTCTATCCAGATCTCCTACACGGGTGGTGGGGACCCTTGTCTCTGAGCTGTCTCCTGCTATCTCCCAGGTGCACACTAACAGGAAGCTGGAATCAGAAACAGAGCTGGGACTCAAACTCTCTCTCTCTCTCTCTAACTTTCAAATAAGTAAATAAATCTTAAAAACAAACAGGAAGAGCCAGAGAGATTTCAGAAGCACAAACCAAGAAGTCACCTTGTTTGCTGTGAGGACAGGGAGGGCCCATCTGAGGAATGACAGCCAGGCCATCCTGTCTGAATTCACACCTCCCTTCAGAGGGAAGCGTGTGGGCTGCCTGCCATCTCCCCGCAGTGGCCTGGGAATTTTTAAAAAGGAGGAGCCGTGAGGAACGGTCTGGACGCGGTAGGCAACACAGGCGCCTGTCTCATCAGCAACTTCACTTACCACAGCAAAAATACTCCTTGACCCTGATTGCATATCTGTTGGGGGAGGGGGTCTTTGTGAGAATGAGGAGCTGACGTCCCCCAAGTTACCACTTCTCTCATCCCCACTCAATGGAAGGAGTAAATTAGTTACATCAGGGATTCACTTTAACTATGCATGAAGACTATTTTGAGAATTTCATATGTACCCATTCCTCCCTTTTCCCAGTAAGATCAATGCGCCCCCTGTTGTCTAGGTGTATTAGGAGAGAGTAAAGGCAAGCCTTAGAGATGGTATTTGAGGGGCCGATGTTGTGGCACAGTGGGTTAAGCTGCTGCCTGCCATGCCAGCATCCCATATGAGCACTGGAAGATGGCCCAAGTGTTTGGGCCCCTGCCACTCACATGAGAGACCTAGATGGTGTTCCGGGTTCCTGGCTTTGGTCTGGTCCAGCCGTGGTCATTGCAGCCATCTGGGGAGTGAGCCCGCAAGTAGAGGATTTCTATTTCTCTCTGTTCTGTCTCCCTCTCTCCCTGTCTCTCCTTCTCTCTGTAACACTGCCTTTCAAATAAATAAATCTAAATAAAAACAGCATTTGAGGGGCTGGTGCTGTAAGCTTCTGGCTCCTGGCTTCGGATCAGCACAGCTCCAGCCATTGCGGCCATCTGGGGAGTGAACCAGCGGATGGAAGACCTCTCTCTCTCTCTGCCTCTCCTTCTCTGTGCAACTCTGACTTTCAAATAAATAAATAAATCTCTAAATAAAAATGGCATTTGACTGGAGTCAGTTTCCTGATTCAAGAGCTTCCTTTTGAATCTCCAGGTAACGCCCACCTCGGGCAGCTGCGTAGGCCATTCCTGTCCGCAAGCTGGAACCTTTTCTGAGAAATGGCCTAAGGCTGCGGACTGACTTGTCTGACTTGCACTCCACGCTGCAGCTCCGTGACAGCAGTGCTCAGGTGAAGTGCTCAGTGCTTGTCAGCTGTTGGCTCTTGTTTTCCCCCCTCCCCATGGTGAGAAGGGCTGGCGCGTGTTGGCTGGCACTGTTCCAACGTGTGCGTGTTGAGTAAAGCATGCAGCTCACTATGTCTTGGAGTTCACAGAGCCCAAGGACTCCCTTGGGGTCCTTGTCCACTCAGCTCCAGTCCTTCGCTGCCTTATTGGAAAGAGAGCAGGAGATTTACAGATCTCCCCAAATGATCAAGAGAAACAGAAATCCAGCTCGTTACGTGAAATCTCTTGAGTTTTAAGGTTGATGAATCACCAAAAATGTTTTTTTTTAAGACTTGTTTATGGGGCCATAAACAAGTGGCTTAGCAGGTAAAGCTTCTGCCTGCAGTGCTGGCATCCATATAGGCACTGGTTCGAGACCCAGCTGCTCCTCTTCCAATCCAGCTCTCTGCTATGGTCTGGGAAAGCAGTAGAAGATGGCCCAAGACCTTGGGCCCCTGCACCCTCATGGGAGACCCAGAAGAATCTCCTGGCTCCTGACTTCAGATCGGCACAGCTCCAGGTGTTGTGGCCAGTTGGGGAATGAACCAACAGAGAGAAGACCTCTCTCTCTCTCTCTCTCTCTCTCTCTCTCTCTCTGCCTCTCCTCTCTCTGTGTAACTCTGACTTTCAGATAAACAAATACATCTTTTTTTTTTAAAAAAAAAAAAGACTATTTATTTGAAAGGCAGAATGACAGAGAGAGAGAGAGAGATTTTCTATCCATTGGTTCTCTTTCCAAATGGCCCCAATGACCACGTCTGGACAAGGCTGAAATCAGGAGCCTGGCACTCTGTCCGGGTCTCCCCCATGGGTAGCAGAAGCCCAATTACTCAGACCATCTTTCATGGCTTTCCTAGGCATGTTATCAGGGAGCTGGATTGGAAGTGGAACAGCCAGGACTCGAACTGTTGCTCATATGGGATGCCAGCATCACAGGCAGTGGCTTAACCTGGTGCACTACAATGCTGACCTCAACCAAAATATTTTAAAGGACTGCATGACTGACCAAACATGTAGACACCTGCTAATCCACAGCCCCTGGCCACATACTGGTACCCCCTGCACATTTGCTCTGGCCTTTAAGGGTTGGGTGACTTTGGAGCATTGATGATATTCAGTGCTCGTCCCACGTAACTGCTTGTCCTGGGTGTCCCTGTCCTGGCTCTTCTATTGTCCTTGTCACTAACCCCCCCCCTACACACACACACTAACACTAGGAGTTAGGAACTAGTATGAGAGTACTTGAAAAATTTCATACAAAATAGAATTAAAAGGTAATTTATTGGAGCCGGTGCTGTGGCACAGAGGGTTAATGCACTGGCCTGAAGCACCAGCATCCCATATGGGCACCGGTTCAAGACCTGGCTGCTCCACTTCCAATCCAGCTATCTGCTATGGCCTGAGAAATCAGTAGAGGATGGCCTGGGTCCTTGGGCCCCTGCACCCACATGGGAGGCCCAGAGGAAGCTCCTGGCTCCTGGCTTCAGAATGGCACAGCTCCAGGTGTTGCGGCCATTTGGAGAGTGAACCAACAGATGGAAGACCTCTTTCTCTCTCTTTCTCTGCCTCTCAACTCTCTGTGTAACTCTGACTTTCAAATAAATAAAACTTTAAAAAAAGAGATAATTTATTTTGGTGCAAAAAAGTTTGAAAACCATACACACAAGGGGTCTTGAAAACATTCATGAAAATGTGTATTATCTAAAAATTATGCATGGATTTCAAAATTGTTTTGCAGCAGTGTGAACTTAGGTTTATTCTACTTTTCTGAAAACTTTTTAATTTGAAAGGTAAAGTCACTGACAGAGAGAGGGAGAAGCAGAGAGATAGGTCTTCCATCTGCTGATTCACTCCCCAAACTGCCACAATGGCCAGAGCTGCGCCAATCCAAAGCCAGGAGCCAGGAGCTTCTTCTAGGTCTCCCATGTGGGAGCAGGGGTCCAGGGACTTGGGCCATCTTCTACTGCTTTCCCAGGCCATAGCAGAGAGCTGGATCAGAAGAGGAGCAGCCAGGACTCAAACCAGCACCCATATGGGACACTGGCGCTGTAGGCAGAGGCTTAGCCCACTGTGCCACAGTGCTGGCCCCCTGAAAATTTTTGAAGCACCCTCGTATTAGTTCCAGTTTTGGATGAGAAAACTAGGTCTTGAAGACTTTAATTTCCGCAAGGTCACACAGCAGGAATTTGCCTCCGGGCAGCCACTGGCTCCCTGGCCCTAACATCCTGGGGTTCCTTTAAGCCCACTGCCATCATGTGAGTGTCCCCTCCAAAACCTACGTTAAAACTCAGCCCCCAAATCCTATGTTGATGATACTTGGATTGGAGACTTTGGGGTAACTGGAGTTAGATGAAGTCATCAAGGTCATGGCGGGAGCGGTGCTCTGTGATGGAACCAGTGAGTTTATAAGAGAGACCAGAGCTGACACATGTGGGCTCTGCCATGCCACGTGGCACCCTCCCTGTGGAATGAGGCAGCGAGAGGGCCCACCCAGGTGCTGAGCAGATGCAGCGTCCAGGTTCTTGGCTGTCCCGGCCCCCAGCACCCTGAGCCAAACACACTTCTCTTTATAAATAACCCAGTCTCGGATATTTTGTTAGAGCAACAGAAATCAGACTGGGACACTCACCTCCCAACTAGGATATTAAGGCTTTAAAATCCAGTGTGGTCGGATGTCTTCCACTCAAAATAGGAAATTTTAATTTAATTCTCCTTTAGCATGGGGCAGCTGTGTTAGAGTCTGGCTGATAAAAATCTTAAAATGACAACTTCAAAAGCTACTAGGAAGAAATTCCACCTCGCAGATTTAAATCTCTGCCTTGCCAAATTTGCTAAAGAGTGTTAGGAGCGAGTGCCAAATCCAAGGGAGAGGCTCCTGGAGTTGTGTTCCCTGTTAGAGGACTGAGAACAAGAGGCTGTGAACGGGGTGGGAAAACCTCTACAGGCATTGAGCAGAGCCGGTTTCCACTTCAAAAAATTGCTTAGGGTAGTTTATAGTTGCCAAGCAACCGTAACCAAGTTACTCCATCAGTGGCGAAAATACAGTAACACACACACACATGCAATCTTTCCAGGGAATGGCCCCTGACTCATTGTCACCAGTCGTTAATACCATCCTCCCCAGTGCTGCAGCAGCTCTGATGTCACCACTCCTCCCGGTGAGCCAGAGGGGACAGTGTGAATGCGAGCTTAAGGGAGAAGTGTACAGGACAGCTGGGAAGAGAGACAAACTGGGCTGAAAATTTCCCCAGCATCAGGCCTGGGCAGAGTAGCTTAGGACACTCTGATAAATCTCTCTCTCTTCAAATTTATTTACTCACTTGAGAGGCATAGTTACTGAGAGAGAGAGGGAGAGCCGGAGCTGCTTCTGGGTCTCCCACATGGGTGCAAGGGCCCAAGCACTTGTGTCACCTTCTACTGCTTTCCCAAGCCAGAGCAGAGAGCTGGATCAGAAGTGGAGCAGTCCACCTCTCCAGTATGTTCCTAAAGCATCCCCTCCCTGCCAGGGCCTTAGCTCCATCCATCCTCCCTTCATATGCAAATCGATCAAGTGAGTAGTCCACACTCCCCACCCCCACTCTTCACACACATACACACACACACACACACACACATACACACACATTCTCTCAGTCTAGCGCCATCTATCTTACAACAGCTCTGGCAAATTTTCCCAAGGACATAACCACCAAACGCAGCGCAGCGGACGCATCTCCGCCTTCATCACATCCGCCTCTCTGAATTCCTTCAACCTGTTCACCTCTCCCTCGTCTTGCAAAGCCTTCTTCTGGGCTTCAGAGAAGTCAGCTTCCCAGCTCATTTCTCTTCTTTCTCTTGAGCTGGGTCATCTTCCTCTCCTTGCTATTTATATATTTATGTATTTATTTATTTGAAAGCCAGAGTTACAGAGAGGCAGAGGCAGAGGCAGAGAGAGAGAGAGAGAGAGAGAGAGAGAGGTCTTCAATGTGCTGGTTCACTCCCCAAATGGCTGCAACGGCCAGAGCTGAGCCGATCCGAAGCCAGGAGCCAGGAGCTTCTTCCAGGTCTCCAAAGCGGATCAAGGGCCCAACCATTTGGGTCATCTACTGCTTTCCCAGGCCATCAACAAGGAGCTTTATCAGAAGCCAGGACTCGAACAGGCGTCCACGTGAGATGCCAGCACCTCAGGCAGATGCTTACCTACTATGCCACAGCGCTGGCCCCCTCTGAAAAATCTTAACAATCACTGCATATTTGGGAGTAACGGATTCAGGACTGAGCAGCTTTTGTCCCTAAGGGATTATAGTCCACAGACTGTGGGACCAAATTGCCTATGTTTGGATTCTGATTTCTTTACTGACAACATTTTATTGGATGAGTTATTTAACCTTGGCAAGCCTTAATTTCCCTATCTGTAAATCAAGGATAATAATAAGCCCTGTATTGTAGCGTTGTTGAGAGGATTAAATGAGTTAAAACAGATTGAATGTTTAGAACAGTAACATGACATAATTAGTACTCAACAAATGTCAACTTTATCAGGTTCATCTCCTTCCACCGAAAATGTCAGGTACTGCAGAAATGCTGTCCCCGTCAATGATTCTCAACAGGGATGATGTCACTTCGAGAAAGAGTCCAGGAAACTGTAAGTGTGATGGTTTTTGTGGTTGTCACAATGATTGGCAGACATTGCCAGCATTTATGGGTGGGGTTGGAGATGGATACTGGATGTTCTGTGACCCACGCGTCAGTGCAGGGGTGAGCTGTCACGTGTCCTACACATTCGTGTATCCCCCTTACAGTTGGAATTACCCAAGTATGCCCAGTGCTGTCACAAGAGTCTGTAAACGTGGAAAGAGAGGCAGGATGGAAGGTGACTATGAGAGAAGGGCTCTGAGAAATGCAGTCATGGTTCCAAGGAGACAGAGAGCAGGCTGCAGCCAAGGAGCACAGGCGGCCCAGGAAAGCTGCAAAGGACAAAGAAACGAATTCCCCCATGCAGCTTCCCTCAGGGGCCACAGCGGACTGATGCCTTGACCTTGGCCCACAGAAGCCCTGCGCGGGCTTCTGATCTGCGGGACTGTAATTTGTGCTGGTTGAAGGGTAAACGTGAAGCAACCTGTTGCAGCAGCAGCAGCAGCAGAGAATCAATGCAACCGCCCTGTACCTGCATACGAAGTATTAAGACATGGGGGCCAGCGTCGCGCCGCAGCGGGTTAAACCGCCGTTTGTGACGCCAGCATCCCATGCCAGCGTTCCGATTTGGGTCCCGGCTGCTCCACTTCCCATCCAGCTCCCTGCTTAGGCACCTGGAAAAGCAGCAGACGATGGCCCAAGTGCTTGGGCCCCTGCCATCCATGTGGGAGACCTGGATGGAGCTCCTGGCTCCCGGCTTCAGCCTGGCTGCGGCAGCCACGTGGGGATTGAACCAGTGGATGGAAGATCTCTGTCTCTCTTCTCTCTCTCTCTCTCTCCTCTCTCTCTGTCGCTCTTCCAAATAAATAAATGCTAATTTAAAAAATTTTTAAATGGCAAAAGAAAATACAATCTTCATCTTTGTCAAATCAGAGCATCTGTTTAACTTTCTTTTCTTCACCAAATAAAGTAGGAGTACAGTAATTTCCAACTCCACTTAGTTTTAATTCGATGTTTCCCACCCCCACAAACTCAGTCCATGCAGGCACTCGCTCCTCTTGCTAGTGCTTCTTTTACAATTATCAGTGTTGGCGTTACATGACCTCTTACAGGCACAGAGACGGTTTTAAATGAATACACTTTACGATAAACTTGAGGTACTTAAAAATAAGGGAAATCATCTTAAACGAGGAACAATAAGCAGGGAGGCAATAAATCATTACACATAAAGAAGCTATGGTAAGGTAAAAACCGCAATGCCATCTGGTGGACAAGATTAGGGAGAAAGCTGAAAGTAATACAAGGGGAGAATTTAAATCGAGGGAGAGCGGTGTAGGAAAACAGCAGGCGGAAAGCGCTTTCCCTCCGAAGCTTCTGTTTCGCTTTTGCCTCCCCTCCCCCAACACAGGCTGCTTACTAAGCCAATGGGACGCGAGTCCCAAGTTCAATGTGCCTCTGATGCCCCCTGCAGGTTGTTGGGCAACTTGCTCGCTTGCTCATTCTTTACCTTGGCTCCGTGTCCAACCCAGCAGTGAGGCGCGGTTAGGTTTCAGGAGTTGTATGTTTCTGGGAATGATTTTGAGCTTGTGCATATTTACTACATGAGAGATTTCATCATCAGCTGTGAAATACTGATAGCGTAGTTAGCTGTGAGGTAGTAAAAATGCGTGAACTTTGTTAGGGAGACCTGGGTTTGAACTCTTGCTCTGGAATCTAACTAGCTATGTGATCCTGGGAAAGCTCATTAACCTCTCAAAGCTGTTTCTTCGCCTTTAAAAATGGAAGCTCGCAAGCAGAACTGTGAGAGTGGAATGACCTCTTATGAGCATGAAGTATTCGATATTTGTTTCCTGCTGGCTCCTTAATAGCCGCCACTTTATCACCTCATTCAGAAGAGAAAAGCATATTAAGAGCTCTACATCCCCTGTGACGCCAGATACCACGGGAACTTGAACAATAGCCTTGTAATAATTTTATGTTCTTTATTATTCTGCCCCCCGCCGCTCCCCATCCCCTTGGTCTATTGCTCCATTCAGAAAAGGATGGCAATTTCCGAGGTTTCAGCTCTGGAATGAGAAGCCCTGCAGGCCAAACCTTGCTTCCCGCAGCTGCCCACGGCCCCTCCCGGCTCTCCTGCGCTGTCCGCAGGGCCACCCGTGCTGGTGGCGCGTGCTCAGAATAGCGCTAAGAACCAAAAGCTTCCTCCTGCTGCCTGCCTGGACGCTGCGCCGTGTGCACCTGTAGACTTCTCACAGGACAGGTTTCTGTGCTCAGAACTTGCTTTCCCTGGTCCTTATCCCGCTCAGGGAGGACACAGACGTTTTTCTTGAGCCGTTGTGGCTGTGTCTGTTGTACGGTGCATCCACTCTACACCCTCCCCCCACTGTGCTAGCGCACGAGATGTGGTGGCGAGGAGCATTGCGGTCCGGGCTTCAAGGATGTTCCTGGTGGTCATTTCTAAGCCGGGTTGGGTCACTAAACGCACCTCCCACCTCCATGTCTTCAAGGCACAGCGCGTTGTCTTCCGGGAACATTCAGTCCTTCCCTGGAACGTGAGGACTAGAGAGAGAGGCAGGGCGCATCCCACCCCGCACTGGACAAAAGGGAGAAGAGTCCTAATGCCTCATTTTGCATACAACAGGGCTTCAAAAAAAATTGTGGGGGCCGGCGCCGTGGCTCACTTGGTTAATCCTCCACCTGTGGCGCTGGCATCCCATATGGGCGCCGGGTTCTAGTCCCGGTTGCTCCTCTTCCAGTCCAGCTCTCTGCTGTGGCCCAGGAAGGCAGTGGAGGATGGCCCGAGTGCTTGGGCCCTGCACCTGCATGGGAGACCAGGAGGAAGCACCTGGCTCCTGGCTTCGGATGGTTGTAGCGCTGGCCTTGGCAGCCATTTGGGGGGTGAACCAACGGAAGGAACACCTTTCTCTCTATCTCTCTCTTTCTCAGTCTATAACTCTACCTGTCAAATAAATCTTTAAAAATTGTGGGAAAATTAAATTTAAAAATGTTTATTTTGGTGCAAAAATTTTCGAAAGCCAGGCAGTTTTTTCTTAATGCACATTTTCTGTGAACTTTTTGAAGACCCAGTCATGTCTGTTAACTCTTTCATATCAAACTTGGAAATCAAAAGGGTGAATAGTAGCATAACCTGTGACTCTGTAAGGTCCAGAAGTCGAAGCTCTGGCATTCATCTAAACCCTAATAAGACATGAGTCATCAGCGAAAGGTGCAAACCAGTGGGTACTGAGATACATGTAATCTGTTCATTTATTGATGCGAGTTAACCAAAACTGTATGGGGGGTGGGGGCTGGCACCGTGGCACAGTGGGCTAAGTCACTGCCTGCAATGCTGACATCCCAAATGACTGCTCCACTTCCCATCCAGCTTCCCACAATGCACCTGGGAAGGCAGCCAAAGATGGCCCAAGTGCTCAGGCCCCTGCACCCACGTGGGAGGCCCAGATGGAGTTCCAGACTCCTGGCTTGGGGCCTGGCCCAACCCTGGCCATTGTAGCTATTTGAGGAGTGAACCAACAGAAGACCTCTGTGTGTGTCTCCGTCTCTTTCTCACTTCTATCTCTCCATAAACTTGCCTTTCAAATAAACAAATCCTTTTTTAAAATGTATTAAGAAATAGATATACAATATCTTCCTAGTTATTCAAAGGAAGCATATAACAACCAGCAATTTTACCTACTGATCACAAATTTAAAAGATTTGGGAGGGCTCGTGCTGTGGAGTAAAGCTGCTATGTGCAGCGCTGGCATCCCATATGGGTGTTGGTTGGAGTCCTGGCTACTCCACTTCTGATCCAGCTCTCTGCTATGGCCTGGGAAAGCAGTAGAAGATGGCCCAAGTCCTTGGGCCCCTGCACCCACGGGAGACCCGAAAGAAGCTCCTGGCTCCTGGCTTCAGATTGGTGTAGCTCCTGCCGTTTCGGCCATTTGGGGAGTGAACCAGAAGATGGAAGACCTCTCTCTCTCTCTCTCTCTCTCTCTCTGCCTCTCCTTCTCTCTCTGTTTAACTCTGACTTTCAAATAAACAAATCTTTAAAAAAAAAAGATTTTGGATAAAAATAAAAGGAAGAACCAAATGTTTCTCTAAATACTCACAAGCAGGATAATGGGGCCTCAAAGTCATCAATGCCTTAGTCTCCAGCAAGTGTGCATGTCACCTCACCTGGCAGGAGAGACTTTTATGCAGGATTATCTGAAATATATATATATATATATATATATATTTGTGCAGAATTATCTGAAGTGTATGTAAATCGCAGTGTATTTTTCTGTGAAGTCAATGTGATCAAGTAAGGCTCCTGAGATGTGGAGAGTATCCTGGATTACCTGGACTACCCCAGGTGCTCACAACAGTCCGGAAGGATGGGAGAGTCGGAGATGCGCGCACTGAAGTAGAAGCAGCTTTAAGATCGCGGTCCCGGGACCCTGAGCCAAGGAACGCGGGCGCCCTCTGGAGGCTGGAAACGGTTAGGAAGCGGATTTCCCCGCTAGAACCTCCAGGGCACAGGCAGCAGCGGGGACAGAGAGATTTCAGCGCCCTGAGACCGTTTCAAACTTCCAACGTCCAGAACTGTAAAACAACTTGTGTTTCTTCAAGGCCTTACGGTTGTAGTAATTCTTACCGCAGCAGTAGCAAACGAATATGCTCTTTTGGCTATTTAAGGTTAATGTGCAATTCCGGTGAGAACCTGCTGGGCGCAGCTGGGATGTTTCCTTCGTGCGCCGTCAGCGGCGCAATAAGGCAAAAGAAATGGAAGGAAAATGTTTTAAAACAGAAAAACAAAAAATCTAAGTTACTACAGTCTGATTGGAAGGTTTGAAATCACAAACGTCTTAGAATGCTTCTCTGCAATCAGTTCCATGTGAAGAGACCAGAACAGGGAAAAAAAAAAAAAGGCTGCAAGAAGCTCTGCTGGGGAGGACCCTGGGCGTGGTGGTTAAGCTGCCACTTGGGGCACCGCATCCCACGCGGGAGCATTTGGAGTATTTGGGCGCCAGTCCTGGTTCCATGTCCAATTCCAGCTCCCTGCTAATGCACACCCTGGGAGGCAGCAGTGATGGCTCAAGTAATTGGGTCCCTGCCGCCCACGTGGGAGGCCTGGATGGAGTTTCTTGCTGGCCCTGGACCAGCTCCAGGGGCGTTTGGGGAGTGAACCAGAAGATGGGAGCTCTCTCTCTCTCTCTCTCCCTCTCGTTCTACATTCCTATACAAGCTATAGGAAACCACAGTTGTCAGTGGCCTACCAGCCACATTGAAAGCCCATGGGAAACATCAGCCTAGAAACCCAGACTTACAATTGTTCAAGCAAAACAGTGGCTTGCATTGGAGAAAGACTAATAAACAAATATAGACACAATGTAGGCATGCCTTCTTAACATCTATCAAAAGTTGTGGGCGGGCTGATCTGAGACACAGACAAATCACAGCACATTCTCTCTGGATGAGGCCAGGTCACCAGAAATCCATGCACCTGGACATGTTGCTCTGCTTCTCCTCCCAGGCCTCCTCTGCTCCCAGTGACTTTCTTTCTCTGGACTTTGGTGCCATCAGCTCCTGCCGAGAGCCCCATGCGTCTTTCTGTTGTCTTTACAGTGAGGGTAAAGAATCCCCTCCGTGAGAGCCAAGCAGCCAATCCGTGTCGTAACGGATTGTGCCAGAAACAGGAGAGCCGCTTCTAAATAGAGAGTTGTTCTTTTTTCACAGTTTTTATGCATTGGTTTAAGAGGCAGAGCAAGGCCGGTGCCGTGGCTCACTAGGCTAATCCTCCGCCTTGCGGCGCCAGCACACCGGGTTCTAGTCCCGGTCGGGGCGCCGGATTCTGTCCCGGTTGCCCCTCTTCCAGGCCAGCTCTCTGCCGTGGCCAGGGAGTGCAGTGGAGGATGGCCCAGGTGCTTGGGCCCTGCACCCCATGGGAGACCAGGATAAGTACCTGGCTCCTGGCTTCGAATTGGCGCAGCATGCTGGCCATAGTGGCCATTTGGGGGGTGAAGGAAGACCTTTCTGTCTCTCTCTCTACTGGCTAACTCTGCCTGTCCAAAAAAAAAAAAAAAAAAAAGAGGCAGAGCGACACAGAAAGATGGGGAGTTCCCTTCCACTGATTCATTCCCCCAAACCCCTCAATGGCCAGGGCTGCACCAAGCTGAAGCTGAAGGCTGGGAACTTAGTCCGAGCCTCCCACATGGGTGTCAGGAATCCAGTCACTGAGCCGTGAGCGGCTGCTTCCGGGGGAGGGGGGGCAGTAGCAGGGAACTGGAATTGGGAGTAGAGCCGGGCTCTAACCAGCATCGGAACTGCGGTACCAAATGCCTGCCCTGATGCTTGCTCTTTTAACTCTTCTCGAAATACAACGCACCTGACAGCACAGCACTGCAAAAGTCCATCAAGTTGTATAATGCCAATAATCAACCCCAGTGTAAGTTATAGATTTTGAGGCATCACTATGGGTTCATCAATTCTAACAAACGCACCACACCAACAAATGCAAGGTGTTAATGTTCAGGGGAGAAAGGACAGACGATAATACCCTGTGCTTTCAGCTCACTTGTTTTTAATACGTTAGTTAACCATTTATTTATTAATTTATTTTATTTGAAAGGCAGAATGACAGAGAGGAGAGGCAGAGAGAGAGAGAGAGGTCTTCCATCCGCTGGTTCACTCTCCAGATGGCTGCAATGGTTGGAGCTGTGCTGATCCAAAGCCAGGAGCCAGGAGCTTCTTCCGGGTCTCCCACGTGGGTGCAGGGGCCCAAGGACTTGAGCCATCTTCTACCGCTTTCACAGGCCACAGCAGAGAGCTGGATGGAAAGTGTAGCAGTTGGGACTTGAACCGGTGCCCTTATGGGATGCCAGCACTTCAGGCAGCGGCTTTACCTGCTACGCCACAGCACTGGCCCCTCAGCTCACATTTTTGTGAACCTAAAATATGAAGACTCTTAATTTTATTTTCATTTTATTTGAAAGAAAGAAAGAGACAGACAGCGAAAGTGAGAAAAGGAGCAAGATCCTCCATTGGCTGATTCACTCCCCAGGTACCTGCAGTTCCCTTGGCTGGGCCAGGCCTAAGCCAGGAGCCAGAAGCTGTACCCAGGTCTCCATGTGTGTGGCAGGAACCCAGAAACTTGAGAGCCATCATCTACCTGCCTGGATGTGTGTCAGCAGGAACCTGGATCAAAAGCCGAGCAGCCTGGACTCAAACCAAGCACCCCGAGATGGGTGCAGGGGTCGCAGGCAGTGACCAGAGCTTTAATTTGATAAAGTCTATTAATTTTATCCCGGAACTATACATACAGCAAAGTGCACTATAAGCCAGGGGATTCTGGGAAGATGGCAGCAGCGGCAGTAACAGCATCGAAGTTCAATGGCCGTGAATCCTCACATGAACGTAGGCGAATGTTTGTCATGCCCTGAAATCCACTTAAGAAAACCGAACTGCCACGGTGACGGCTTTGGGGGGCGGGTACCAGGTCACCCGGTAAAAAGAAGCGGAATGAGCGCCCTTGTCAGAGAGACTGGAGGGCGCCTGTCTTCGCCCTTTGCCAGGTGAGAACAGCTGGAGGGCCCAGCCGCATCCCTCCATTCAACTACAGCAAGACCAAATAACAGAGGATCCCCCACAGGCTCCACGCGTGAGAACAAGCAAGTGGGACGCGCCAACAGTCACAAAGCCTGCACGGTGTCAGCACTAGCACGGGGCGGTGGGGGGAGGAGGGGGAGGGCAGTGTCCAGTGGACTCACAGGAGCTGGAGACTAGGCTGGCGGGCAAACGCTGGCTCTCTCCAACACTCCCCGGGCGCGACAGGCAGGGCTGCAGCACGCTGGCCCCGTGCGCGCTCCAGACGCACCTGCCAGAGGAAGGGCCCTTCCAGAGCACTGCCCATCCACAGAGACCGCAGGGCTGGGACAAGAGGGAGACAAATCGACAATCTTGGTCAAAGTCCGGGAGAAAAGCCCAGAAGCTCAGAAAGCCAGCTTCCGGTTTTGTAGCATTACACCAAAACACCAGCAGAGGGAGCGCTGTGCCGTTAGCAAAGCTTTCTTGCCTCCCTGTAAAAGGTCAGGAAAACTACCTTTCCCATAAAAACAAACAACGGGGAAGGATTTAGGCTGAATCTTCACCAAGTCATTATCATTTTAAAAAGAATAAGATATCTGCAAGTCATAGCATTCCCGCAAACATGCTAGAGATATATGCCTACCAAAGATGAAAACCATAGCCTATTATTTCAAATTGAGCTAAAATATGTACGAATATGATGCAAATTTTAAGAGTTCAGCACAGGGCTGATGCGGTGACATAGCGGGTAAAGCCACTGCCTAAGGCACCTGCATCCCTGATATGGGCACTAGTTTGAGTCCTGGCTGCTCCACTTCCAATCCAGCTCTCTGCTATGTCCTGGGAAAGCAGTGGAAGACGGCCTAAGTGCTTGGATTCCTAGACCTGAATAGGAGACCCAGAAGCAGCTCCTGGCTCCTGGCTTTGGACCAGCCCAGCTGCAGCTGTTGCAGCCATCTGGAGAGTGAAGCAGCAGGTGGAAGACCTCTCTCTCTCCCTCTCTGTATATCTGCCTTTCAAATAAATAAATAAATCTTCAAAAAAAAAATACAGTGCAATGGGCTTATACACACTGACCCATCCATGTGACCTCCACCCATTTCAAAAACTGGAACCTGGCTCCCTTAGGCCCCTCTTAATGAATAACCACCTGCGCTGCCCCAAGGTTACACCGTTTGACTTCTAACATTCTAAATTAGTGTTGCCTGTTTCTGAAGGAGACAGAAAGGAAACTTAAATGGACTTTTATTTTATCATCATGAGATTCCCCTGGGCTGCTGTGCAGGCACAGTGCACCCTTCCCATCGCAGTATGGAAATCAAGGGGCAGGCGTGGAGGTGCCACAGTTAGGCTGCCTTCTGCGACACCCACTTGCACCGGGTTCGAGTCTGGCTTCTCTTCTGGTCTAGCTTCCTGCTGATACTAACATGAGGCAGCAGGTGGTGACTCAGGGGATCTGTCGGTGATCCAGATGGAGTCCCTGGTGCTTAGCCTCAGCCTGGCTCATCCCAGCTGTTGCAGGCATTTGGGGAATGAACCAGCAGATGAAAAATCTCTGTCTCTCCCTGTCACACCCTTGCACTCCATCACTCTGCCTTTCAAATAAATAGACAAAACGCTTTGTTTATTTGTTGATTTGAAAGGCAGAGTTACAGAGAGGCAGATGGAGAGAGAGAGAGAGAGAGAGAGAGAGAGAGAGAGGTCTTCCATTTGCTGGTTCACTCCCCAGATGGCCAGAGCTGGGCTGGTCCAAAGCCGGAAGCCAGAAGCTTCTTCCTGGTCTCCCAAGTGGGTGCAGGGGCCCAGGGACTTGGACCATCTTTCACTGCTTTCTTTCCTAAGCACATTAGCAGAGAGCTGGATTGGAAGTGGAGCAGCCAGGACTTCAACCGGAGCCCAGCAGGTGGCAGCTATACCTGCTGTGCCACAGTGCTGGCCCCAGATAAAACATTGTTAAGAAAGAAAAAAATTGAATTTTGAGTTTACCATAACTTATCCATTCTGCTGGTAACTATTTAGGTTGCTTCCACTTCAATGCTATGAAGCTTCATGCATATTCCTTCGATGGACCTTCACTTCCGTTGGGTACATGCTTAGCTGTGAAATTGTTGGGTCATAAGGTCATGGGTCATGGTTCAGCCTTAGTAGACAGCACTGAATAGTTTTCCAAAGTGGTTGTTTTTTTTTTTTTTTTTATAATTTTTTATCAGTCAAGCAGGAGTTTTCAATCAGTCAAGACTACGAGAATTCTAGTTGCTCCACGTCCTTACCAAAACCTGGTATCATAAGGTTTTCTAAAGATGGCTATTGTGCTACATGTGTATTGTCTTGATTACTTTGCATTTTCCTAATGACTAATAAAACTGAGTACCCTGCTGTGGTGTAGCGTGTTGAGCTGCCACCTGCAGTGCCAGCATCCCACATGGGCACTGATTCAAGTCCTGGCTGCTCCACTTCTGATGGAAGTGGATGGAAGATCTCTCTCTCTCTCTCTCTCTCTCTCGGCCTCTGCCTCTGCCTCTCTGTAACTCCACCTTTCAAATAAATAAATAAATAAATCTTTTTTTAAAATAAAGATAAAACTGAGTGCCTTTTCATCTATTAATTATGTGAATGTCCTCTTTGCAAGAGCTTGAACATGACTTAGCTCTCAAACTCATGCAGGCATTTAAAACCCATAACTGCAAGTCAATGGCACTAGGAAGTTGAAGACTTAACCAGCTACAGTGTTCAGGAGCTGGGCCTAGTGAAAGGCACGTCAGTTCCTGGGGGAGTGCCCTGGGAAGGTAATTCTCACCGCAGGGCTGGTTATAAAACCTGGCGGGGCAGGCATCGTGGTGCAAAGGCTTAGGAGGCTGCCGCCTGCGACACCCACACTCCGTATCACAGTACTTCACTTTTTTTTTTTTTTTTTAAGATTTATTTATTTATTTGAAAGTCAGAGTTACACAGAGAAGGAGAGGCAGAGACAGAGAGAGAGAGGTCTTCCATCCGCTGGTTCACTCCCCAGATGTCCAAAACAGCCAGAGCTGCGCCAATCTGAAGCCAGGAGCCAGGAGCTTCTTCTGGGTCTCCCATGCAGGTGCACGGGCCCAAGGACTTGGGCCATCTTCTGCTTTCCCAGGTCATAGCAGAGAGCTGGATCGAAAGTGGAGCAGCCAGGACTCCAACCAGCGCCCATATGGGATGGCAGCACTGCAGGTGGCGGCAGCTTTACCTGCTACAGCACAGCCAGCCCCAGTACTTTGCTGTAGATCCAGCTGCCTGCCAGTGTGCCTGGGGAGGGAGCAGAAGGTGCCTCAAGTGCTTGAGCTCCTGGCTTCAGCTTGGCACATAGTCAAGACAAAATGTGAAGAATGTTTAAAAATATCCTGTTTTTTTTGTTTTGTTTTGTTTTTTTGTTTTTGACAGGCAGAGTGGATAGTGAGAGAGAGAGACAGAGAGAAAGGTCTTCCTTTTGCTGTTGGTTCACCCTCCAATGGCCGCCACGGCTGGCGCGCTGTGGCTGGCGCACCGCGCTGATCCGAAGGCAGGAGCCAGGTGCTTCTCCTGGTCTCCCATGGTGTGCAGGGCCCAAGCACTTGGGCCATCCTCCACTGCACTCCCGGGCCACAGCAGAGAGCTGGCCTGGAAGAGGGGCAACCAGGACAGAATCCAGCGCCCCGACCTGGACTAGAACCCAGTGTGCCGGTGCCGCAAGGTGGAGGATTATCATATTGAGCCGCGGCGCCGGCCACATCCTGTTGAAAGTTGATGAGAAACCCAGGATCTGAGCAAATTGTGGGATGTAAATACAACCATAAGCACAGACTGATGGGGAGTGAGGCTTGGTAAAGTAGGAGGAGTGAGACGCCTTCCAGATTTCTGGGTTTGGATGGTAGGGAACAGAGGAATAAGTGGGGGCTGCCGCTGTGGCTCACTTGGTTAATCCTCCGCCTGTGGTGCTGGCATCCCATATGGGCGCTGGTTCTAGTCCCAGCTGCTCCTCTTTCAGTCCAGCTTTCTGCTGTGCCCCAGCTGCTCCTCTTTCAGTCCAGCTCTCTGCTGTGGCCCGGGAGGGCAGTGGAGGATGGCCCAAGTGCTTGGGCCCTGCACCCGCATGGGAGACCAGGAAGAAGCACCTGGCTCCTGGCTTCAGATCAGCGTAGCTCTGGCTGTAGCAGCCATTTGGGGGGTGAACCAACGGAAGGAAGACCTTTCTCTCTTTCTCTCTCACTGTCTAACTCTATCTGTCAAATAAATAAATAAATAAATGTTTAAAAAAAAAAAAAAAGGAAGGAATAAGTGGGCTTTCCAAAGTGGGGAACAGGAAGTGGTTCATTTGGGGTCAGAGGGACAAAAGGCCCACCGGCCTCTTCTCTACCCATTTCCCAGAGTAGTGCTAAGGTCCAGTTAGCTCACGTAAGTCAGGCCTTGTCCCTGGCCCCCATCAAGCTCCGCGTTCACAGACGCTCTATATACTTTGGCCTTCATTCAGTCTTTCCTCGCCATTCTCTCTGATTCGGCCACAGGATGCTTCCCCCTCAGGCTCTTGCCCCGCTGTTTTCCCGGATACTCAGGCAGTTAACGGCCTCCTTTTCCTCAACTCTCTGTTCAAACACCATCTGCCCATCCTTCTAAAGTTGTAACCCAGCCCCCGCCCCACCCTCCGACATTCTGTGCTCTGTTTGCTTTTTCTGCTGCATTTTTTCTCCACAAAAGCAACACTGGGAAAGACCAAGCCAGGATCGTGTAATGAGAACCGCAGAACAGAACCTTCTGAGAAATGCTTTGTAACATCTGTGAGATGCTGACTTCTTAGAAATGCTTGTGTTTGTGCATGGCGATATCCCCAGGGCTTAAAGGAAATCCCAATCTACTATAGGAGATACTCAGTAATCATTTTACTGAATAAACTCAATAAATGAATGAATGTATGAATGAGTGAATCCAACAAGTCTTGAAAGATTTCCTACATTCAAGCCTTAGTAAAGGAGGATGGACCTTCAAAGGAGACTAAAAAGCAGTGCATAAAGAGGTAGAACTAAGGGGGGGGGTGGTGTTGTGGCATGGGGGTTAAGCTGCAACCTACAATGCTAACATCCCATAGGAGTGCCAATGCCAGTCCTGGCTTCTCCACTTCCAATCCAGCTCCCTGCTAACGTGCCTGAAAGAACAGCAGAAGATGGCCCAAGTGCTTGGGCCCCTACCACCCACATGGGAGACCCAAAAGGAGTTCCAGGCTTCTGGTTTGAACCTGGCCCAGCCCCGGCCACTGTAACCAAGTGGGCAGTGAACCAACCGATGGAAGATCTCTCAACCTCTGTCTTCCTCTCGCTCTCTAAATCCACCTTTAAAATAAATAAATACATCTTTAAAAGAAAAAAAAAAGGAAGGGAGGAAGAAAAGAACTAGGAGAGTCTGATTCTCCAGACATGAAGGGAATCCCCTGCGTGATGGGAAATTCCAGCCACCCTGAGTCTATGCTAATTCAGTCACTCAAGGTGGGGCCCCGAACAGCAACCCTGCAAACTTTCAGCTCCACCCCCTGGTCAGTCGCCAATGCCAATGAGTCAGCCAACTATGACAACGGAATGAAACCTCAACATAAAAAAAAAAAATCAAGAGGACAAGGTTTGGGCAACTTCCAAGTTGGCGAATTTGCCGTTCTGGGAATGGTAGCAGACTGCCTGTGTCCCTGGTTTCTCCTTGGTACTCCACGCATAAAAACCTCTTAGACTTCCCCGTTCTGTCCCTGAGTTTTCCCACCGCAGGCCATCACGATGGGTCTGATCATATTGTTTTTAGGTCCCTGCTTTGTAGGACATGGCTGCGCGTGCACAAATGGAAGTACCTGTTATGCAAGCTGCAGCAGACAGCTGTGTGTCACAGAGGCCAGGCATGCACAAGACAGCCATGTGTCACACAAGCCAGGTGTGCACGGCAAGAAGGAAGATCCAGCCGACAGCACCAAAGAAGCCGGAACAATACCCGAACTTGGGAACGCTGGAGCCATTTCAGAAGCAAGATGCCTCTCAAGCACAGAAATCCATAGCTAAAAGTCTTTACACAGGCCTGATTCCAAGCCTCTCCAGTCAAGATCTGCCTCACCAGGCACGTCTGCGTTCCGGCTTTCTCCCAACTAATCCCTAAAAGCGTTTCCCCACGCCACAGATTGGAGACCTGCCTGCTCACCAGTAATAACAATCAAGCCTTTCTCTTGCTGGAGCACCAGCCTCATGGGAGCGAGACTGGGCGGAGGCAGTGACCCTCTCTAGGAGACATGGCCTAGAAGCTCTGTGCCCCCTGCAACCAACCCCATCCAATCCTGCCATCCTTGGCCCTATGCATCTCTTCTCTTTGACTGCCAGCAAGTTATATCCTTTTTAATAAGACTGTTGCAGCCTAAGTATAGTGCTTTCCTGGGATCTGTGAGTCATTCCAAGCAGTTATCAAAGAAGGGGTTCTGGGAAGCCTGGACTCTCCAGCTGGCCTAGCAGGAGTGCGGGCAGTCTGCACACCGTACCCGTGGCTGGTGTAGGAAGTGAGGTCAGTCTTGGGGACTGAACACTGGGTTAACAACGGCTCTGCACTAACTCAGGGTAAATTAGTGTCAGAATACAACTGAACTTTAGCCCACCCAGTCGGTGCCAGAAACCTGGAAGCTTGATTGTTATTTGGAAAAACCATTCACTCAGTTGGTCCTACGACGAAAGCCAAGCTCTTTATCAGTTAAAGAGTATTAGGCCGGCGCCATGGCTCACTAGGCTAATCCTCCGCCTTGCGGCGCCAGCACACGGGGTTCTAGTCCCAGCAGGGTGCCGGATTCTGTCCCGGTTGCCCCTCTTCCAGGCCAGCTCTCTGCTGTGGCCCAGGAGTGCAGTGGAGGATGGCCCAAGTGCTTGGGCCCTGCACCCGCATGGGAGACCAGGATAAGTACCTGGCTCCTGCCATCAGATCAGCGCAGTGCGCCGGCCACAGCACGCCGGCCGCGGCTGCCATTGGAGGGTGAACCAATGGCTAAAAGGAAGACCTTTCTCTCTATCTGTCTCTCTCACTGTCCACTCTGCCTGTCAAAAAAATAAATAAAAATTTTAAAAAAAAGAGTATTTAAGGCTGCCATGTGGGAAGAGAAGGCAAAGGATGGATGTCCAAGATTTAATGAGAAAGTAGACGATTACACAAAGAAGCAAAGCTCCGGAGGTGGCGGAATTAAACTCAGATGAGTTGGTGTGGAAACCAAGAGAACAGGTACAGACTGTACTGTACTGTACAGATGAGGCCTCACCAGTATCCACTGGCATTGGCCATTGTGAATGCCAACTCAGCAGCCGTGGGGTCAGAACACAGGGAGATTTTTAAATGTGTGCTGGTTTTTTGAGAACCTTGTGATAGAAAGAGAGAGGGTAGCAATGGAGGAGAGATAGGAGGTGAAGGTTTCTGCTGTCACTACTGTTGTTTTGTGTGAAAGAGGTTGGAACATATGGAGGCAGGCAGGGGCCAGACATAGAAAATGCTTAATTGTGGGTTCCAGGCCTCATAGCTCAGGAGTCTGCTCAAAAGCAGTAATTTTATGACTTCTATATTGTTTGGATATTTCTCTTTTTTCTATTTATTTTTGCATTTGGCATTGACATGTAAACTTGCACATTCTTAAGCAGTACAATGCAACATTTCAATGTGAACACTTAGCTTAAACCAACCATGGCAGGCAAACAGCCTTTCCGGTTCCTTCTCTTTTCTTTGTGTTTGGAGACTACCAGATCCTTTGTTCCAGTTGTTTGGATTTTCTTAGCAAGGACAGTTGCTACTTTGATATTAAAATTAGGAGAGGATCATGTGTACCCTGGGATCAATGTGAAATTTCTCCTTGTACCCTCAGTTCTCTTTATTTAAAAAACAAAATACTGGGGTTGGTGCTGTGGCATAGTAGGTTAAGCCTCTGCCTGCAGTGCTGGCATCCCATATGGGCAGCAGTTCATGTCCTGTCTGCTCCTATTCTGATCCAGCTCTCTGCTATGGCCTGGGAAAGCTTGGCCCTTACACCAGCGTGGGAGACCTGGAAGAAGCTTCTGGCTCCTGGCTCCAGATTGGCCCAGCTCCAGCTCCAGTGGCCATTTTGGGGGAGTGAACCAGTGGATGGAAGACCTTTCTCTCTGTCTCTCCCTCTGTCTGTAACTCTGCCTCTCAAGTAAATAAATAAATAATATCTTAAAAGTGCAAAAGAATAAATAAGGAGCCTCTCTTTGAAAAGCGATGCCCTCCAGCTGAGGTTCTGTGCTCCGCAGTGGTGTCTGTAAGAGGTCTCTTCCTGCTGTCTGCATCGGCTTACCTCTCCCTCCTCCCTCCAGCCTCTCTGGTCTGGCCTGCAGATGCACATCCCTGCCTCAGCAGCTCTTGCTGAGTCTCTAATATGTCCTGTGTCCAAAATCAAGGAACACTTCCAGGTCCTTAAAGGTCTTTAAAATGTTTCTATCATTTTTTTTTTTTTGCAGGTGCCTCCAATTCAACAGTCTAAAACAACACACTTTCCTCCCCTCTGCTGCAAGACTGCTCCTCCTTTTCCCACACTACAGAGGACCACCCAAGGAACCTGGATGACATCCTGAGTCCTCTCTCTCATCCATTACCAAACCCCTTCGCTTTCACCTGCCACCCAGAGCGCTCAGTGTTTCCTGCTAGCAATGCGATTCCCTCACAGCCTCTACTGGGATCATTTACAGTGCACAACTCAACGCCGGGCGCCTCTGCCAACCGTCTTCCAGGGCTCCCACTGCCTCCAGAGTAATCCCCCAGCACATCTGTGCGGGCGGGTTAGAAAACACCCCCAGAGCTGGTAGGGAGAATTGCTATAGAGCCCCAAAACCGGTCTGCTCAAGAAATTGGAGGAAGTGGAGGGAGATGAAGAAGATGAGGAGGAGGGGAATGATGATGATGATGATGATGATGAATGAGTTGGTTCTAGAACAGTTTTTTTTTCTTGTCTATAAAGCATTTAACGCTCTTGTATACAACTCACTCCCTTTAAAGAAAACAATTTAAATGTAAGGCTGTGGTAGATTTTTTTAAAAACCTGTACAGAGTCTTTTTTTGTACCAATAGCACGCTACTGAATGTGTCTTTAGACAGCCCTGTCCTACTGATATTTTCAATGGCACTGACCTTATCTGGTATAGTATGGGGGTTGTAAATTGGTTTGGAGGGGCTGGCGCTATGGCTGTAACTCTGCCTTTCAAATAAAAAATCTTCTTTAAAAAATGGCTTGGAAATTTATTTTAGATTTATGTATTTATTTGAAAGGCAGAGTTACAGAGAGCCAGAGGCAGAGAGAGGAGGTCTTCTATCTGCTGCTTCACTCCTCACATGGCCGCAATGGCCGGTGCTGTGCTGATCCAAAGCCAGGAGCCAGGAACTTCTTTCCAGTCTCCCATGTGGGTGCAGGGGCCCAAGGACTTGGGCCATTCTCTACTGCTTTCCCAGGCCACGGCAGAGAGCTGGATCGGAAGGAAGTGGAGCAGCTCGGACTCGAAGTGGCACCCAGATGCCTTACCCTCTATGCCACAGGATCAGCCCCTGGCTTGGAAATTTAAAGCAGGTTCTTGGTGCACAGCACAAATTAGTTCTATATGGGGACAGTAGTTTGGGTTTTTTTTTTTTTTTTTTATCTTTAATTGTCTCTGATGCAGTTTATGCAAAGCAATTATTGTTCTGTTAACTGAATACCACTCCGTAACTGCAAAAAAAATTCTGAATGCTTCTAAGTAAATACAATTTTTTAAATTAGTATTGTTGTCCTCTTCAAAGAAAGAAAGAAAGATGGAAAGAAAGAATGAACGAACTGGGTCTGCTCAGCCAGTGTGCAGCAAGGCATTTTGCGGCCCTGGAATGGTAGAAGAAAGTAGCAGTTTATTTGCCACGCGCAGAGTGAGGACTCAAGTGGCTGGCCTCAATTCCTGGGCTCCCGGAGGGATTAAAGGTGGCGAACCCTACAAAGTGGGGGCCGAGTTTGTCTGCGGGCCTCTGGATTGTCCCCAGTGCTCACGGCCCTCCATTTCTTTGCTAACGGCAGAAGTGGGCTCTGGTCTGCCTGGGGTCTAGGATTAGACTGTGTAGTGCTTTGTCTGATCAGCCCCCGTCCAGGCCTGTGAAGCTCTCAGGATAGAGGCTGGCACTGAGGTGTTAACTCCAGGACTGATCTGAGTCTTTGTGATTCAGGATCTTGGCTCTGGCTTTGCCTTTGCACCACTCCCTTCATTTAATGAGTTAATCTTTAGCAAGGAATCATTTTGCAATCATCAAAGGGAAAGCAGAGGAACTGCAAGCTGAGGGAGGGACACTGGGGCCTGTTAAAGTCCACAGCGTAGACACTAGAGGTAGGGGCCGTATGGTCCATCCAGGCCTCGCAGGCTTTGTCTGCTTCTCTAGCCTGTCCAGCCTCATCTCCGACCACCTTTTCCTCCGAACAGATGCCCAACCCCCAGAGAGACCGTCCAGCAGGTCCTTGAGCTTCCCAAACAACCCCATGCTGTCCTTTGGCACAGAGAATCACTCCCGGACACCTGGCACCTGTAGTGTCCCCCTTGCCTCATTGGCTGGGCCAAGACCTGCTTGGCCCTCGAGATTTAGCTCCGACTTCACCTGCTCAAGGGTTTAGTCCACCACACGGGCACAGTTTCATTATTCATCTATTGTAGCGTTTCTTTTTCTGGGTTCTTTGGGCATTTGGATTAGCCTCATTCCCAAATGGATTTGGACAGCCATAAAAGAAGGGTCGCCCCCAGTAATCCCATCACCATGGAAGTGGATTTGTTTCTTCTGTCACATGTTGGTTACTTAAAATCTATTTTGTACATGGCATAGCACACCAAGGCAAAAATAAGCTTTCTTCTGTATTTAAAAGATTTATTTTATTTATTTGAAAGGCAAAGTGACAGAGGGAAGTGTGGAGAGACAAAGAGATCTTCCATTCATTGGTTCATTCCCCCAAATGGCCATGACAGCCAGGGCTGGGCCAGATCAAAACCAGGAGCCTGAAACTCCTTCCAGGTCTCAAGTATGGGTGGCAAGTGCTCAAGTACTTGAGCCACCTTCCACTGCCTTCCCAGGCGCATTGACAGGAAGCCAGACTGGAAGCAGAGCAGCCAGAGCTGAGCCAGTGCTCTGGTTGCCGGCACTGCAGACTGCAGCTTACTCCACTGTGCTGCAACACCGGTCCTGAAAATACGCTTCCTTATGTCAGCATTCTGCAAGACACTGCTTATTCCATTCACGCCACCCCACTCATCATCAGAACCTTTCTGTTTCTGGCTTGTTTCACTCAACACGATGTCCTCCAGTTCCAACCATTTTGCTACAAATGATAGAATTTTATTCTTTTTTAGCTGAATATTATTCCATAGTGTATGGAAATAGGAGAGAGAGGAGGAAGAAGGGTGGGAGTGTGGATGAGAGGGAGGGTAGGGTGAGAAGAATCATTATGCTCCTAAATTTGTATCTATGAAATGCATGAAGTTTGTACCTTAAATAAAAGGTTTCTAGGTAATAAAAAGTAAATCAAAAATTTTTTAAAATTCCATTGTCTTTATACACATTTTCTTTATTCATTCATCTAGTGATGGCTACAGTAGGACTTTCTTAGGAATCTACAGCAACATCCGTGAAACCCTGCATTTGATGATGACATGAGAACATATAATTACCCCCGGGTATTTCAGCTATAAAGTGGGATAATAATGGTTACCTCTTCCGATTATCCCAATGATTAAGCAAAAAGAACTTTGAACTAGAGATAAAAATTTGGGAGTCATCAGCACACGCACCATGGGAACTGATGAAATAACCCAGAGGGCTGAGAGAGAAAAGATGAGCCCAGTCCTCCGCCCAGGTGTTTCCCCTGCTCATTGAGCAGCCATCGTGGCTGCCAGGCGCTGGGAAGGCAGAGGTAAGCCACGGAGACAGGGGAAAACTTGTAGTCTCCTGGGGGATACAGGCAGCACCCAAATGCAAACTGGGATCATTTTTTAAAAAGATTTATTTTACTTATTTGAAAGGTAGAGTTACAGAGTGAGAGAGAGAGAGGGAGCAACAGGGAGAGAGGAATTTCCATCTGCTGGCTCATTCCCCAAAAATGGCCTCAAAAGCCAGTGCTGGGTCAGAACAAAGCCAAGAGCCAGGAGCTTCTTCCGGGTCTCCCATGTGGGTGCTGGGGCCCAAGAACTTGGGCCATCTTCCACTGCTTTTCCAGCACATTAGCAGAGAGCTGGATCAGAAGTGGAGCAGCCAGGACTCAAACCAGCATTCCTATGGGCATCTCAGGTAGTGGCTTAACCTGCTATGCCACAAGGCCATCCCCTGAACTCTGATGATTTTATTAAAGGAAAATCCCAGCTATGATAGGAAAACTTAATGAGGCTCAAATTCAGAAGAAATGAAATCGTATGCAAAGCATGTCTGACACATAGTAAACACTTTGCTTGGAGTCTTCACTAAGAAAGTGGCAATTGGAGTTGGTACTGTGGCATAGCATCCTGCAGTGCCAGCATCCATATGAGCACTGTTTTAAGTCTTGGCTGCTCTACTTCCAATCCAGCTCCCTGCTAATGAGCCTGGGAAAGCAGTGAAGTATGGTCCTAGTGCTAGGGCCCCTGCGCCCATGTGGGAAACCCAGAAGCTCCTGGCTCCTGGTTTTGGCCTGACCCAGCCGCAGCCATTGTGACCTTTTGGAAAGTGAACCAGCGGATGGAAAATATATCTCTCCCCCCACCAAGTAAATAAGATAAATTTTAAACAAATAACAAGAAAAGAAAATGACATTAGGAAGCACATAAAACTCTAAATAGTGGATCAAAATTCTGATGGTGCAAATTAATTGCATCAACCTGAAACTTAGCCTGCAGTTCAAGTTTTGTTTTTGTTTTTGTTTTTTTTTTTTTTTAGATTTATTTATTTATTTACTTGAAAGGCAGAGTTTCAGAGAGAGAGGGGGAGAGAGAGAGAGAGAACTCTTCCATCTGCTGCTTCACTCCTCAGATGGCCACAACAGAGAAGGCTGGGCCAGGCTGCAGGCAGGAGCCAGGAGCTTCCTCTGGGTTATTTGGGTGGATGCAGGAGCCCAAGGACTCTGGACGTCCTCGGCTGCTCTAACAGGCACATTAGCAGGGAGCTGGATCAGAAGTGGAGCAGCCGAGACTCAAACCAGAGTTCATATAGGATGCTGGCACTGCAGACGGCAGCTTAACCCACTGCACCACAGCGCTGGCCTCTCAGCACCACTTTTCAGCCTCTTTTTCTCCCAGAACTCAAAAGGAAGATGTATGCTGCACCCATCCAGAATCACACTTTGGACGATGGCCCTGCTGACAAGAATTCAGCAAGGCGTCCTTCTGAAGGGAGAGCCCTGTGAGAGCAGAATCAAGAGAACGCCAGCAGGAGCTGCCCACGGGAGAGCATCCTGTTGCCATTCAGGTGCCATATCAATGTAAGTCCCGGGTTTAAATTTGAAGTCAGATGTGAAATGGTTAACAGAGGGATACGTGTGTGTGTGTGTGTGTGTGTGTATTGACACCATTTATTTGAACTGAAAGATGCAAACTTTTTCTAAGAGTCTGATTTGAGTGAGTGATTTTCCAGTAAGGGTTGGTTTTGCCAGTTAGTTCCCATGGCAAATACATTTTCCAAAACTTGAATGACCTAAATCTGCAAAATTATTTTTTAAAATATAAAGTACATATTCATTCTATAAGAAAGAAAATTATAAATTTTTCCACTATTTATATTTATTAAAAGAAAATTAGATATCAGCTTTAAGATACACGA